>NC_143038.1:14779687-15102500 GCF_057628025.1 Oncorhynchus mykiss | reverse complement strand
ATGCTTTTCAACCGTTCGCTGCCTGCACCCGCACGCCTGACCAGCATCACCACTCTGGATGGTTCCGACCTTGAATATGTGGACATCTATAAGTACCTAGGTGTCTGGCTAGACTGTAAACTCTCCTTCCAGACTCATATCAAACATCTCCAATCGAAAATCAAATCAAGAGTCGGCTTTCTATTCCGCAACGAAGCCTCCTTCACTCACGCCGCCAAACTTACCCTAGTAAAACTGATTATCCTACCGATCCTCGACTTCGGCGATGTCATCTACAAAATTGCTTCCAACACTCTACTCAGCAAACTGGATGCAGTTTATCACAGTGCCATCCGTTTTGTCACTAAAGCACCTTATACCACCCACCACCGCTACTTGTATGCTCTAGTCGGCTGGCCCTCGCTACATATTCGTCGCCAGACCCACTGGCTCCAGGTCATCCACAAGTCCATGCTAGGTAAAGCTCCGCCTTATCTCAGTTCACTGGTCACGATGGCAACACCCATCCGTAGCACGTGCTCCAGCAGGTGTATCTCACTGATCATCCCTAAAGCCAACACCTCATTTGGCCGCCTTTCGTTTCAGTTCTCTGCTGCCTGTGACTGGAACAAATTGCAAAAATTGCTGAAGTTGGAGACTTTTATCTCCCTCACCAACTTCAAACATCTGCTATCCGAGCAACTAACCGATCTGAGCTGTACATAGTTTATCGGTAAACAGCCCACCCATTTTTACCTACCTCATCCCCATACTGTTTTTATTTATTTACTTTTCTGCTCTTTTGCACACCAATATCTCTACCTGTACATGACCATCTGATCATTTATCACTCCAGTGTTAATCTGCAAAATTGTAATTATTCGCCTACCTCCTCATGCCTTTTGCACACATTGTATATAGACTCCCCTTTTTTTCTACTGTGTTACTGACTTGTTAATTGTTTACTCCATGTGTAACTCTGTGTTGTCTGTTCACACTGCTGTGCTTTATCTTGGCCAGGTCGCAGTTGCATATGAGAACTTGTTCTCAACTAGCATACCTGGTTAAATAAAGGTGAAATAAAAAAAATTCGGTGCCCGAGCAAAACCCTAATTGGTGCTGAAAATCCACTATTTTCCATGCCTTGCTACGGGGTCCTTGAATGAGCTATCGGACAGAAACGTTGGGGTCCGTCTCTATGGGCCGAGCCGGTTTCAATGCACCTAGTCTTGCATCTCTGAGACTTTTCTAAATGTCATAATTTTCGTAATGGTCAAAATTAATTGAAGTCATTGCAAATGTACAAGGCTGTTTCTCGGTCCGAGAACCTTCTAGAGCCAAGTAACTCACCACGCACTATCGACCTGAGGTCTAGAACAGGTTTCTAAAGTTTCGGAACTCTAGGTCTGATGGTTCTTTAAAAGTTCCAACAAGGTTAACTAATGCAGGCAGTGTATGTCTCTACGCACCCCAATGTGTCCCTCCTTCCAAGTTGTGTGTGTGTGTGATTTAGTTTTTCTTTGAAATTTTATGGGAAAAATGACTGATTTACAGTTCATGGGGGTTGCCTAATCACACATATGAAGTTTTGGTTTTTGAACCCTTCGAAAAAGCCCCTGTGACACCAATTATGGCACTTCCGGTTGGCACAGGAAGCTATAAGTCAACACATATCCTCATTACGTTAAGAACTGAATGATTTACACAGGGTTGAATGCACTATTTCTATCAAACTGCAGGTAGGGTATGGATATACACTTTTAGGGTGATTTTAACCACTTCCGGTTGGTCCAGGAAGCTTTGAATCGACACAGGTAGACCTCATAGTGTCCTGATGGACTGTCATCGAAGACAGGTTCATAAGGCATTCATAACCCACATAGGCTTCAGGTTGACTTTAGAGGAGCAGGCAATGTATTCCTATGGGGAGAGATGTCATTGTAATCTGTGAGATCAAAAAATCCTGTTTTACTGTTAAGGGTTTATGCCACACGGTCAAGGTTAGGCTTGCACGGATCGGGAGGACCCGATCGGGAGGTCGGTAGGTCCGTCCCTGCCGCTCGGCCCGAAGCCGTCCGCAAATTTTACAAACGTTTTCGGACTTCTAGTAAGGGACCGTACATTTACAATATGGACTTTCTCACTAACCATACGGCAAATGTCAAAATGTTCCCTTAAGGTATGTTATGATCACACCACGTCTCGTTAATCATAAGGCATGCCCCCCCCGCCCCTCTTCTTACCAGAAAGATGCTTGTTTCTGTTGGCGCGATGCGTGAAGAAACCAGCTGGCTGTACCGACTCCGATAACGTGTCTCGAGTGAGCCATGTTTCCGTGAAGCAAAGAATGTTACAGTCTTATATGTCTCTCTGGAATGCTACCCTTGCTCGGATTTCATGAACCTTGTTGTCAAGAGACTGGACATTGGCGAGAAGTATGCTCGGGAGCGGTGCGCGATGTGCCCGTCTCCGGAGCCTGACCAGACGACCGCTTCCTCTGCCCCTTTTACGGTGACGTTGTTTTGGTTCGCCGGCTGGGATCCGATCCATTGTCCTGGGTGGTGGGCAAAACACAGGATCCGCTTCGGGAAAGTCTTATTCCTGGTCGTAATGATGGTGAGTTGACGTTGCTCTTATATCCAGTAGTTCCTCCCGACTGTATGTAATAAAACCTAAGATTACCTGGGGTACCAATGTAAGATTTACATGTAAAAACAAAATACTGCATAGTTTCCTAGTAATGCGAAGCGAGGCGGCCATCTCTGTCAGAACCGGAAGGTCCGAACTAGCATTCAGAGATCGTAGGATGCCCAACGTTAGCGCTCGGATTCCAAGTCTGTCGGAGAATGACAATGTGGAGGCCTTTCTTCTGACCTTGGAACGATCACCACAGGGACAGCGATGGCCTCAGGATGACTAGGAGGGATTCCTGGCTCCCCTGCTCACAGGCAAAGCACAGGCGGCGTACTACGACATTGAGGAAGGGGCTGCCGTGGATTACGCATGTTTGAAGGCAGAGATTCAGTCCCGCTATCAGCTGAACCCAGGAGACCGGCCTCAAAAGTTTCAGTCACTGAGGGGCCAGCTCTACCAACATATCCGTTGGGTAAGGGTATACCAAATGCTACCCCACAGCCAGAGTCAGCTTCCATACCCCTGCCGGGAAGACCACCCTGATTCTGGAAGATGTTCCCCAAATGAAGGTACCGGTGCTACTTGGGAGGGACTGCCCCCTGTTCAAGTTTCTGTTGAAGAAGGCACGGTGAGGGAGTGGCCCCAATAGAGAACGGAGACCAAACAACCCTAATCGCCAAGCACTGGCGCACTCAGAGCCCACCCAGAGGTGCACACCGCGTGGGAAGGGACAGGATGAAGCTAAGAAGGTGTGGCAAGGCAATCGGGACAAGGCGGGGAAAAGGAGACTCCCCTGATGACCGACTGAGGCACTTGTTCCAGGAAACCATGGAGGAGGACACCTGTAGGGGGTTGAAGAGCGACCCGGAGTGAGCCGGATCTAACCAGACCCCCGTCCTGAGTCAAGTCGACGAGCTCCAGATGGCACAGTTACACCAGGTTTTTCAGGAGTCATCGAGACACAGCACGCGGAGGGTGTTTGGCACGGAGTAATCAGACCCCGACCAGGAGCGCACCCTCACTCGCTCCAAGACACACAACTTTACCCTGTCGGAAGTGCTAATGGGCCAATTCGGAACTGCCCAACACTGGGACCCCGACCTTCGGTGGGCTATGCGGGGGGTGAAGAGGATAGATGGGAGGAGTATCGGCTCGGAAGGTGGCCAAACTTAGAGGGGCAGAACAGGAACTGTTAATGGTGCCTCGTTCATACAGAGATGTTGTGTTACACATGGCCCATACATATGTACTGGGGGTCACCTCGCCAAGGAGAAGACCACCGAATGGATGCGAGGGCATTTCTTTTGGCTGAGGATTACTCAATCTGTCACAAAGTATTGCAGATCTTGTGACACCTGCCAACCCACTGCTCCTAAGTGAACATACCATAACCCTCTTATCCCTTTCCCAATTATAGAGACCCCGTTTGAACGCATAGCCATGGACCTGATGGCATGGACATGAGTTAATCTTGGTGGTGGTGGACTTTGCAACAAAGTTCCCAGAGTCTATTCCCCTGAGGTTGATGGCAACGAAAGCCATTGCGAAAGAGATGTATCTCATGTCATCCCAAGTGGGACTCCTGGCCACAATCCATGACCAACCAGGGCACACCATTCATGTCCAGACTCTTGAAGGACCTGTGTCAGTTATACCGGGTCAAACAAATAAGGACCAGTGTGTACCACGTCCAAACGGATGGGTTGTGTGAATGCCTGAATAAAACCATCAATCGCATCCTACGCAGGGTGGAGGACCGGGATGGGACGAATTGGGATATGTTGTCGCCCCACCTCATGTTCGCGCTCCGGGATGTCCCCTAGGCGTCCATTGGCTTCTTGCCTTTCGAGCTGCTCTATATGTGGCCCTGTCGCGGCATCCTTGACTTGACCAAGTAGGCCTGGGAGAAGCAACCCTGCCTGTACCGTTCCCTCATTGAACACGTCACATTCATGAAGGACTGAATGGCAGCGATATGGCCGGTGGTGAGGGAAACTCAAGCCTGGTCGTACAATAGAAGGGCCCAGCCATGAAAGTTCCGCCCAGGTGATAAGGTACTCTACCTCATCCCCACACTGGAACACAGGACCCGGGCTCAGTGGCAGGGCCCATGTGTGGCAACAGAGCAAGTCTCCCCGGTCAACTAGTCAGCCAGGACGACAGCGCCCTTAGCAGATATACCACATTAGCCTGTTGAACGCATATTTGGAACGAGAGGCACAGGTGCTAATGAGGCAGATGAAGAGGAACGCCCACCAGAAAAGGTGCCTTTTGTCACCATTCTTACAACCTTGAAAATCTTCTACACCTGGCCTAGAGCGTGTTCTCAGCCAAGATAAACCAACATTATAAGTTCCCAGTAAGCCAACCTGGTTAGCCTGAAATGAAAGTTACGTCTAGCTTGGAGCACAACATTTAGACATTGTTTCATTCATGTTGATGTGGACAGAATCCATCTCGATCATAACATTCTCATGTGAAAGACCTTATAGTCTTATGTTCTTTAATGTGATAACAGAGGCTGTGGTCATGGAGTGTTGTGGTCTTCAAAGGCCCATTATCTGCTAGGAACATGGTAAATAAAGACAGTGGTGAAGTTAATGAATTAATTAATTTTAACTTAACAGGTTTTTGGTTTACTGGGAACTATTGAAAGATATATGTATATTTTGGCACAGAACACGCTGTTGCCTTACATTACAGTTACACCAGGTTGTTGGGGCCAGAACACGCTCTAGGCCAGGTATTGAATTTGCATCATACATCAGATAATACCGCTACTGCAAGTTAAACATAAATACTTTCTAAGGCGATTTTCAAAAATTCCAAGGACTGTTTACTCAGCGGCATTCTGCTGAATTACAAGGCAACATGACAGCATACATAACTCTATACGCCCTAGGGATTCATCCCAGAATCCGGGATCCTAAGATTTCCTTTGGAAAATAGTCATTTCCAACAAAACAGATGATACACCATTTCTGCAAAAGTAATTGAGGAAATACACATTCGCAACACTGATCATTATGATGTTACACTGACAATAGAGAGAGCACGGGATTGCCGTGTTGATAAGCAGTCTCTCAGTCACATGAAAGTTGCTATGTATAACTTTTCAGTTAAATGCCCGTTTTTACTAAAACTTATTAATGCCTTTATGAGCATAGTACGGGTGAACTAAAACATCATATTAACACAAAAACTAAGGACCTATGGCTCTATTGTCTATGGATTTGTTGTGAGTTGATACTCTGTATGTAAACAAAAGCATTTACAGTGCATTCGGAAAGTATTCGACCCCTTGACTTTTTCCACATTTTGCTATGTTAACCAAGTTGAATTCTTCCCAAAGGGTGGTTCCAGCTGTAATTCAGACAAAAACATGTTCTCACCATCACAAGTATATATACTCCACTCTGGACTTGCTATCCAAGCTCCAATTCACAAATTCAGTTGAAATGACCAGGAAACCATAATATTGACCAAAAACGTGCCTGGAGGGCAGTCATACACTTCAGGCTGTGCATGACTGCCGTATTCAGCTGTGAGAGGTGTGGATGGGTGGGGCAGGTACAGTAGCTGCAGAAAGAGTATAAAACAGAGCTGCAGAGGGCAGAGAGACACCACACTACTACTGAAGACCAGAAGACATCTTCCAGATAAACAGCCATCAATCAGACAGCATCGTCCAACTGTAAGAGGTATGTTTGTTTTCACTGAGAATCTTATTTGCAAAGGTGTATGGCAGGTGTGGCAAGAGTGGGCAGGTAGGAATGGATGGAGAGGTGTAGGTGGACATGTGTATAATATAACACGGTAGACCTGGGATCCATATTAGTTTGCTGTTCTTTAATTTGGTAGAGTAAAAGGACCCAGTGTGGGTTTGTGTGTGTGTGCGTTAACACGTTGCACTCTTTGTGCTTTAGTAAACGATGAAGATCCAGAGTATGTTACTGCTGTTCGCTCTAGTGGGTGTCCTGTTGGCAAGCTCCCTCAATGAAGATAACTCTGATGAAGGTATGTCTTGTTTGTGAATGTGTACTACTTTACTGCCCGGGATTAGTCTGATATAATTTAGTAAAATTAAAAATCTTTCCTCTCAGCTCTTCTGCAGGAGGATAATCTAAAAGGTGGAAAGGCTGACTTTTTGGCAAAGTTGGCTGCTCTGAAGACCAGCGCCTCTGAAGATGAAGCACCATGTGAGCTATCTAGCTATCTATCTATCTATATATCTATCTATCTATCTATCTATCTATATATCTATCTATCTATATATCTATCTATCTATCTATCTGTCTATCTGTCTGTCTATCTGTCTATCTGTCTATCTGTCTATCTGTCTATCTGTCTGTCTGTCTGTCTGTCTGTGCAACAGTAAAGTGACAACAGGAGGGTATCAGAGGGTGGTAGGGAAAGAGGAGGGAGTAACATGGCTAACTCCATCTCTACTGTTTATTAGCATCATGTTTCATAGAGGCAAATCATTTTTTAAATGGTAGTCAGATACTGGCCTAACAACAGTTGGTTTAAAAGGTAGTCACTTGTAATTGGAATATGTATTGAACATGTCGGAGTCATTTTCAAATGTTTAGCCTTTTAAAAATGTATTTTCCATAAAGCATATTCAAAAATGTATTCCAGTTTGGGGCGAACTTTTGAACAAAGTCAAGGAAATTGCGGGGTGAGAACCGACCAGAATGGGGATGCCGAGGATCCATCTCAGTCTCCATATCAAATCAGCTATCACCTCTGACATCATCACTAACATTAACTCAATGAATCATTCCAACATCCATCCATCAATCATTGACTAACATAAAAACAAAACAGTAATATAGTTCTTGGGACTTTGGTACAGAGAAGAACTCATCAACATTCTGAAGAATATATGTTTTATACAAAAACATGACCTTTTAGTCTTGATACATGATGGTGGATAAATAATGATGATCAGAATTTCTGATGGCAATGTTGTATGGTTGGTGTCATATTGTGATCCTCCAATAAACTATCAAGCATTACACATGTTTAGTCGTTTTTTAAATTAATCTTACATTTTTGCAGTGTTTCAATTACATCATACATGTTTCATAATAATGTTTTATTCCATGTTTTTAATGTGAACTTGACCATAATACAGATGCAGTGCATGCAGAGCTAATTACATCAGATTACACTGAGCAGTAATAGTAGTACACATACAGTTGAAGTCGGAAGTTTACATACACCTTAGCCAAATACATTTAAACTCAGTTTTTCACAATTCCTGACATTGAATCCAAATAAAAATTCCCTGTCTTAGGTCAGTTAGGATCACCACTTTATTTTAAGAATGTGAAAAGTCAGAATAATAGTAGAGTGAATTCTGTATTTCAGCTTTTATTTCTTTCATCACATTCCCAGTGGGTCAGCAGTATACAAACACTCAAATAGAATTCGGTAGCATTGCCTTTATATTATATTATATTAACTTGGGTCAAACGTTTCAGGTAGGCTTCCACAAGCTTCCCACAATAAGTTGGGGGAATTTTGGCCCATTCCTCCTGACAGAGCTGGTGTAACTGAGTCAGGTTTGTAGGCGTCCTTTCTCGCACACACTTTTCCAGATCTGCCCACACATTTTCAATAGGATTGAAGCCAATACATTGACTTTGTTGTCCTTAAGGCATTTGCCACAACTTTGGAAGTATGCTTGGGGTCAATGCCCATTTGGAAGACCCATTTGCGACCACGCTTTAACTTCCTGACTGATGTCTTGACATGTTGCTTCAATATATCCACATAATTTTCCGCCTCATGATGCAATCTATTTTGTGAAGCGTACCAGTCCCTCCTGCAGCAAATCACCCCCACAATATGATGCTACCACCCCCGAGCTTCACTGTTGGGATGGTGTTCTTCGGCTTGCAAGCATCCCCCTTTTTCCTCCAAACATAACGATGGTCATGATGGCCAAACAGTTCTATTTTTGTTTCATCAATTCTCCAAAAAGTAGATATTTGTCCCCATGTGCAGTTGCAAAGCGTAGTCTGGCTTTTTTATGGTGGTTTTGGAGCATTGGCATCTTCCTTGCTGAGCGGCCTTTCAGGTTATGTCGATATAGGACACATTTTACTGTGGATATAGATACTTTTGTACTTGTTTCCTCCAGTATCTTCACAAGGTCCTTTGCTATTGTTCTGGGATTGATTTGCACTTTTCACACCTAAGTATGTTCATCTGTAGGAGACAGAACGTGTCTCCTTCTTGAGCGTGTGCTCCCATGGTGTTTATACTTGCGTACTGTTGTTTGTACAGATGAACGTGGTACCTTCAGGCGTTTGGAAATTGCTCCCATGGATGAACCAGACTTGTGGAGGTCTACAATTTAGGACTTGGCTGATTTCCTTTGATTTTCTCATGATGTCAAGCAAAGAGGCACTGAATTTGAAGGTAGGCCTTGAAATACATCCACAGGTACACCTGCAATTGACTCAAATTATGTCAATTAGCCTATCAGAAGCTTCTAAAGCCATGACACAATTTTCTGGATTTTTCCAAGCTGTTAAAAGGCACAGTCAACTTAGCGTATGTAAACTTCTGACCAACTAGAATTGTGATTCAGTGAATAATAAGTGAAATAATCTATCTGTAAACAATTGTTGGAAAAATTACTTTGTCATGCATAAAGTAGATATCCTAACTGACTTGCCAAAACGATAGTTTGTTAACAAGAACTATGTCGAGTGGTTGAAAATTGAGTTTTAATGACTCGGCCACTCAGGAATATTCACTGTCTTCTTGGTAAGCAACTCCAAGGTAGATTTGGCCTTGTGTATGATGTTATTTTCCTGCTGAAAGATGAATGAATCTTCCAGTTTCAGGTGGAAAGCAGACTGAACCAGGTTTCCTCTCGGATTTTGTTTGTGCTTACTTCTTTTTAAAAATTTACTTGACATTTTTTGGTTTTTGTTTATTTTTTTATCCTCAAAAACTCTCAATTACATAACTATTACAAACATACCCATAAAATGTTGTAGACTCCATTGTACTGGAAAATTTGGAGAGTGATACTCTTATGTGTTGTATTGGATTTCCCCCAAAAGTGAATTGCTTTGCCACTTTTTTGCAGTATTACTTTAGTGCCTTGTTGCAAACAGGATGCATGTTTTGAAATATGTTTTATCTGTACAGACTTCCCTCTTTTCACTCTGTAAATAGGTTATTCGTAACTACAATGTTGTTGATCCATACTCAGTGTTCTCCTATCACATCCATTTAACTCTGTAAATGGTTTAAATATACACTGAGTGTACAAAACATTAGGAACACCTTAATTCGTCAGAGCACGGACTCTACAAGGGTCCACAGAGATGCTGGCCTATTTCGAATCCAATGCGTCCAACATTAACAAATTTAGCCTAAGAAACAAGGTTCATGAAATTAATAACATACTAGAAACAGATGGCATTCATATTCTGACTGTCTCTGAAACTCACTTAGATAATACCTTTGACAGTGGTAACAATACACGGTTAAAACATTTACAGAAAATACAGAAATGCCAATGGTGGAGGTGTTGCTGATTATATTCAGAATCACATTCCTGTAAAGCTTAGAGAGGATCTCATGTTAAATACTGTTGAAGTAATATGGCTACAGGTTCATCTGCTTCACCTAAAGCACATTATTGTGGGAAGCTGCTATAGACCACCAAGTGCTAACAGTCAGTATGAAATGCTTCTTAATGTATGTTATATCAACAGAGGTATATTTTCTGGGTGATTTAAATATTGACTGGCTTTCATGAAGCTGCCCACTCAAGAAAAACCTTCAAACTGTAACTAATGCTTGCAAACTGGTTCAGGCTATCAGTAAACCTCCCAGGGTAGTTACAAACAGCACAGGAATTAAATCATCAACATCTATTGATAACATCTTTACTAATGCTGCAGGAATGTGCTTTAAAGCAGTATCTAAATCCATTGTATGTAGTGATCACAATATACTGTAGTAGCCATGAAATTGCTTATTCCTGTTACTAATAAGCACACTCATTAAGAAAACAACTGTAAAAAGGGTTCAATCCCAGTGGATTTGAAACATTTTATGGTTGAGAGGGATGAGGTAAAAATTAATGGCAAATAAGTCTGGCTGCACAACCAAATGGAAAATTGAGAAATCATGTGATTAAACTGAATAAAAAGAAGAACAAACTATACTATGAACAAAGACAAATTATATAAAGAATGATAGTAAAATGCTTTGGAGCACCTTAAATAAAAATGTGCGTCTAAAATGCAAACTCAGCACCATAATTATTTGAACCAGAAGACTCATTCATCACAAAACCCACTGATATTGACAATTACTTTAATGATTTTTTTCATTGGTAGGATTAGCTAACGTAGGCATGACATGCCAGCAACAAACACTGACAACACACATTCAAGTATAACTGATCAAATTAAGAAAGACAAGCATTGTCATTTTGAATTTGTTAAAGTGAGTGTGGGAAAAATGAT
The DNA here is from genome assembly GCF_057628025.1 of Oncorhynchus mykiss. Classification (NCBI taxonomy): domain Eukaryota; kingdom Metazoa; phylum Chordata; class Actinopteri; order Salmoniformes; family Salmonidae; genus Oncorhynchus; species Oncorhynchus mykiss. The sequence goes on along the minus strand of NC_143038.1, from coordinate 15,091,383 downwards.
TGTTGTCTATTAACAATGACAAGCAACCAGCTTTGAGTAAATGTACGCGGGCAGTTCGGGGCCTCCCACTGGATGCCCGCTGAGGCCTTGACTGGATGTCCTTTGGATGGTGGACCATTCCTGATAGATACCCCGTTCAAAGGCACTTAAATATTTTGTATTGCCCGTTCACCCTCTAAATGGCACACATACACAATCCATGTCTCAATTGTCACGAAGCTTAAAAACATATTATTTAACCTGTCTCCTCCCCTTCATCTTCACTGATTGAAGTGGATTTAACAGGTGACATCAATAAGGGATCATAGCTTCACCTGGATTCACCTAGTAAGTCTATGTCATGGAAAGAGCATGTGTTCTTAATATTTTGTGCACTCAGTGTATATAATAGGTTTGAGCCACTGTATTTTCCCATTGGTCACAAATGTGACCACTAAGATATGTTCATATACCACGTGCATCAAGTATTCAATGTATTGAAAATGAAGGCACATATGTAAACTATACCCTTTAACTATTATAGTATTTACAAATAAGATTCTTCCAGCACTGTATTTGTTTTTTGAGCTGTTGAATAGAGACTTCTGATGCGTAATTTGTCTGTAATAGTACTCCTTGGAGATTGATGCTCGTGGTCTTGTGACCATTTTGAGAAATCATTATGAAACTTTTCAGAATCACACTAAACACCTTAATGCATAATATATGACTTGTCAAAAAATAAGCACAACTTTAATTTCTCTAGAGCCTGTAAAGTACAATTCTTTTTTTCTTCACTATTGTGACCGAAGGGATTAAAAGTAACACATGTTTATACAGAGCCTCCAGGAAGTATTCATACCCATTGACTTATTCCACATTTTGTTGTGTTACCGCCGGAATTCAACATGTATTCAATATATATTTTCTCAGCCATCTACACACAATACCCCACAATTACTAAGTGAAAACATGTCTTTAGACATTTTTGCAAATGTATTGAAAATGAAATACAAAAATAGCTGATTTATATAACTATTCACACCCCTGAGTCAATACATGTTACAATCTCCTTTGGCATTACAGTCGTGTCTTTCTCGGTAAGAACTTTCCACACCTGGATTGTACAATATTTGCACATTTTTATTAAAGAAATTCTTCAAGCACTATCAAATTGGTTGCTGATCATTGCTAGACAACCATTTTCAAGTCTTGCCATAGATTTTCAAGCCGATTTAAGTCAAAACTGTAACTCAGACACTCCATGCAACTTATTGTGACTTATTAAGCACATTTTCACTCCTGAACTGATTTAGGCTTGCCATAACAAAGGGGTTGGATATGTATTCACTCAAGACATTTCAGCTTTCATTTTTTATCAATTTGTAAAAATTCTGAAAACGTAATTCCACTTTGGCATTATGGGGTATTGTGTCTGACACAAAATGTAATCTATTTTTTTTTTAAATCCAGGCTGCAACATAACACAGTTTTGAATAAGTCAAGGGGTTTGTATACTTTCTGAAGACACTTGACATATTTTGTTCTAGAGTTCCAGAGGGAGCTAATAATACTGTCCACTGCTGTTGCTGACATTTCTGGAATTCTGAATATTGGTTTGTTATTATCCATAGAGGTGAGGGCAGTGGTCTTTTTTGAAAATCTTTGAGCCAGGTCCCTAACAAAGTCTACAAAGACATTGTTAAAAGTGAGGGATATCAAATCACAGTCTTGAGTTAGAATCCCATTAACTTGTAATTCAGGGTTTTCTTTTTTGATTTCTCAGCTCCTCTACTCTTTAGTTTGTTGAGGTTTTCCCAAATCACTTTGCCATTTCCTTTAGCTTCATTGATCACTCTGAGGAAGAACTCTGCTTTTACCTTTTTTATACTATTTACCACCTTGTTTCTCAGTGCTGTAAATATATGTCTGTCATCATTCTGAACAGCCTTGAGTGCTTTTTCCAAGGAAAGATCCCATTTCTCTAGTCTGCCACCAGAGGTCCTTGTTGAGCCATGGTAGAGAGGTTTTACGTCTTGGCTTACGTTGGAATTTCCTAGTAACATAAGTATTCACTTTGTCAAAAGCTGACGGAATGTTATGTCTGGGTCTTCATTGCATAACAGATCAGACCAGTTCATTTGATTTATAGCTGCATCATAGTTACTCTACTCATTTTGAGGGATTATATGATGTTACTGTTGCACATTGATATGGCTATTACATATCTTTCTAGTGAGTTTTCTAAACACTAATGTAGTATTTTGGTCAGATATGCAAGTTACTAATTAAAGGACTTAGTTATTTGTTCAGGTCTGTTAATAAACACCATCCAAATTTGAGTCTGGGATGTATGTGTTACTCTGGTTGGTTCTTCTATGATTTGATTCAGGTTGAAATGGTCTGAGTTTTTTCCTGCAAGTTTTATTGTCCAAGTTTATATTGAAATCGACCATGAGGATGATCTCCTTCTTATGATCACATTCTTTAACAACGTAATTTAGATGGTCAATTAACAAGGCATCAGATGTTAGTTGGTCGAAATAAGCCAATAATAGTGAGAAACATATGAAGGGAGGGGAAGACATTCAACCCCATACATTCAAGGTCATTGGCATGTTTTCCTTCGATCAGATTGGATTTAATGTTATCTTCCATGTACATAAGCAATCCACCCCTCTTCCTTTTACCTGCCCCTCCTGAATGTGGAGTGTCCAGGAACATTAAAGGCTAAAATAATATTATGAACAACAAAATGAGGTCCGCCACAGAAAAACTTGATAGAAAATGAATTTATAAGAATGCTGTAAGTACAGGAAAGGTTTGTCCAGTGGGAAATGAATATCCAACTAGTCAGTGACAACTGTGTTGTTATTGGACTTTGTAACAGCACCAAAATACACTATTTCCTGGGCAGGAATTTAAAGGGGCAATCAGCAGTTCCTATATCCATGTTTGGACATATTAATTAATGATATGTACCCTTTGATACTTGAAGAATATAAGTTATATATGCCTCATATATGCCTCATGCCACTCATGCCATCAGAGCCCAAAATATAAACTTGTTTTACTCCAATATTTGCATGCAAAGTAAATGTAAACAAACATTACAGAGCCTGAAAAAATTGCTAAAACTATAATTTTTCTATCATGGGTGGTCAGTCCTTGCATCCATAGCTATGTCTATGAATTTGAGAGTGGTTACATTTCTACAGATTGTTGTCTCTGCTACTGCATGACAAGCAGTAACAATGTACCAAGTCTTGAACCAACTGGACCCTGAATAGCCTCTACCCCCAAGTCATTAAACCAAATAGCTACCTGGGCTATATGCATTGACTTTATTCCTAGCTACATGTACGTACAGTATCTACCTCAATTACCTTGTACCCCTGCACATCAACTCTGTACTGGTATTCCGTGTATATAGTCATTGTGTATGTATTACTACTTTTATTATTACATGCTTAGTTTTCTATTATTTCTTTATTTTCTTTCTCTCTGCATTGTAATATCCACAAAACATCCACAAAGCATCACCCATTGTCTTATACCCATGTCTATGATCTGGCTGTAATTGTTTTAAGTCTGTCTAAGAGACATTTGAAAGCTCAGGAAAACATCAGGGACGACACCAATGCAATAATTGTGTATGATATTTTATGTAGAAAAACCCTTAAGAATCCTTAAGAATCTTTCCCACTGTCACGCCTTCTCCTGCCCCCCCCCCCGCCCCCCCCCCCCCCCCTCTGGAACTCGAAGGCGCCAGGCTGCCCATCATTGCGAACACATGTCACCATCGTTACGAGCATCAGCGCTTCATTGGACTCACCTGGACTCCTTCACATTTTTGATTGAGTCCCCTTTATCTGTCTATTCCTCATTTCCCTTGTCCAGACGCTGTTCGTGTTTTGTTCATGTCCGTTATTCATTAAATGTTCATTCCCTGTACTTGCTTAGCGTCTCCCAGCGTCTGTCCTCACAGAATGCTGACACCAATTTTGGAAGCATCAGGGAGTTTTGTTTTTTGTTTAGGTTGGTGACTTTGGGTCCGTGTGCAGCTGTCGAAGGAACCGGGGGTGCCTCAGCTGGCTCGTCAGGCTTCCACGCCTTAGCTGACTTGAGAGGTTTCCTTGCCTCGGTTGGCTCGAAAGGCTCACACCACAACTCCCGCCGTCTCGTTGGGCTTCCACGCATCAGCCCGCTCATCGGGCTCCAAGGCCTCAACCGGCTCGTCGGGCTCCCAGGCCTCAACCCGGCTCGTCGGGCTCCCACGTGGTTTGTTTCATGTCCGTTATTCATTAAATGTTCACTCCCTGTACTTGCTTCTCGTCACCCAGCTTTATCCTCACACACACAGTTACTTCATTCCTCAGTGCCAGCATGCACAGAAACAAACATGGGGGATGGGATATAGTTGTATTTTTTCAGCGGGATAATAAAAAATGTATTTTCTCAAATACACCAGAATGGCTTTCCAAGAGGTGTTGCGTGTTCCTGAGTGGTCCAGCCTAATTCCTGAATAATGCTGTCCATCAATGGCCCCCACATAAATGTATTGAGATCTAGGAATTTGGACAAAAACACTGGATAAAATGCAAAGTTGGTAAAATTTTATTAGAAATGATTTACAGCTGTAATGGCTACCAAAGGTGATTCCACCAAGCATTAACTCTGGGGGTGTGAAGACTTACAAAATGTTTCTATAGTTTTTCTTTAACTTTGAAATTGTGGAGTAGGTTGTGTAGATCGGTTTATTCCTTTTTGAGATGACATTTTAAGGAAGCAAAATGTGAACATTATGCAATGAGTGTAGAGTTTCACTACCAACTGTACGTATATGTATCATTTTGTCAATTTCCAGTTGGGAGTGGATCTGAAATATGATGCAATTTCTATACCTGGCCTAGAGCGTGTTCTCTGCCCAAATAAAGCAATATTATCAGTTCCCAGTAAGCCAACCTGGTATGAATGAAATGACAATTACGCCTAGCCTGGAGCATGACATTTTGAAATATAGTTTTGCATATTGATGTGGATAGAATCCATCTCGATCATAACAGTCTTATGTGAAAGACCTTATAGTTTTGTGGTCTTTTAATGTAATTAATAGAGGCTGTGGCCGTAGAGTGTTCCGGTCTTCAAAAGCCCATTATATGCTAGTGTCATACCCTGTTAAAACATGATTTAGAACTATGGTTTAACCTCTCTGCGCACGGAACCCGGTAGCGGGCTGAAATTCCACAACATATGGTGACATAAACATGACATAAATAGTCATATTAAACATTCATGAAAATACAAGTGTCTCACATGTTTTGAAAGCCTAGAATCTTGCTAATCCAAATGCGTTGTCAGATTTAAAAAATGATTTACTGCGAAAGAATACGATGCGATTATCTGAGCATAGAGCCCCATAAAAAAAACTATTTCAACCAGCACAGGCTAACAAAATCACAAACTGCATTAAAATAAATTGTTTACCTTTGACAATCCTCGTCTGTTTGCAATCCCAATGCTCATTGTTACACAATGAATGATCTTTTGTTTGATCAAATCCGTTTTTATAGCCTAACACAAAACATTTTGTGAACCGCTTGTGTCGTGAATTCCGTCTCATTCCATTTTCGACGACACATTCGAGGGTAAATACCCACACAAAACGTGACTTTTCCAGTCATGTTTGGTTTCATTGCAATCAACTGGTTTGTTTGTAACACAACCAAACCTGATGGGCCATTTCGCGGGACGTATTGACTGAAAGAAACCGATTTGAAGACAACAAGTAATGACATCACTGTGCACCAATGATATGATCACTGTTTCGTTGATTGACTGTATTTTAACCCAATGACCACTGATTGTCTTGAAATCTAGCTGGGTAGATAGCCAATGAGCTGAGGTAAATGGCAATATGCAATGGTTATGTGTTGGAAGACCAACCCATGTAGTAAACTCCGAAGTGAAGAGAGTCATTCGCTATTGAAGTTTTATACCGGAAGGAGCTACGCATATTACGCACAGCATTGTTTGTTAAACGCGCAGATTCAGCTGTTTATATATCAATCAGTATGGCGACTAAGTCAGGGAAAGCTAAATCTAAGTCTAGATATACAGGTGTACACACAATTTTAGAAGAAATTGATCGGAAAAGTGAGACAGAGATGGTTGTAAGACGATTCATTTAGCGATTCCAAGTGGAGGAATATTTTTTTGAATGGAGAGGACATGTTTTGGACTGGTAAGTTCTTCTCATGCTAATGCCCTTGATTGAAATTAATAATATAAAATATTATTTATGATTTTTTTAAATTTTAGAAGCAATATATAAAAACGTAATGCAATGAAATGTGAGATGCGTGTCTGCCGCCCCACCCCAACCCACATGAAATAGCCTATTTGAGGCTGTTGAGGGGAGGGCAGGCCCACAGCAATGACCAAAGTGAAATGGAGACAGTAGATACAGCTGGTCTGTTGTAATATAATAAAGACAGTAGATCTAGCTGGTCTGTCATAATATAATAGATACAGGAGATCTAGCTGAAATGTCATAATATAAAAGAGACAGTAGATCTAGCAGGTCTATAATAATATATTCAACCCTATGTTCCCTGTACTCTATATATATCTGTTTATTATACCTGTTGATACACACTTTACAGCAGAAAGAGACTGCTATGGCACCTGGCATCAGCAGCACAATATTGTGTAGAGGTTTGGCAAGGGTCTTCCAAATATTGAAAGCGTGTAAATAGTTACCCATGTTATTTTGTAAATGTATATATTTTTTTCTTCGTATTTTTTTCCCCATATTTTTTTCTCCATTTTTTGGGGGCGTGTGTTAGAATACCATTCTGGCATTTTGTATATAGTTATTTGTTTCAAAATGTATACCTTTGCCAATTTGGCCACTTGGGTACATTTGGGCTACTTGAGTGGGACACCTGGGTGACTTCATGATAAATGTCATGTAGCACACTCATTTTGGAAGTTATCATTCTGAAACTTTGCACAAGTACTGTTGCCCTCTTATATTTTTCACTGAAATTGTCCCCATCATCCTATCTGAATGTTGTTTTATCTTGTTCATTTAAAGATGATGATAACAACAATACAAATAAAAAACGTATGTTGGTATATCCTTGCTTCTGGGCCAAAACTACAGGCAGTTAGATTTGGTTATGTCTTCAGGTGGAAATTGAAAAAAGTAGGGGGGTAGAGGTTAATTAATTAAACATCATTATTTTCTGCTATTTTCTGCTGAATTACAAGACAACATGGCAGCACACATAACTCTGTACACACTAGGGATTAATGCCAGAAACCGGGATCCTGATATTTCCTAACCAAGCTCCCTCTCGTTTCCTGTGAAAATAGAACTTTCCCAAAAAATGGCTGATACACTGTTTCTGCAAATGTAATTGAGGAAATAGACATTTGCAAAATTGATCCATAAGATGTTCCACTAACAATCGAGAGAGCACGTGATTGCCATGTTGATAAGCAGTCTCTCAGTCACATGAAAGGTCCAATGAATAACATTTTCTGATAATACAAAACCTAGGAGGCTCATGGTTCTCACCCCCTTCCATAGACTTACACAGTAATTATAACAACTTCTAGGGGACGTCCTCCAACCTATCAGAGCTCTTGCAGTCATGAACTGACATGTTATCCACCCAATCAAAGAATCTGAGAATTATTCTAGTACTGAAAGCATAAGCTACAGCTAGCTAGCACTGCAGTACATCAAATGTGGTGAGTGGTTGAGTCAAAGAGAGAGAAACACAGTGGTTGAACAGTTTTGAACAAATTCATTTCCTTAAAAATGAAGTAGAAGCTAGAGAAAGAGAGAGAGAGATAGCTATATTTAGTTGTACTTTTTCATCATCACTTATCTAGAGAATGCAGCTAGGTAGTTGAGCCTACTCAAACTCCCGGCTCAAAAAGAGAGGGATGCTATGTTAGCTAGCTGGCTGTGGCAATCCAACACTGGAACTCTTCTAAGTCAAGCTTTTGGTTTTATAAATGTATTGCTCCCGGGGCCTGCTGGTTTAACTGCTACACTTCTTTCTGACTGTACATTGTACTACATGATTGCAACGTGTTTACTACTATTTTTTTCCCTACCCTACCACCCCTCCCTGAATTGGAGTGAACTAATGGACAACAACACTTAATACTTATACTTCCAGCTTATGCATACACTAAATATATCAACAGCATTGGAAGACATATGGAGAAGGCTAATGTACATTTTTATGTGGATTACACTATTCTCTACTCGAGTAGCAGCAGTTTGGCTTTTGAAAAAGCTCACAACTTTTAACATCATTCAACACATCATTCAACACTTGTTCATAATTCCTCTAAAACAAATGCCTATTATTTTCCAAAGCTAAACACTCTGAAACCATGTCATTACTACCTTGGAAGGACATTCCATGGAACAAGTAATAACATTCAATGATTTGGGAGATCAGGTGGATGAGAAGTTGAGCTTCACACCCCATGTAGAGCACCTTGTTGGTAAAAGCAAGCTGCGTATTGGGCTTTACTACGGGCACAATTTCGTTTTTCCTAAAATAGATGATTCATTGTACTTTTCCATCTGTTTTGGACTATAGTAATAATATTTAAGGTCAAGCCTCAATAAATACACTGAAGGCTCTTGACTGTATCATGTGATGTCTACATTGCTGTCGGGTGGACATAGCTAGCAACACACAGGCTATAACACTGGTACATTCTAATATAGAAAGCCATTTTAGAAAAACTGTCATTTTATCTGCTCTCTATTAGCCCGAAATGAAAACACTTACAAGCTCAGATACCAATCTTGTTTTAAGCTAACAGTCCTGAACAAATGTACAGAGCTTGGAAAAAAGTATTTTCACTAATCAGTCCCCTTGTATTGGAATTCCCTCCAAGCCAACCTAAAACTCCATGGCCTGGTGTTCCTAGAGAAGTTCAAAGCACAAATAGATTAACAAGTTGTTGAGACATTTAGTTGTTTCTAGTTGTTATCGATGTCACTAGTCGGCGTTGCCTTATTGATGTAAGGATGTTGTTTTACCTGAAGCATTTTGATACCATAGTGAGCCTGTCTTTTGACGTTTTGCATTCATTTTTTTTCTGACCTGTGTTGTGTACATGTACATTACTGACGTGCAGCTTTTTATATTGATATATCTTCGTCTGGTTCATGTCATGTGGCTGTTTGTCTGAAACTGATGGGTTGAGCCTACCAGATGAGCTAAATTACTTCTATGCTCGCTTCGAGGCAAGCAACACTGAAGCATGCATGAGATCTTGTTCCGGACGACTGTGATTACGCTCTCTCGTAGCCGATGTGAGTAAGACCTTGAAACAGGTGGATTACCAGGACGTGTACTCCGAGCGTGTGCCGACCAGCTGGCAAGTGTCGTCACTGACATTTTCAACCTGTCCATGACCGAGTCTGTAATACCAACATGTTTCAAGCAGACAGCCATAACTGTGCCCAAGAACACCAAGGTAACCTGACAAAATGACTACAGACCCATAGCACTCACATCTGTAGCCATGAAGTGCTTTGAAAGGCTGGTCATGGCTCACATCAACACCATTATCCCAGAGACGCTAGACCCACACCAATTTGCATACTGCCTCAACAGATCCACAGATGATGCAATCTCTATTGCACTCCACACTGCCCTTTCCCATCTGGTCAAAAGGAACACCTACGTGAGAATGCTATTCATTGACTACAGCTCAGCGTTCAACACCATAGTGCCCTCAAAGGTCATCCCTAAGCTAACGTCCCTGGGACTAAACACCTCCCTATGAAACTGGATCATGGACTTCCTGATGGGCCGACCCCAGGTGGTAAGGGTAGGTAACAACACATCTGCCACGTTGATCCTGAGTGCTATGTTCTCTCCTGTACCCCCTGTTCACACATGATTGTATGTCCAAGCACGACTCCAACACCATCATTACATTTGCCGATGACACAACAGCGGTAGGGAGGAGGTCATAGACCTGGCAGTGTGGTGCCAGGATAACAACATATACCTCAACGTGATCAAGACAAAGGAGATGATTGTGGACTTCAGGAAAAGGAGGGCCGAGCACGCCCACATTCTCATCGACAGGGCTGTAGTGGAGCAGGTTGAGAGCTTCAAGTTCCTTGGTGTCCACATCACCAACAAACTATGGTCCAAACACAACAAGACAGTTGTGAAGAGGGCACAACAATGCCTATTCCCCTTCAGGAGAATGAAAAGATTTGGCATGGATCCTCAGATCCTCAAAATGTTCTACAGCTGCACCATCGAGAACATCCTGATTGGTTGCAGCACCGCCTGGTATGGCAACTGCGATTGGTTGCATCACTGCCTGGTATGGCAACTGCTCGGACTACGACCACAAGTTGCTACAGGGAGTAGTGCGTACACTGGGGCCAAGCTTCCTGGCATCCAGGACATCTATACCAGGCGGTGTCCGAGGAAGGCTCTAAAGATTTCCAAAGATTCCAGCCACCCTAAAAGTTTTTTTTATTGTTGCTCCTTTATTATTTGTTAGTTATCTATTTTTCATCTTAATTTTTTTACATCCATTTATTTTTTGTAAATACTTTCTTAACACTTATTTTCCTTAAAACGACATTGTTGGTTAAGGGCTCGTAAGTAAGCATTTCACTGTAAGGTCTACCTACACCTGTTGTTTTCGGCCTATGTAACAAAAACAATATGATTTGATGTTGCTGTCTTGTTCCAGGTCTCTCTTGAATATGATATTTTTATTTCAACGAGACTAACCTGGTTAAATAAAGTTATAATAAAATGAATAAAAAGGTTTAATGATTGGTTTCATAAATGTGTTATGAATGGATTATGGATACAACCTTAAAATAAAGTGCTACTACCATTTATAAATTCAAGTCTATCCAAGCTCCAGGTCAGAAATTCAGTTGAAATAACTAGGAAACCATATTATTGACAGAAGTTTTGCCTGGAGGGAGGTCATAAACTTCAGGCTGTGCATCACTGCGGTTATCGCCATGGCTGTAATGTAATTTTGTTTGTTAATCAGCTGTGAGAGGTGTGGATGGGTGGGGCAGGTACAGTAGCTGCAGAAAGAGTATAAAACAGGGCTGCAGAGGGCAGAGAGACACCACACTACTACTGAAGACCAGAAGACATCTTCCAGATAAACAGCCATCAATCAGACAGCATCGTCCAACTGTAAGAGGTATGTTTGTTTTCACTGAGAATCTTCTTTGCAAAGGTGTATAGGAGTGGGCAGGTGTATACAAGTGGACAGGTAGGAATGGATGGAGAGGTGTAGGTGGACGTGTGTGTGTGTGTGTGTGTGTGTGTGTGTGTGTGTGTGTTAACAAGATGTGCTCTATGTGTTTTAGCAAAGGATGAAGATCCAGAGTATGTTACTGCTGTTCGCTCTAGTGGGTGTCCTGTTAGCAAGCTCCCTCACTGAAGATAACTCTGAGGAAGGTATGTCTTGTTTGTGAATGTGTACTACTTTACTGCCCGGGTTTAATCTGATATAATTTAGTAAAATGAAAAATCTTTCTTCCTCAGCTCTCCTGCAGGAGGATGATGTAAAAGGTGGAAAGGCTGCCTTTTTGGCAAAGTTGGCTGCTCTGAAGACCAGCGCCTCAGAAGATGAAGCACCATGTAAGCCATCTATCTATCTATCTATCTATCTATCTATCTATCTATCTATCTATCTATCTATCTATCTATCTATCTATCTATCTATCTATCTATCTATCTATCTCGGCATATTCTTATCGGCAGACGGGTTCACCAACTACTTTGCAGACAGAGTTCAGTGTGTCAAATCGGAGGGCATGTTGTCCGGTCCTCTGGCAGTCTCTATGGGGGTGCCACAGGGTTCAATTCTCGGGCCGACTCTTTTCTCTGTATATATCAACGATGTTGCTCTTGCTGCGTGCGATTCCCTGATCCACCTCTACGCAGACGACACCATTCTGTATACTTCTGGCCCTTCCTTGTACATTGTGCTATCTAACCTCCAAACGAGCATCAATGCCATACAACACTCCTTCCGTGGCCTCCAACTGCTCTTAAACGCTAGAAAAACCAAATGCATGCTTTTCAACCGTTCGCTCCCTGCACCCGCACGCCCGATTAGCATCACCACCCTGGATGATTCCGACCTAGAATATGTGGACATCTATAAGTACATAGGTGTCTGGCTAGACTGTAAACTCTCCTTCCAGACTCATATCAAACATTTCCAATCTAAAATCAAATCCAGAGTCGGCTTTCTATTCCGCAACGAAGCCTCCTTCACTCACTCCGCCAAACTTACCCTAGTAAAACTGACTATCCTACCGATCCTCGACTTCAGCGATGTCATCTACAAAATAGCTTCCATTACTCTACCCAGCAAACTGGATGCAATTTATCACAGTGCCATCCTAAAGCACCTCATACCACCCACCACTGCGACCTATATGCTCTAGTCGGCTGGCCCTCGCTACATATTCGTCGCCAGACCCACTGGCTCCAGGTCATCTACAAGTCCATGCTAGGTAAAGCTCCGCATTATCTGAGTTCACTGGTCACGATGGCAACACCCACCTGTAGCACACGCTCCAGCTTGTGTATCTCACTGATCATCCCTAAAGCCAACACCTCATTTGGCCGTCTTTCATTCGAGTCCTCTGCTGCCTGTGACAGGAACGAATTGCAAAAATTGCTGTGGTTGGAGACTTTTATCTCCCTCACCAACTTTAAACATCTGCTATCTGAGCAGCTAACCGATCGCTGCAGCTGTACATAGTCCATCGGTATATAGCCCACCCAATTTACCTACCTCATCCCCATACTCTTTTTATTTTATGTACTTTTCTGCTCTTTTGCACACCAGTATCTCTACCTGCACATGTTCATCTGATCATTTATCACTCCAGTGTTAATCTGTTAAATTGTGAATATTCGCCTACCTCTTCATGCCTTTTGCACACAATGTATATAGACACTTTTTTTCTTTTTTTCTACTGTGTTAGTGACTTGTTTTTTGTTTACTCCATATGTAACTCTGTGTTGTTGTCTGTTCACACTGCTATGCTTTATCTTGGCCAGGTCGCAGTTGTAAATGAGAACTTGTTCTCAACTAGCCTACCTGGTTGAATAAAGGTGAAATAAAATATCTATCTATCTATCTATCTATCTATCTATCTATCTATCTATCTATCTATCTGTCTGCCTGTCTGTCTTTCTGAGCAACAGTAAATTGCCAACGGGAGGTTAGCAGAGGGTGGTAGGAAATGTGAAGGGAGTAACATGGCTAACTCCATCTCTACAGTTAATTAGCATCATGTTTCGTAGAGGGAAAATATTTTTTAAATAGTAGTCAAATACTGGTCTTACAACAGTAGGTTCAAAAGGTAGTCACTTATAATTGGGATATGTTTTGAAAATGTTGAAAACATTTTCAAATGTTTAGCTTTTAAAAAAGGTATTTTCCATAAAGATGATTTAAAACTCTATTCAACAGTTTGGGGCGAGCTTTGGAACGTAGCCAAGGACCTTGTTGGGTGAGAAGCGACCAGCATGGGTATGCCAAGGATCCTTTTCAGTCTCCATATTTCAGTCTCCATATCACCTCTGAAGTCATCACTAACATTACCTCAGTGAATCATTCCAACATCCATCCATCAATGATTGTCAAAAAAAACAACAGTAATACAGTTAATTGGTACTTTGGTACTGAGAAGAACTCATCAACATTCTGAAGAATATATGTTTTATCCATGAACATGTACTTTATGTCCTGACACATGATAGTTGATTGGTCAAGTTAGTGGATAAAATAATTGAATGGTTGTATGGTTGACGTGTCATATTGTGATCCTCCAATAAACTATCAAGCATAAGACATGTTTAGTCGTTTTTTATTAATCTTACATGTTTAGCAGTGTTTCAATTACATCATACATGTTTCATAATATTGTTTTATTTTGTGTTTCTATTCAGTGTGAACAATGTGAACTTGACCATAATACAGATGCAGTGCATGCAGAGCAAATTACATCAGATTGAGCAGTAATAGTAGTACACATATCCACACACACACACTAGACGTACCATCTTGAGTTAGCTTCATTGAGTGAGCTTGATAACAACACTCCCAATAGAGTGAACAGCAGTAAGATATCCTGGATCTTCTAATAAGCCACATCCTGAATTCAAAATTGGAAAAAAAACATTTGTCACTTATCTATTGGTAGACACATTACCCCCATAATGAAAAGGTGAAAACATGTTTATAGGTATTTTTGCTAATTTATTGAAAATGAAATAGAGAAATATCTCATTTACATAAGTATTCACAACAAATGTTGGAATCACATTTGGCAGTGATTACATAGTCTTTCTGGATAGGTCTCTAAGAACTTGCACACCTGGATTGTACAATATTTGCCCATTATATTATTTTCTGTATTCTTCAAGTGTCATGCGTAGATGTAATAGGTGGCAGGGAAGTCAGGCGCAGGAGAGTCAAATTGAGTGTAAAATGGAGTCTTTTAATGAAGTCCACGGAGTATGCTCCATAACACTAAATGTACATAAACATGGGTACAAGGACCCGACGCACACCTATACAACAATCACACTACACTGACAATAAAACAATCTCTGACAAAGACATGAGGGGAAACAGAGGGTTAAATACACAACAGGTAATGAATGGGATTGAAAACAGGTGTATGGGAAGACAAGACAAAACCAATGGAAAATGAAAAAAGGATCAATGATGGCTAGAAGACCGGTGACGTCGAACGCCGAGCACCGCCCGAACAAGGAGAGGCAACGACTTCGGCAGCAGTCGTGACAGTACCCCCCCCCTGACGCGCGGCTCCAGCTGCGCGTCGACACCGGCCTCGGGGACGACCCGGAGGGCGAGGTGCAGGGCGATCCGGATGGAGACGGTGGAATTCTGATAACATGGAAGGATCTAACATGTCCTCCACCGGAACCCAGCATCTCTCCTCCGGCCCGTACCCCTCCCAGTCCACGAGGTACTGAAGGCCCCTCGCCCGACGTCTCGAATCCAAAATGGATCGAACAGAGTACGCCGGAACCCCCTCGATGTCTAGAGGAGGCGGAGGAACATTACGCACTTCAGCCTCCTGGAGCGGGCCAGCCACCATCGGCCTGAGGAGAGACACATGGAACGAGGGGTTAATACGGTAATGAGTGGGTAGTTGTAACCTATAACATACCTCGTTCACTCTCCTCAGGACTTTAAACGGCCCCACAAACCGCGGACCCAGCTTCCGGCAGAGAAGGCGAAGGGGCAGGTTTCGGGTCGAGAGCCAGACCCTGTCCCCTGGTGCGAACACTGGGGCCTCACTGCGGCGACGGTCTGCGCCAATTTTCTGGCACCTTATGGCACGCTGAAGGTGGACGTGGGCTGCCTCCCAGGTCTCCTCAGCGTGCCGAAACCAATTGTCCACCGCAGGGGCCTCGGTCTGGCTCTGATGCCAAGGAGCCAGAACCGGCTGATACCCTAATACACATTGAAAGGGAGTAAGGTTAGTGGAGGAGTGACGTAGCGAGTTCTGAGCCATCTCTGCCCAGGGCACGAACGTCGCCCACTCCCCCGGCCGATCCTGGCAATAAGACCGCAGAAACCTACCCACATCCTGGTTAACTCTCTCCACCTGCCCATTACTCTCGGGGTGAAAACCTGAGGTAAGACTAACCGAGATCCCCAGACGCTCCATGAACGCCTTCCAGACCCTTGATGTGAACTGGGGACCCCGATCAGACACTATATCCTCAGGCACCCCATAGTGCCGGAAAACGTGTGTAAACAGGGCCTCTGCAGTTTGTAAGGCCGTAGGGAGACCGGGCAAAGGGAGGAGACGACAGGACTTAGAAAACCGATCCACAACGACCAGGATCGTGGTGTAACCCTGTGAAGGTGGAAGATCGGTCAAAAAATCCACCGACAGGTGTGACCACGGCCGTTGAGGAACGGGTAGAGGTTGTAGCTTACCTCTGGGCAGGTGTCTAGGAGCCTTGCACTGGGCGCACACCGAGCAGGAAGAAACATAAATCCTCAGCTAAAGTGGGCCACCAGTATCTCCCGTCAAGACAGCGCATCGTCCGACCTATCCCAGGATGACCAGAGGAGGGTGACGTGTGAGCCCAATATATCAATCGGTCGCGTACAGCAGACGGAACGTACAGACGACCAGCTGGACACTCAGGGGGAGAAGGCTCTGCACGTGACGCCCGCTCAATGTCCGCGTCCAGCTCCCACACTACTGGCGCCACCAAACACGAAGCTGGGAGTATGGGAGTGGGATCCATGGACCGCTCCTCTGTGTCATACAGCCGAGACAATGCGTCTGCCTTAACGTTCTGGGAGCCTGGTCTGTAAGAAAGAGTAAACACAAAACGAGTGAAAAACATGGCCCACCTTGCCTGGCGAGGATTCAATCTCTTTGCCTGCCGGATATACTCCAGATTGCGGTGGTCAGTCCAGATGAGAAAAGGGTGTTTAGCCCCCTCAAGCCAATGCCTCCACACCTTCAAAGCTTCTACGACAGCTAACAGCTCCCGGTTCCCCACATCATAGTTTCGCTCCGCCGGGCTGAGCTTCTTAGAAAAGAAAGCACAGGGGCGAAGCTTCAGTGGCGTACCCGAACGCTGAGAGAGCACTGCTCCTATCCCAGCTTCGGATGCGTCCACCTCCACTATGAATGGCAAAGAGGGATCCGGATGAGCCAGCACAGGCGCAGAAGTAAACAGAGTCTTCAGGTGCTCAAAAGCCCTGTTCGCCTCAGCCGACCACTGCAAGCGCACCGGGCCCCCCTTTAGCAGTGAGGTAATGGGAGCTGCCACCTGACCAAAACCCCGGATAAACCTCCGGTAGTAATTGGAAAACCCCAAAAAACGCTGCAACTCCTTTACCGTGGTTGGAGTCGGCCAATTACGCACGGCTGTAATGCGGTCGCTCTCCATCTCCACTCCTGAAGTGGAAATCCGATGCCCTAGGAAGGAGATGGATTGTTGGAAAAACAAGCATTTCTCAGACTTGACATATAGATCATGCTCCAACAGGCGACCAAGCACCCTGCGCACCAGGGACACATGCTCGGCGCGTGTAGCAGAGTATATCAGAATATCATCGATATACACCACTACACCCTGCCCGTGCAGGTCCCTGAAGATCTCATCTACAAATGATTGGAAAACTGATGGAGCATTCATCAACCCATATGGCATGACCAGGTACTCATAATGACCTGAGGTGGTGCTAAATGCCGTCTTCCACTCATCACCCTTCTTAATACGCACCAGATTGTACGCACTCCTGAGATCCAATTTTGTGAAAAAACGTGCCCCGTGCATTAACTCAATAATCGTATTGATCAGAGGTAGCGGGTAACTATATTTCACTGTGATTTTATTAAGACCTCGATAATCAACGCACGGGCGTAAACCGCCATCCTTTTTTTTCACAAAAAAGAAACTCGAAGAGACGGGTGAAATGGATGGCTGAATGAACCCCTGATGCAGGGATTCAGAGATATATGTCTCCATAGCCTCCGTCTCCGCTTGCGACAGGGGATACACGTGACTCTTGGGATATGCAGCGTCTACCAGGAGATCTATCGCACAATCCCCCAGTCGATGGGGTGGTAATAGAGTCGCCTTCTTTTTACAGAAGGCGAGAGCCAAATCGGCATATTCGGGGGGAATGCGCACGGTGGAGACCTGGTCTGGACTTTCCACCGTAGTAGCACCAACGGAAACCCCTAAACACCTACCTGAGCATTCTCGCGACCACCCTGTTAGAGCCCTCTGTGGCCAAGAAACAGTGGGGTTATGACAAACTAACCAGGGTAGGCCTAGCACCACAGAATACGCAGGAGAATCAATAAGGAAAAGACTAATCTTCTCCTTGTGACCCTCCTGCGTTATCATACACAAAGGTGCGGTTACCTCCCTGATAAACCCTGACCCTAATGGTCGACTATCTAAGGCATGAATAGGGAAAGGCATATCCACAGGAACAATAGGGATCCCTAAACTATGAGCTAGACTTTTATTAATGAAATTTCCAGCCGCACCCGAATCTACTAGCGCCTTATACTGGGAATGCAGTGAAAAGTCAGGAAAAGAGACAGAGACAAACATTAGTGCAGCAGAGGGCTCTGGATGAGAATGGTGCCTACTCACCTGGGGTGACGCCAGAATGCCCTGCCTGCCCTCTCTATTCCCAGAGGAACCAACCCGGCACCGACCAGCAGTGTGCTCTCTGCGACCTTGAATGGTGCTCGAGCGGGAACCCCCTCCGGTCTCCCTGCGCACCATCCCTCCCAATTCCATAGGTTCGGGAGAGAGGGTGCGGGAGGATGGAACAACCAGACCCCGATCTAGACGTCCACGAGTAGCCAGCATGTTGTCCAGCCTGATGGACATGTCCACCAGCTGGTCGAAGGTGAGGGTGGTGTCTCTACAGGCCAGCTCCCGACGGACGTCCTCGCGTAGACTACAACGGTAATGGTCGATCAGGGCCCTGTCGCTCCATCCAGCGCCGGCAGCCAAGGTCCTAAACTCCAAAGCAAAATCCTGTGCACTCCTCGTCTCCTGCCTCAGATGATAGAGAAGCTCACCCGCTGCTTTGCCTTCAGGTGGGTGATCGAATACTATCCGGAATTGGCGGGTGAACTCCTCAAAATGGTCCAGCACCGCATCCGCCCTACTACACACAGCGCTGGCCCATTCCAGGGCTTTCCCGGTGAGGCATGAGACGAGGGCGTAACTCTTCTCACGGTCAGATGGTACTGGGGAGGCCGTGGCTAGATACAAGTTCAGTTTAAGGAGGAAACCCTGGCAGCTGGCAGTATCTCCGTTGTATCCCGTAGGTAGGGATAAATGGATCCTCGATTCCGGAGAGGAAAAATCGTTCACGGGAGATTCCGGTTGTGGTGGTGGTGGCGCTGGAGAAACTCCCTGTCTCTCCCAGCATCCATTTTCATGGCAATGTGATCCATGACGGAGCTGATAACGTCAAGCTCCCTAGCTTGTTCCTGAACGCGTTCCTCCAGCTCCATGGGCATAGTGTCCTCTCCTGCTGACTTCATATATTTGGTCAGAGATTCTGTCATGCGTAGATGTAATAGGTGGCAGGGAAGTCAGGCGCAGGAGAGTCAAATTGAGTGTAAAATGGAGTCTTTTAATGAAGTCCACGGAGTATGCTCCATAACACTAAATGTACATAAACATGGGTACAAGGACCCGACGCACACCTATACAACAATCACACTACACTGACAATAAAACAATCTCTGACAAAGACATGAGGGGAAACAGAGGGTTAAATACACAACAGGTAATGAATGGGATTGAAAACAGGTGTATGGGAAATCAAATCAAATCAAATCAAATTTATTTTATATAGCCCTTCGTACATCAGCTGATATCTCAAAGTGCTGTACAGAAACCCAGCCTAAAACCCCAAACAGCAAGCAATGCAGGTGAAGAAGCACGGTGGCTAGGAAAAACTCCCTAGAAAGGCCAAAACCTAGGAAGAAACCTAGAGAGGAACCAGGCTATGTGGGGTGGCCAGTCCTCTTCTGGCTGTGCCGGGTGGAGATTATAACAAAACATGGTCAAGATGTTCAAATGTTCATAAATGACCAGCATGGTCGAATAATAATAAGGCAGAATAGTTGAAACTGGAGCAGCAGCACAGTCAGGTGGACTGGGGACAGCAAGGAGTCATCATGTCAGGTAGTCCTGGGGCATGGTCCTAGGGCTCAGGTCCTCCGAGAGAGAGAAAGAAAGAGAGAATTAGAGAGAGCATATGTGGGATGGCCAGTCCTCTTCTGGCTGTGCCGGGTGGAGATTATAACAGAACATGGCCAAGATGTTCAAATGTTCATAAATGATCAGCATGGTCGAATAATAATAAGGCAGAACAGTTAAAACTGGAGCAGCAGCACAGCCAGGTGGACTGGGGACAGCAAGGAGTCATCATGTCAGGTAGTCCTGGGGCATGGTCCTAGGGCTCAGGTCCTCCGAGAGAGAGAAAGAGAGAAGGAGAGAATTAGAGAACGCACACTTAGATTCACACAGGACACCGAATAGGACAGGAGAAGTACTCCAGATATAACAAACTGACCCTAGCCCCCCGACACATAAACTACTGCAGCATAAATACTGGAGGCTGAGACAGGAGGGGTCAGGAGACACTGTGGCCCACTCCGAGGACACCCCCGGACAGGGCCAAACAGGAAGGATATAACCCCACCCACTTTGCCAAAGCACAGCCCCCACACCACTAGAGGGATATCTTCAACCACCAACTTACCATCCTGAGACAAGGCTGAGTATAGCCCACAAAGACCTCCGCCACGGCACAACTTAAGGGGGGGGGGGGGAGCGCCAACCCAGACAGGATGACCACATCAGTGACTCAACCCACTCAGGTGACGCACCTCCTCCAGGGACGGCATGAGAGAGCCCCAGTAAAGCCAGTGACTCAGCCCCTGTAATAGGGTTAGAGGCAGAGAATCCCAGTGGAAAGAGGGGAACCGGCCAGGCAGAGACAGCAAGGGTGGTTCGTTGCTCCAGAGCCTTTCCGTTCAACCTCCCACTCCTGGGCCAGACTACACTCAATCATATGACCCACTGAAGAGATGAGTCTTCAGTAGAGACTTAAAGGTTGAGACCGAGTTTGCGTCTCTGACATGGGTAGGCAGACCGTTCCATAAAAATGGAGCTCTATAGGAGAAAGCCCTGCCTCCAGCTGTTTGCTTAAAAATTCTAGGGACAATTAGGAGGCCTGCGTCTTGTGACCGTAGCGTACGTGTAGGTATGTACGGCAGGACCAAATCAGAGAGATAGATAGGAGCAAGCCCATGTAATGCTTTGTAGGTTAGCAGTAAAACCTTGAAATCAGCCCTTGCTTTGACAGGAAGCCAGTGTAGAGAGGCTAGCACTGGAGTAATATGATCAAATTTTTTGGTTCTAGTCAGGATTCTAGCAGCCGTATTTAGCACTAACTGAAGTTTATTTAGTGCTTTATCCGGGTAGCCGGAAAGTAGAGCATTGCAGTAGTCTAACCTGGAAGTGACAAAAGCATGGATTAATTTTTCTGCATCATTTTTGGACAGAAAGTTCCTGATTTTTGCAATGTTTCGTAGATGGAAAAAAGCTGTCCTTGAAATGGTCTTGATATGTTCTTCAAAAGAGAGATCAGGGTCCAGAGTAACGCCGAGGTCCTTCACAGTTTTATTTGAGACGACTGTACAACCATTAAGATTAATTGTCAGATTCAACAGAAGATCTCTTTGTTTCTTGGGACCTAGAACAAGCATCTCTGTTTTGTCCGAGTTTAAAAGTAGAAAGTTTGCAGCCATCCACTTCCTTATGTCTGAAACACATTCTTCTAGCAAGGGCAATTTTGGGGCTTCACCATGTTTAATTGAAATGTACAGCTGTGTGTCATCTGCATAGCAGTGAAAGTTAACATTATGTTTTCGAATAACATCCCCAAGAGGTAAAATATATAGTGAAAACAAAAGTGGTCCTAAAACGGAACCTTGAGGAACACCGAAATTTACAGTTGATTTGTCAGAGGACAGACCATTGACAGAGACAAACTGATATCTTTCCGACAGATAAGATCTAAACCAGGCCAGAACTTGTCCGTGTAGACCAATTTGGGTTTCCAATCTCTCCAAAAGAATGTGGTGATCGATGGTATCAAAAGCAGCACTAAGGTCTAGGAGCACGAGGACAGATGCAGAGCCTCGGTCCGATGCCATTAAAATGTCATTTACCACCTTCACAAGTGCCGTCTCAGTGCTATGATGGGGTCTAAAACCAGACTGAAGCATTTCGTATACATTGTTTGTCTTCAGGAAGGCAGTGAGTTGTTGCGCAACAGCCTTTTCTAAAATTTTTGAGAGGAATGGAAGATTCGATATAGGCCGATAGTTTTTTATATTTTCTGGGTCAAGGTTTGGCTTTTTCAAGAGAGGCTTTATTACTGCCACTTTTAATGAGTTTGGTACACATCCGGTGGATAGAGAGCCGTTTATTATGTTCAACATAGTAGGGCCAAGCACAGGAAGCAGCTCTTTCAGTAGTTTAGTTGGAATAGGGTCCAGTATGCAGCTTGAAGGTTTAGAGGCCATGATTATTTTCATCATTGTGTCAAGAGATATAGTACTAAAACACTTGAGTGTCTCTCTTGATCCTAGGTCCTGGCAGAGTTGTGCAGACTCAGGACAACTGAGCTTTGAAGGAATACGCAGATTTAAGGAAGAGTCCGTAATTTGCTTTCTAATAATCATAATCTTTTCCTCAAAGAAGTTCATGAATTTATCACTGCTAAAGTGAAAGTCATCCTCTCTTGGGGAATGCTGCTTTTTAGTTAGCTTTGCGACAGTATCAAAAAGGAATTTCGGATTGTTCTTATTTTCCTCAATTAAGTTAGAAAAATAGGATGATCGAGCAGCAGTAAGGGCTCTTCGGTACTGCACAGTACTGTCTTTCCAAGCTAGTCGGAAGACTTCCAGTTTGGTGTGGCGCCATTTCCGTTCCAATTTTCTGGAAGCTTGCTTCAGAGCTCGGGTATTTTCTGTGTACCAGGGAGCTAGTTTCTTATGAGAAATGTTTTTAGTTTTTAGGGGTGCAACTGCATCTAGGGTATTGCGCAAGGTTAAGTTGAGTTCCTCAGTTAGGTGGTTAACTGATTTTTGTCCTCTGGCGTCCTTGGGTAGGCAGAAGGAGTCTGGAAGGACATCAAGGAATCTTTGTGTTGTCTGTGAATTTATAGCACGACTTTTGATGATCCTTGGTTGGGGTCTGAGCAGATTATTTGTTGCAATTGCAAACGTAATAAAATGGTGGTCCGATAGTCCAGGATTATGAGGAAAAACATTAAGATCCACAACATTTATTCCATGGGACAAAACTAGGTCCAGCGTATGACTGTGACAGTGAGTGGGTCCAGAGACATGTTGGACAAAACCCACTGAGTCGATGATGGCTCCGAAAGCCTTTTGGAGTGGGTCTGTGGACTTTTCCATGTGAATATTAAAGTCACCAAAGATTAGAATATTATCCGCTATGACTACAAGGTCCGATAGGAATTCAGGGAACTCAGTGAGGAACGCTGTATATGGCCCAGGAGGCCTGTAAACAGTAGCTATAAAAAGTGATTGAGTAGGCTGCATAGATTTCATGACTAGAAGCTCAAAAGACGAAAACGTCATTTTTTTTTTTGTAAATTGAAATTTGCTATCGTAAATGTTAGCAACACCTCCGCCTTTGCGGGATGCACGGGGGATATGGTCACTAGTGTAGCCAGGAGGTGAGGCCTCATTTAACACAGTAAATTCATCAGGCTTAAGCCAGGTTTCAGTCAGGCCAATCACATCAAGATTATGATCAGTGATTAGTTCATTGACTATAATTGCCTTTGAAGTAAGGGATCTAACATTAAGTAGCCCTATTTTGAGATGTGAGGTATCATGATCTCTTTCAATAATGACAGGAATGGAGGTGGTCTTTATCCTAGTGAGATTTCTAAGGCGAACACCGCCATGTTTAGTTTTGCCCAACCTAGGTCGAGGCACAGACACGGTCTCAATGGTGATAGCTGAGCTGACTACACTGACTGTGCTAGTGGCAGACTCCACTATGCTGGCAGGCTGGCTAACAGCCTGCTGCCTGGCCTGCACCCTATTTCATTGTGGAGCTAGAGGAGTTAGAGCCCTGTCTATGTTGGTAGATAAAATGAGAGCACCCCTCCAGCTAGGATGGAGTCCGTCACTCCTCAGCAGGTCAGGCTTGGTCCTGTTTGTGGGCGAGTCCCAGAAAGAGGGCCAATTATCTACAAATTCTATCTTTTGGGAGGGGCAGAAAACAGTTTTCAACCAGCGATTGAGTTGTGAGACTCTGCTGTAGAGCTCATCACTCCCCCTAACTGGGAAGACAAGACAAAACCAATGGAAAATGAAAAAAGGATCAGTGATGGCTAGAAGACCGGTGACGTCGAACGCCGAGCACCGCCCGAACAAGGAGAGGCAACGACTTCGGCAGCAGTCGTGACATCAAGCTCTGTCAAATTTGTTGTTGATCATTGCTAGACAACCATTTTCAAGTCTCGCTATAGATTTTCAAGCGAAAAAGATTTAAGTGAAAACTGTATCTCGGCCACTCAGGAATATTCACTGTCTTCTTGGTAAGCAACTCCAGTGTAGATTTGGCCTGGTGTATGATGCTATTTAGTTAATTAATAACTTCCCCATGCTTTTTTTCTATCCATGTACCAATAGGTGCCCTTCTTTGCGAGGCATTGGAAAACCTCCCTGATCTCTGTTGTTTGAAATTCACTGCTCGACTGAGGGACCTTACAGATAATTGTATGTGTGGGGTACAGAGATGAGGTAGTCATGTAAGAATCTATTATTACACACAGAGTGAGTCCATGCAATTTATTATGTGACTTAATAAAGACATTTCCACTCCTGAACTGATTTAGGCTTGTCATAACAAAGGCGTTGAATACTTACTGACTCAAGACATTTCAGTTGTTCATTTTTTAGTAATTTGTGAAGTAAAAAAAATAAACATATTTCCACTTGGACATTATGGGGAATTGTGTGTAGGCCATAATCTCAATTTAATCCATTTTAATTTCAGGCTGTAACACAATAACATTTGGAAAAATTTGAGGGGTGTGAATAATTTCTGAAGGCACTGTAAATATTTTGTTGTAGATTTCATGAAGCAGCCGATAATACTGTCCACTGCTGATGCTGAAACTTCGGATATTCTGAATATTTATTTGCTATTTTCCATAGGAGTGAGAGTTGTGTTCTTGTTTGAAAATCCTTGAGACAGTTCCCTGACAGAGTCTACAAGGACATTTTTAATAGTGGTGGATATAAGTCTTGAGTTAGAATCCCATTAACTTTTATTTTGGGATGGTTTTTGGACTTTTCAGCTTCTCTCCTTGTTTGTTTGTTGAGGTTTTCCCAAATCCAAAATCAGACAACATTTTCAATAACACAATGAGGTCTACCAAACAAAAACCTGATAGAAAATAATTTATTAGAATGCTGTAAGTACAGGAAAAGTTTGCTCAGTGGGAAATCATTATCCAATAAGTCAATGACAACTGTGTTGAATTTGGACTTTGTGACAGCACCTACAGAATGTCACGACTCCTACTGAAGGTGGCTCCCCTTCCTGTTCGGGTGGCGCTCGGCGGTCGTCGTCACCGGCCTACTAGCTGCCACTGATCTCTTTTCCACCTTTTCTGTTTATTAGTTGCACCTGTGTTTAGTTTAGGATAATTGGTTGGGCTTTATTTGTGCGGGATTATTTTCAGTGTACGTGTGTACACGCCTGTAGGTCATGGTTGTCCGTGTGTTTTGTTTTTGCTGGACTGTTTAAGTTCCCCGTGTCTGGGGCATTTAAAATCAAATCAAATCAAATGTATTGATGTAGCCCTTCGTACATCAGCTGATATCTCAAAGATGTTCAAATGTTCATAAATGACCAGCATGGTCAAATAATAATAATCACAGGCAGAACAGTTGAAACTGGAGCAGCAGCACGGCCAGGTGGACTGGGGACAGCAAGGCGTCATCATGCCAGGTAGTCCTGAGGCATGGTCCTAGGGCTCAGGTCCTCCGAGAGAGAGAAAGAAAGCGAGAAAGAGAGAATTAAAGAGAGCATACTTAAATTCGCACAGGACACCAGATAGGACAGGAGAAGTACTCCAGATATAACAAACTGACCCTAGCCCCCCGACACATAAACTACTGCAGCATAAATACTGGAGGCTGAGACAGGAGGGGTCAGGAGACACTGTGGCCCCATCCGATGACACCCCTGGACAGGGCAAAACTGGAAGGATATAACCCTAACCACTTTGCCAAATCACAGCCCCCACACCACTAGAGGGATAACTTCAACCACCAACTTACCATCCTGAGACAAGGCCGAGTATAGCACACAAAGATCTCCGCCACGGCACAACCCAAGGGGGTGCGCCAACCCAGACAGGAAGATCACATCAGTGACTCAACCCACTCAAGTGACGCACCCCTCCTAGGGACGGAATGAAAGAGCCCTAGTAAGCCAGTGACTCAGCCCCTGTAATAGGGTTAGAGGCAGAGAATCCCAGTGGAAAGAGGGGAACCGGCCAGGCAGAGACAGCAAGGGCGGTTCGTTGCTCCAGAGCCTTTCCGTTCACCTTCACACTCCTGGGCCAGACTACACTCAATCATATGACCCACTGAAGAGATTAGTCTTCAGTAAAGACTTAATAAAGGTTGAGACCGAGTTTGCGTCGCTAACATGGGTAGGCAGACCATTGCATGGTCTGCCTACCCAAAATGGAGCTCTATAGGAGAAAGCCCTGCCTCTAGCTGTTTGCTTAGAAATTCTAGGGACAATTAGGAGGCCTGCGTCTTGTGACCGTAGCGTACGTGTAGGTATATATGGCAAGACCAAATCAGAGGGATAGGTAAGAGCAAGCCCATGTAATGCTTTGTAGGTTAGCAATAAAACCTTGAAATCAGCCCTTGCCTTGACAGGAAGCCAGTGTAGGGAGGCTAGCACTGGAGTCATATGATCAAATTCTTTGGTTCTAGTCAGGATTCTAGCAGCCGTATTTAGCACTAACTGAAGTTTATTCAGTGCTTTATCTGGGTAGCCGGAAAGTAGAGCATTGCAGTAGTCTAACATAGAAGTGACAAAAGCATGGATTAATTTTTCTGCATCATTTTTGGACAGAAAGTCTCTGATTTTTGCAATGTTACGTAGATGGAAAAAAGCTGTCCTTGAAACAGTCTTGATATGTTCTTCAAAAGAGAGATCAGGGTCCAGAGTAACGCCGAGGTCCTTCACAGTTTTATTTGAGACGACTGTACAAACATTAAAGATTAATTGTCAGATTCAACAGAAGATCTCTTTGTTTCTTGGGACCTAGAACAAGCATCTCTGTTTTCTCCGAGTTTAAAAGTAGAAAGTTTGCAGCCATCCACTTCCTTATGTCTGAAACACATGCTTCTAGCGAGGGCAATTTTCGGGCTTCACCATGTTTAATTGAAATGTACAGCTGTGGTCATCCGCATAGCAGTAAAAGTTAACATTATGTTTTCGAATGACATCCCCAAGAGGTAAAATATATAGTTAAAACAATAGTGGTCCTAAAACGGAACCTTGAGGAACACTGAAAATTACAGTTGATTCGTCAGAGGACAAACCATTTCACAGAGACAAACTGATATCTTTCTGACAGATAAGATCTAAAACCAGGCCAGAACTTGTCCGTGTAGACCAATTTGGGTTTCCAATCTCTCCAAAAGAATGTGGTGATCGATGGTATCAAAAGCAGCACTAAGGTCTAGGAGCACGAGGACAGATGCAGAGCCTCGGTCTGATGCCATTGAAAGGTTATTTACCACCTTCACAAATTTCAGATTGTTCTTATTTTCATAAATTAAGTTGGAAAAATAGGATGATCGAGCAGCAGTAAGGGCTCTTCGATACTGCACGGTACTGTCTTTCCAAGTTAGTCGGAAGACTTCCAGTTTGATGTGCGCCATTTCCGTTCCAATTTTCTAGAAGCTTATTCAGAGCTCGGGTATTTTATGTATACCAGGGAGCTAGTTTCTTATGAGAAATGTTTTTATTTTTTAGGGGTGCAACTGCATCTAAGGTATTGCGCAAGGTTAAATTGAGTTCCTCAGTTAGGTGGTTAACTGATTTCTGTCCTCTGGAGTCCTTGGGTATACAGAGGGAGTCTGGAAGGACATCAAGGACTCTTTGTGTTATCTGTGAATTTATAGCATGACTTTTGATGTTCCTTGGTTGGGGTCTGAGCAGATTATTTGTTGCAATTGCAAACGTAATAAAATGGTGGTCCGATTAAGATCCACAACATTTATTCCATGGGACCAAACTAGGTCCAGAGTATGACTGTGACAGTAAGTAGGTCCAGAGACATGTTGGACAAAACCCACTGAGTCGATGATGGCTCCGAAAGCCTTTTGGAGTGGGTCTGTGGACTTTTTATGTGAATATTAAAGTTTAGGTTAGCGTCAATTCACCGTTGTGGTGCAATTAAAAGTAGCGCTACCCTGAACTCTCTGCTTCCTGCGCCTGACTTCTTCCTCCACTACACCCCGGGCGTTACACAGACACTATTTCCTGGGTGGAAATTGGTTAAAGGGCTAATCAGCAGTTGCTATATACATTTTTGACTCATTAATGAATGATATGTACACATTGATTCTTGCCTCATGCCACTGTTGTAACCCATAAGAACCCAAAATACAAGCTTGATTTAATCCAATGTTTGGAAAAGAAGTACATGTTAACAAACAACTATATAGCCTCAAAATATTGTTACAACTATAATTTTAATTGAATGTATGGTCAGTCCTCGCATAACATAGCACTGTCTATGATTTTGAGAGTGGTTACATTTCTACAGACTGTTGTCTTTGTTACCACAAGACAAGCAGTGACAATGCACCAAGTCTTGAACCAACAGGACCCTGAACAGCTTCTACCCCCAAGGCATAAGACTACAAAATAGCTAGTTAAAAAGTTAACCAAATAGCTAACTGGACTATCTGCATTGAACCTTTTTACACTCATTACACATGTTGCTGCTACTGTTGATTATTTGTCACATTATTCCTGGTTATATTTTTTCCCAAGATGGTGTATCAGTCAGACGTCTTTGTCTTTGTCTTGTCGTGTCCTGTGTATATATCTTTTCTTCTCTCTATACATTTAGTATATATTTTTTAAATATTTTTAACCTCAATTTCTACATACTCTTCTGCAACCCACCTCACCCAATGTAGTGTTAATCTGCTATTTTCTATACTTTAGAACCTTATCCCCCAACAGAAGCTAACCAGCTACTAGCTACTAGTCGGTTAGCCACTGCTAGTGGTCATCAGCTAACCTCAGCCCGGATAACTCCTGCCAGTGTGCACAGCGCTATTCAACCCAGAGCATATCGGACTGCTTCCTCTCTACCACATCTCCGGATTCCTACCTCAAGCTCTGAACCTTTTCACCTGGATCATTGCAGCTAGCTAGCTGCTATCCGAGTGGCTACTCCTGGCTAACGTCTCTGTCCCAAAGCAAGCAGTAGTTAGCCTGGAGTTAGCCTTGTGTTAGGCCCATCTCCCGGCAAGCTGAAGAGATCCATCAGCCACTCCTTGGGCTACAATACTTTTTTGCCATTTGGCCTGGACCACTTTAACTGCCAACACGGAGCCCCGCTGATCCATCACGACTGGTCTACCGATGTAATCCACCCGAGGAGGTTTCAACAGGCTCCTCCATCATTACGTCCTCTGAAGGCCGGTCTGCTAGCCTGCTAGCTGCGACCCGCTACCGGATCATTGCAGCTCGCTAGCTGCTATCCGAATGGCTACTCCTGGCTAACATCCCTGTCCTGAAGCAAGCACCAGTTAGCCTGGAGATAGCCCAGAGCTAGGCCCACCTTCTGGCTAGCTGAAGAGGTCCATCAGCCAATTTCTTGGGCTACAATACCTAGCTTGCCAATTGGCCTGGACCCTTTTACTGCCTACACGGAGCCCTGCTGATCAATCATGACTTGTCTGCGGACATAACCGTCTCAGGGGGCTACACTGACTCTTACATTGCGACGCCTGCTAGCCCTGGCCTGCTAGCTGTCTGAATCGGCATTTCTCCAGCTCGCCGAGCTACTCACTGGACCCTATGATCACTCGGCTATGCATGCCTCTCCCTAATTTCAATATGCCTTGTCCATTGCTGTTTTGGTTAGTAATTATTGTCTTATTTCACTGTAGGGCCTCCAGCTCTGCTCAATATGCCTTAGCTAGCCCTTTTGTTCAACCTCCTACACATGCGGTGACCTCACCTGGTTAAAATGGTGTCTCTGGAGACAAAACCTCTCTCATCGTCACTCAGTGCCTAGGTTAATCTCCAACGTTTTCACATCTTACCATCTGTACATTATGCCTTGAATCTATTCTTCCGTGCCCAGAAACCTGCTCCTTTTACTCTCTGTCCGAACACACTAGACAACCAGTTCTTATAGCCTTTAGCCGTACCATTATCCTACTCTTCCTCTGTTCCTCTGGTGATGTAGAGGTTAATCCAGGCCCTGCAGCGCTGAGCTCCACTTCCATTCCCCAGACACTCTCATTTGTTGACTTCTGTAACCATAAAAGCCTTCGTTTCATGCATGTTAACATCAGAAGCCTCCTCCCTAAATTTGTTTAATTCACTGCTTTAGCACACTCGACCAACCCAGATGTCCTAACCGTGTCTGAATCCTGGCTTAGGAAGGCCACCAAAAATCTAGAAATGTCCATCGCTAACTATAAACTTTTCCGACAACATAGAACTGCCAAAGGGGGCGGAGTTGCAATCTACTGCAGAGATAGCCTGCAGAGTTCTGTCATACTATCCAGGTCTGTGCCCAAACATTTTGAACTTCTACTTTTAAAAATCCAACTTTCCAGAAACAAGTCTCTCACTGTTGCCGAAGCCTCCCCATTTTTCCTTTACCCAAATCCAGATAGCTGATGTTCTGAAAGAACTGCAAAATCTGGACCCCTACAAATCAGCTGGGCTAGACAATCTGTACCCTCTGTTTCTATAATTATCCACCGCAATTGTTGCAACCCCTATTACTAGCCTGTTCAACCTCAGCCAGGACGATGGCGATCATCAACCTGTTGAAAGCATATGTGGAACGAGAGGCACAGGTGCTAATGAGACACAACTCACCACTCTTACGGCTGTTGGACAACCTTGAAAAACGTATATTCCTGGCCTAGAGCATGTTCTCTGCCAACATAAGCCAATATTTGAGTTCCTAGTAAGCCAAACTGGTAGGCCTGAAATTAAACTGACGCCTAGCCTGGAGCACAACATTTAGACATTTTGTTATGCATGTTGAAGTGGATAGAATCCATCTCGATCATAACAGTCTTATCTGAAAGACGTTATAGTCTTGTATTCTTTGATGTGAGGTTGTGGTCATAGAGTGTTGTGTTCTTCAAAAGCCCATTATATACTTGGAACATGGTAAATAAAGACAGTGGTGAAGTTAATTCCTTTATTTATTTACCATTTTCTTTAATTTAACAGGTTTTTGGTTTACTGGGAACTAATGAATAATATCTGTGTATCTTGGAACAGAACATGCACCAGGTAGTCCGGGCCAGAACACGCTCTAGGCCAGGTATTGAATTTGCATCATACATCAGATCCTGCATCTACCGTATTTCAGCAAGTTAAACATAATTATTTTCCAAGGCAATTTACAATAATTCCAAGGACTATTTACTCAGTGGCATCCTGTTGAATTACGAGGCAACATGGAAGCATACAGAACTCTATACACACTAGGGATTAATCCCAGAAACCGGGATCCTGAGATTTCCTGAACAAGCTCCCGTTTCCTTTGAAAAAGTATCATTTCTGCAAAAGTAATTGAGGAAATACACATTCGCAACACTGATCATTATGATGTTACACTGACAATAGAGACAGCAATGGATTGCCGTGTTGATAAGCAGTCTCTCAGTCACATGAAAGTTGCTATGTATAACTTTTTCAGTTAAATGCCCGTTTTTACTAAAACTTATTAATGCCTTTATGAGCATAGTACGGGTGAACTAAAACATCACGCAAAACATTAACACAAAAACTAAGGACCTATGGCTCTATTTGTTGTGATTTGATACTCTGTATGTAAACAAAAGCATTTACAGTGCATTCGGAAAGTATTCGACCCCTTGACTTTTTCCACATTTTGCTATGTTAACCAAGTTGAATTCTTCCCAAAGGGTGGTTCCAGCTGTAATTCAGACAAAAACATGTTCTCACCATCACAAGTATATATACTCCACTCTGGACTTGCTATCCAAGCTCCAATTCACAAATTCAGTTGAAATGACTAGGAAACCATAATATTGACCAAAAACGTGCCTGGAGGGCAGTCATACACTTCAGGCTGTGCATGACTGCCGTTATCGTCATGGCTGAAATGTCATCTTGTTTGTTAATCGGCTGTGAGAGGTGTGGATGGGTGGGGCAGGTACAGTAGCTGCAGAAAGAGTATAAAACAGAGCTGCAGAGGGCAGAGAGACACCACACTACTACTGAAGACCAGAAGACATCTTCCAGATAAACAGCCATCAATCAGACAGCATCGTCCAACTGTAAGAGGTATGTTTGTTTTCACTGAGAATCTTCTTCGCAAAGGTGTATGGCAGGTGTGGCAAGAGTGGGCAGGTAGGAATGGATGGAGAGGTGTAGGTGGACATGTGTATAATATAACACCGTAGACCTGGGATCCATATGAACTTGCTGTTCTTTAATTTGGTAGAGTAAGACGACCCAGTGTGTGTTTGTGTGTGTGTGTACGTTAAGACGTTGCACTCTTTGTGTTTTAGTAAACGATGAAGATCCAGAGTATGTTACTGCTGTTTGCTCTAGTGGGAGTCCTGTTGGCAAGCTCCCTCAATGAAGATAACTCTGATGAAGGTATGTCTTGTTTGTGAATGTGTACTACTTTACTGCCCGGGTTTAGTCTGATATAATTTAGTAAAATTAAAAATCTTTCCTCTCAGCTCTCCTGCAGGAGGATAATCTAAAAGGCTGGAAAGGCTGACTTTTTGGCAAAGTTGGCTGCTCTGAAGACCAGCGCCTCTGAAGATGAAGCACCATGTGAGCTATCTATCTATCTATCTATCTATCTATCTATCTATCTATCTATCTATCTATCTATCTATCTATCTATCTATCTATCTATCTATCTGTCTGTCTATCTGTCTGTCTGTCTGTCTGTCTGTCTGTCTGTCTGTCTGTCTGTCTGTCTGTCTGTCTGTCTGTCTGTCTGTCTGTCTGTCTGTCTGTCTGTCTGTCTGTCTGAGCAACAGTAAAGTGACAACATTAGGGTATCAGAGGGTGGTAGGGAAAGAGGAGGGAGTAACATGGCTAACTCCATCTCTACTGTTTACTAGCATCATGTTTCATAGAGGCAAATAATTTTTTAAATGGTAGTCAAATACTGGCCTAACAACAGTTGGTTTAAAAGGTAGTCACTTGTATTTGGAATATGTATTGAATATGTCGGAGTCATTTTCAAATGTTTAGCCTTTTAAAAATGTATTTTCCATAAAGCATATTCAAAAATGTATTCCAGTTTGGGGCGATCTTTGGAACAAAGTAAAGGAAATTGCTGGGTGAGAACCGACCAGAATGGGGATGCCGAGGATCCATCTCACTCCTCATATCAAATCAGCTATCACCTCTGACATCATCACTAACATTAACTCAATGAATCATTCCAATATCCATCCAACAGTCATTAACTAACATAAAAACAAAACAGTAATACAGTTCTTGGGACTTTGGTACTTAGAAGAACTCATCAACATTCTGAAGAATATATGTTTTATACAAAAACATGAACTAAGTACTGATACATGATAGTGGATAAATAATGATGATCAGAATTTCTGGTGGCAATGTTGTATGGTTGATGTGTCATATTGTGATCCTTCAATAAACTATAGAGCATTACACATGTTTAGTCATTTTTTTAAATGAATCTTACATTTTTAGCAGTGTTTCAATTACATCATACATGTTTCATAATAATGTTTTATTCCATGTTTTTAATGTGAACTTGACCATAATACAGATGCAGTGCATGCTGAGCTAATTACATCAGATTACACTGGGCAGTAATAGTAGTACACATACAGTTGAAGTCGGAAGTTTACATACACCTTAGCCAAATACATTTAAACTCAGTTTTTCACAATTCCTGACATTGAATCCAAATAAAAATTCCCTGTCTTAGGTCAGTTAGGATCACCACTTTATTTTAAGAATGTGAAAAGTCAGAATAATAGTAAAGTGAATTCTGTATTTCAGCTTTTATTTCTTTCATCACATTCCCAGTGGGTCAGCAGTATACAAACACTCAAATAGTATTTGGTAGCATTGCCTTTATATTATTTAACTTGGGTCAAACGTTTCAGGTAGCCTTCCACAAGCTTCCCACAATAAGTTGGGTGCATTTTGGCCCATTCCTCCTGACAGAGCTGGTGTAACTGAGTCAGGTTTATAGGCCTCATGATGTAATCTATTTTGTGAAGCGCACCAGTCCCTCCTGCAGGAAATCACCCCCACAACATGATGCTACCACCCCCGAGCTTCACTGTTGGGATGGTGTTCTTTTTCCTCCAAACATAACGATGGTCATGATGGCAAAACAGTTCTATTTTTGTTTCATCAATTCTCCAAAAAGTAGATATTTTTCCCCATGTGCAGTTGCAAAGCGTAGTCTGGCTTTTTTATGGCGGTTTTGGAGCATTGGCATCTTCCCTGCTGAGCGGCCTTTCAGGTTATGTCGATATAGGACACATTTTACTGTGGATATAGACACTTTTGTACTTGTTTCCTCCAGCATCTTCGCAAGGTCCTTTGCTGTTGTTCTGGGATTGATTTGCACTTTTTGCACCTAAGTATGTTCATCTCTAGGAGACAGAACGCGTCTCCATCTTGAGCGTGTGCTCCCATGGTGTTTATACTTGCGTACTGTTGTTTGTACAGATGAACGTGGTACCTTCAGGCGTTTGGAAATTGCTCCCATGGATGAACCAGACTTGTGGAGGTCTACAATTTATTTTCTGAGGTCTTGGCTGATTTCCTTTCATTTTCTCATGATGTCAAGCAAAGAGGCACTGAGTTTGAAGGTAGGCCTTGAAATACATCCACAGGTACACCTGCAATTGACTCAAATTATGTCAATTAGCCTATCAGAAGCTTCTAAAGCCATGACACTGGATTTTTCCAAGCTGTTAAAAGGCACAGTAAACTTCTGACCAACTGGAATTGTGATTCAGTGAATAATAAGTGAAATAATCTATCTGTAAACAATTGTTGGAAAAATTACTTTGTCATGCACAAAGTAGATATCCTAACTGACTTGCCAAAACTAACTGACTTGCCAAAACCAACTTGTTTGATTGCCTTGCGGAGGGAATAGCTACACTGTTTGTATTCGGTCATGTTTCTGGTCATCGTAATAAGCAGTCTCTCAATCACATGAAAGGTGCTATGCATAATATTTTCAGGTAATTTCCTCCCAGCTGCCCACTGCACTGAGGCTAGGTAACATGGTCACCACCGATAAATCCGTGATAATCGAAAACTTCAACAAGCATTTCTCAATGGCTGGCCATGCCTTCCTCCTGGCTACTCCAACCTTGGCAGCTACTCGCCCACGCCTCCCCAGCTTCTCCTTTACCCAAATCCAGATGGCAAATGTCCTGAAAGAGCTGCAAAACCTGGACCCATACAAATCAGCTGGGCTTGACATTCTGGACCTTCTATTTCTGAAACTGTCTGCCGCCATTGTTGCAACCCCTATTACCAGCCTGTTCAACCTTTCCTTCGTATCATCTGAGATCCCCAAAGTATTAGAAAGCTGCCGCGGTCATCCCCCTCTTCAAAAGGGGAGACACCCTGGACCCAAACTGTTACAGACCTATATCCATCCTGCCCTGCCTATCTAAGTTCTTCGAAAGCCACGTCAACAAACAGATTACCGACCATTTCGAATCCCAATATACCTTCTCTGCTATGCAATCTGGTTTCAGAGCTGGTCATGGGTGCACCTCATCCACGCTCAAGGTACTAAACGATATCATAACCGCCATCGATAAAAGACAGTACTGTGCAGCCGTCTTCATCGACCTGGCCAAGGCTTTCGACACTGTCAATTACCATATTCTTATGGGCAGACTCAGTAGCCTCGGTTTTTCTAATGACTGCCTTGCCTGGTTCACCAACTACTTAGCAGACAGAGTTCAGTGTGTCAAATCGGAGGGCATGTTGTCCGGTCCTCTGGCAGTCTCTATGGGGGTACCACAGGGTTCAATTCTCGGGCCGACTCTTTTCTCTGTATATATCAATGATGTTGCTCTTGCTGCGGGCGATTCCCTGATCCACCTCTACGCAGACGACACCATTCTGTATACTTCTGACCCTTCCTTGGACACTGTGCTATCTAACCTCCAAACAAGCTTCAATGCCATACAACACTCCTTCCGTGGCCTCCAACTGCTCTTAAACGCTAGTAAAACCAAATGCATGCGTTTCAACCGTTCGGTGCCTGCACCCGCACGCCCGACTAGCATCACCACCTTGGATGGTTCCGACCTAGAATATGTGAACATCTATAAGCACCTAGGTGTCTGGCTAGACTGAAAACTCTCCTTCCAGACTCATATCAAACATCTCCAATCCAAAATCAAATCTAGAGTCGGCTTTCTATTTCGCAACAAAGCCTCCTTCACTCACGCCGCAAAACTTACCCTAGCCTTAAAACTGACTATCCTACCGATCCTCGACTTAGGCGATGTCATCTACAAAATAGCTTCCAATACTCTACTCAGCAAACTAGATGCAGTTTATCACAGTGCCATCCGTTTTGTTACTAAAGCACCTTATACCACCCACCACTGCGACCTGTATGCTCTAGTCGGCTGGCACTTGCTACATGTTCGTCGCCAGACCCACTGGCTCCAGGTCATTTACAAGTCTATGCTAGGTAAAGCTCCGCCTTATCTCAGTTCACTTGTCACGATGGCAACACCCACCCGTAGCACGCGCTCCAGCTTGTGTATCTCACTGATCATCCCTAAAGCCAAAACCTAATTTGGCCGCCTTTCCTTTCAGTTCTATGCTGCCTGCGACTGGAACGAATTGCAAAAATCTCTGAAGTTGGAGACTTTTATCTCCCTCACCAACTTTAAACATCTGCTATCTGAGCAGCTAACCGATCGCTGCAGCTGTACATAGTCCATCGGTATATAGCCCACCCAATTTACCTACCTCATCCCCATACTCTTTTTATTTTATGTACTTTTCTGCTCTTTTGCACACCAGTATCTCTACCTGCACATGTTCATCTGATCATTTATCACTCCAGTGATAATCTGTTAAATTGTAATTATTCACTCCTATGGCCTATTTATTGCCTACCTCCTCATGCCTTTTGCACACAATGTGTATAGATTCTTTTTTTTCTACTATGTTATTGACTTGTTTATTGTTTATTGTTTACTCCATGTGTAACTCTGTGTTGTTGTCTGGTCGCGGTTGCAAATGAGAACTTGTTCTCAACTAGCCTACCTGGTTAAATAAAGGTGAAATAAAAATTTAAAAATTAAATAAATTTCCCCTTTTTACTATGGCAATTTCCTTTGACTTATTAATGCCTTTATGAGCTTAATACGGCTGAAATACAACATCATCTTAGCACAAAAATGCTAAACACAACAATAGCACAACAATGGCTCTATTGTTTATGATTTTGTTGTGAATTGATACTTTGTATGTAAACAGAAGCATTTACAGTGCATTCGGAAAGTTTTCAGACCCCTTGACTTTTTCCACATTTTGTTACGTTAAAGCCTTAATCTAAAATATATTAAATAGTTGTTTGTCCACCTGTGGGAATTCAATTGATTGGACATGATTTGGAAAGGAAAACCCCTGTCTATATAAGGTCCCACAGTTGACAGTGAATGTCAGAGATCGAAGGAATTGTCCATAGAGCTCCGATAGAGGATTGTGTCGAGGAACAGATCTGGGGAAGGGTACCAAAACATTTCTGCAGCATTGAAGGTCCCCAAGAACACAGTGTCCTCCATCATTCTTCATAGAGCTGACCACCCGGCCAAATTGAGCAATCAGGGGAGAAGGTTATTGGTAAGGGAGGTGACCAAGAACCCAATGGTCACTATGACAGAGCTCTAGAGTTCGTCTGTGGAGACGGGAGAACCTTTCAGAAGGACAACCATCTCTGCAGCTCTCCACCAATCAGGCCTTTACTTCAGAGTGGCCAGACGGAAGCCACTCCTCAGTAAAAGGCACATGACAGTCCGCTTGGAGTTTGCCAAAAGGCCCCAAAATACTCTCTGACCATGAATAACAAGATTTTTTCTGGTCTGATGAAACCAAGATTGTTCTCTTTTGTCTGGAGGAAACCATGCACCATCCCTACGGTGAAGCTTGGTGCTGGCAGCATCATGCTGTGGGGATATTTTGCATTTAATTGAAATTACGTGGAAACAAAGTTGATTCAACCACTGTGTGCCCAGTGGGATGCAGCTACCTAAGAAGCGCAACACTTGGCTCTCAGGCCAGCCCAATGACATTTTCAAACGTGGTCACTGTGTACATTGCTACAACACGACCAATACAAAAAAAATTTACCACCCGAGAACACAGACACTCAAATATCACGTATGTACAGTATATACTTTTTTAAAACTTGGTCTATTGACCAACGAGACACCCTCTTTATCTTCTTCTTCTTTTTCAGTGCAATGGTAACGGCACTCTGAGGAAGCATCAGCTTGATATCGAAATGTCCGTCACCTGTATACACATCCTGAACAATGGATTAAAGTGAGTTAAAATTACATTAAAATCTGCCTTTTTTGTTGGTCGCTTCAACTCCTTTCTGCCTCAATTTAGTCTTTTTGGAAGTCTTTCTTGGTCAGCCCTTTTTACATGTCTGTTTGACAATTTTTTTTTTTTTTCC
Source organism: Oncorhynchus mykiss (assembly GCF_057628025.1). Taxonomy (NCBI): domain Eukaryota; kingdom Metazoa; phylum Chordata; class Actinopteri; order Salmoniformes; family Salmonidae; genus Oncorhynchus; species Oncorhynchus mykiss. Next base: position 15,052,728 of record NC_143038.1, on the reverse strand, counting down.
TACTTCACAAACAACACAAAACAAAATACACAACAATACGCTCACTATACAACACATTCTCCAAGGTTATTAACATATGTCCTCCAAATTCTGTCAAATATCTACATTTATTGTTTAACTTCATAAAATACCATATCTAAAGAGATGTATCTAGATAGTTGTCTCCTCCAGTTTGCTACTGAGGGTGAACACGAGGCTTTCCAATTGATGGTTATAATTTTTTTTTGCAGCAATTAGACTTAGATAACAAATCTTTCTCTGAAATTGATCTCAAGTATTTACATTTCTCAACAGACATAATCATGGAGATGGATGAATATAAATTGTTAGACACAATGAAATGATAGCACAGACATTATCACAAAATGGTGTCAGTTTGTTGCAGGACCACAGCATATGAAATAGGGTTCCTTTGTGCTTTTTGCATCTCCAACAGAGATGTGACATTTCTGGGTGCATTACATGCATTTTGGCAAGAGTCCAATGAATTATCTTAAATTAAAATAGCACCTTAGGTTGTAGGAACAGGTATGAGCATTTTCACATATCTGTGACCAATGATTCTCCTCAATTTCTTCCTTTAGATCTTTTCCCATTTTTTTCAGAATGGGTTCGGAAACACCAGGTAGAGTTTCAATCAACACTTTATTTAACATGGCAATCAACTTCTTTGGCGTAGCAGCTTCATTCAGTATTTTTCTATGCCAGATGCCTTAGGTTCACATGACACATGACAACACAGCATGGTAGCAACACAACATGGCAGCAGCACAAAAAATGGCACAAACATTATTGGGCACAGACAACAGCACATAGGGCAAGAAGGTAGAGACAACAATACATCACGCAAAGCAGCCACACCTGTCAGTAAGAGTGTCCATGATTGAGTCTTTGAATGAAGAGATTGAGATAAAATTGTCCAGTTTTAGTGTTTGTTGCAGCTCGATCCAGGTGTTAGCTGCAGCGAAAGGAAAAGAAGACTGAACCAGCGACGTGTCTGCTTTGGGAACCTTTAACAGGACGTGACTGGAAGAACGTGTGTTGAATGTGGAGGATGAGGGCTGCAGTAGATATCTCAGATAGGGGGGAGTGAGGCATAAGAGGCTTCTATAAATAAGCATCGACCAGTGGGTCTTGCAACAGGTATACAGAGATGACCAGTTTACAAATCTGATGGCCGAATGGTAAAGAACATCTAGCTGCTCGAGAGCACCCTTAACTGCTGATCTATAAATGATGTCTCTGTAATCTAGCATGGGTAGGATGGTCATCTGAATCAGGAGACATTTGGCAGCTGGGGTGAAAGAGGAGCGATTAGAGGAAACCAAGTCTAGGTTTAACCCTCCCGTCATCCTCGTATTGTGTCTAGACACCGAGTCCTTCGGGTCACCCTGTCCCGTCTTAGCTAAAGCCCCAATGGGCGCAAGTGTGACAGTATGCGTGTGAACATCCTTTGCAGATGTATTTCTTACACCTGCAGCACACCGTGTGTGTCTTGGAGTCCTTCTTCGGTGGGCAGAGCTGACACCTCTTCCTCTTACTTTCCCCGGTGGCCGGGGCAGCACGCGGGGCAGCGTGCGGGGAAACGCTGGGCTCATCATGCGGTTGACGAGCCGCAGTAGCACTCGGTAGATTTTTGACAAGTGCGGGGAAGATGCTGCCTTCTTTGGATCAGCGGCTTCACAAGTGCCTTTCCCAGCTGCTCCAGGAACACCCTCCTCTTTTTCCGCTTGCGAGGCATCCAGTCAGGCTTGATCTCTCGCCATATGACAAAGGCGTTGTAGGAAGACACGTCAAGGATTTTGTGGAAGATGACCAGGGGCCAGTGGGCAGTCATCCGTCTGCAGCTGTTCGTGCAAACCACCTTGTCTAGGTTGTCCACGCCGCCCTTGTTGCAGTTGTAGTCTAGGATGATGGTCAGTTTCCTGTTGTGGTGATCGCTGACTTGGGCCTGTGTGTGCAGCGTGCTCAGAAGTAGCACGTTCTTATTTTTCGTTGCCAGGTAGGACACTAGAGGGTTCACACGTGAAGTGAGATCCCGCCGCAAAATGTGTGAGCTAGAAGTCGCCGTAAGAGTTGAAGCGGACCTCAAGAGAGAAAGGAAGAGTAGAGTTCACAGAAGGCAAGCTGTTGGGTTGAGTCTGGGTGCTATTTTAACAGCCACAGTTTTAGTGTTGGTTACTTTGACGGTTAATGAACCATGTAAAGACGATAGATTGACAGTTTTTACTGTCAAGCGACAGGGGGAAGAAGAAGCATATGAGCAGATGAAAGCATACTTACAGAATCATTTAGGGGCTGAACTAGTGACAGAGACAGACATCCATCAATGTAGAGGGTATGATGGAGGGGTCAAGGGTCAGTGTTAGTTTCAATTCTGGAAGGACCGATTTCAGTGCATTCTATGGAGTCCCAAAAACCAAGGCATTAACATTACAGGGAATTGGAAGAGTAGAATTTAATATGACTGTGGCGGACGTTTGTGTGTCTAGTAAATTAAGGAAGTGAGTACTAGAGTCTCTGGGGAACGATACCACTCCTCTATGTAAATTGTTACAGGAAATAGCTCGTAGGAATGGGAGGACAGCTAGTCGTGTTACAATTTAGGGACTATTACGAAGATTAATTGAACGTTACACATACCCAGATCATGGTGAAAGTAGCAGAGATAGTATTGTCATTTCAGACACTGTTGTCAACTTTCAGTAATGAGTTTGTCACAGAAGGCATAACACTTGAAAGAATAGCAACCGATCCCTGTATACAGGAGGACACATCACCAGAAGGAAAGGATCTCCTACAGTGTGATTAAGAAACCAAAGTTTATACTGTAACAAGGGTGTTCACAAACGGGTGGGGTAGATCGGCCTTGGGATGAGAGATGTGTACCTAACTTGAGCACAGGAAAGTATTATCCACAAGTACCAACTGTAGCAGAACACAGGAGGTCATTGGAGATGTTGGTGGCTAAGGACCAGTGTATGAACTGGGAAACAGGTATGGAGTATCTGAACAGTTCAGTCCTAGACCTATCAGTAAACCACAAAAATAATTAGAGATCAGGAGACGGATTCCGAGTAATAGCTATTCTCACGGCAGTCGCTGTAGGAACAGTAACAGAAGGAGCAGTACTAGTAGCGCAGGATGCTATATTGACAGCATGGAACTGGACTACAGTGCAAATGAGGGGTATTGTACCCAAATGCCATTTGGGTCTTTGGGTGTCAAAAAGATACGCTGCAAATAACAAACACTATTTGAAGCTTAAAATAACAATATGTAAACTATATGCAAATGTTGGCCAATCACTATATGAAAAACTTCTGATTCATCATCACCAACAAACGACTAAGTCATGTCGAACCTTGAAAACATGAGACCGCTTTTTGAGTTTTGCCAGCAAAGCGCAATCACCTTTACAACCTCTCCAAGAGGATAGGGTCGTTCAAAGGTAGGATTCATTCTGGTAGTGTCATGTTGTCTTGTCTCTGTCCTTTCCCTTCACCCTGTCTCCCTCTGCTGGTCGTTGTTATGTTACCTTTTCTCCCCCTCTTTTCCCCAGCTGTGCCTTGTCTCCTCCTAATTACCCATTCACCCCGTTCCCCACCTGTTCCCTTTTTTCCCTCTGATTAGGTCCCTATATCTGTCTCTGTTTCTGCTCCTGTCCTTGTCGGATTCTTGTTTGTTTGTTTATGTGTCTCATGCCTGAACCAGACTATCATCGTGTGTGCTGCAACCTTGTCCTGTCCTGTCGGAATCTACCTGTCCATCTGAGCCCACGTATGTTCGTCATTAAAGTACTCTGTTTGTTAATTCGCTTTTGGGTCCTCATTCACGCACCATAACAGAAGAATCCGACCAAGAATGGACCCAGCGACTTCGGATCCTCTCCACTCAGCCGTCGAGATCCAGGGAGCGATGCTAGGCAGACACAAGCAGGAATTGTCTGCTGCTCGACATGCCGTTGAGACCCTGGCCACCCAAGTCTCCAACCTCACAGAACAGGTTCACCATCTCCGCCTCGATCCACCGGCCACTTCCAGGGCTTTCGAATCTCCGGAGCCCAGAATCAATAACCCGCCGTGTTACTCTGGGGAGCCCACTGAATGCCGCTCGTTCCTCACCCAGTGTGATATTGTGTTTTCTCTCCAGCCCAACACTTACTCCAGGAGCACTGCTCGTGTCGCCTACGTCATATCTCTCCTTATTGGACGGGCTCGTGAGTGGGGCACGGCAATCTGGGAGGCAAGGGCTGAGTGTATTAACCAGTATCAAGACTTTAAGGAGGAGATGATACGGGTTTTTGATCGATCTGTTTTTGGGGAGGAGGCTTCCAGGGCCCTGTCTTCCCTATGTCAAGGCAATCGATCCATAACAGACTACTCTATTGAGTTTCGCACTCTTGCTGTCTCCAGTGGCTGGAACGAGCCGGCCTTGCTCGCTCGTCTTCTGGAGGGTTTCCGCGCAGAGGTAAAGGATGAGATTCTCTCCCGGGAGGTTCCTTCCAGCGTGGATTCCTTGATTGAACTCGCTATTCGCATTGAGCGACGGGTTGATCTTCGTCACCGAGCTCGTGGAAAGGAGCTCGCGCTCTCCGTCGCCTCCCTCTCCGCATCACTACCATCTTCCTCTGCCGGCTCGGGTGCTGAGCCCATGCAGCTGGGAGGTATTCGCATCTCGACTAAGGAGAGGGAACGGAGAATCACCAACCGCCTCTGTCTCTATTGCGGTTCCGCTGGTCATTTTGCCACTTCATGTCCAGTAAAAGGCCAGAGCTCGTCAGTAAGCGGAGGGCTACTGGTGAGCGCTACTACTCCTGTCTCTCCTTCAAGATCCTGCACTACCTTGTCGGTCCATCTACGCTGGACCGGTTCGTCAGCTTCCTGCAGTGCCTTAATAGACTCTGGGGCGGAGGGCTGTTTTATGGACGAGACCTGGGCTCGGGAACATGACATTCCTCTCAGACAGTTAAAGGAGCCCACGGCCTTGTTCGCCCTGGATGGTAGTCCTCTCCCCAGGATTCAGCGTGAGACGCTACCTTTAACCCTCACTGTTTCTGGTAATCATAGTGAAACCATTTCTTTTTTAATTTTTCGTTCACCTTTTACACCTGTTGTTTTGGGCCATCCCTGGCTAGTTTGTCATAATCCTTCCATTAATTGGTCTAGTAATTCTATCCTCTCCTGGAACGTCTCTTGTCATGTGAAATGTTTAATGTCTGCTATCCCTCCTGTTTCCTCTGTCTCTTCTTCACAGGAGGAGCCTGGTGATTTGACAGGGGTGCCGGAGGAATATCACGATCTGCGCACGGTGTTCAGTCGGTCCAGGGCCACCTCTCTTCCTCCACACCGGTCGTATGATTGTAGTATTGATCTCCTTCCGGGAACCACCCCCCCCCGGGGTAGACTATACTCTCTGTCGGCTCCCGAACGTAAGGCTCTCGAAGATTATTTGTCTGTAGCTCTTGACGCCGGTACCATAGTCCCCTCCTCCTCTCCCGCCGGAGCGGGGTTTTTTTTTGTCAAGAAGAAGGACGGGTCTCTGCGCCCCTGCATAGATTATCGAGGGCTGAATGACATAACAGTGAAGAATCGTTATCCGCTTCCTCTTATGTCTTCAGCCTTCGAGATCCTGCAGGGAGCCAGGTTTTTCACTAAGTTGGACCTTCGTAACGCTTACCATCTCGTGCGCATCAGGGAGGGGGACGAGTGGAAGACGGCGTTTAACACTCCGTTAGGGCACTTTGAATACCGGGTTCTTCCTTTCGGCCTCGCTAACGCTCCAGCTGTCTTTCAGGCATTAGTCAATGATGTCCTGAGAGACATGCTGAACATCTTTGTTTTCGTTTACCTTGACGATATCCTGATTTTTTCACCGTCACTCCAGATTCATGTTCAGCACGTTCGACGTGTCCTCCAGCGCCTTTTAGAGAATTGTCTTTTCGTGAAGGCTGAGAAGTGCACTTTTCATGCCTCCTCCGTCACATTTCTCGGTTCTGTTATTTCCGCTGAAGGCATTAAGATGGATCCCGCTAAGGTCCAAGCTGTCATTGATTGGCCCGTCCCTAAGTCACGCGTCGAGCTGCAGCGCTTTCTCGGCTTCGCGAACTTCTATCGTCGTTTCATCCGTAATTTCGGTCAGGTGGCAGCTCCTCTCACAGCCCTTACTTCTGTCAAGACGTGCTTTAAGTGGTCCGTTTCCGCCCAGGGAGCTTTTGATCTCCTCAAGAATCGTTTTACATCCGCTCCTATCCTTGTTACACCTGACGTCTCTAGACAGTTCGTTGTCGAGGTTGACGCGTCAGAGGTGGGAGTGGGAGCCATCCTTTCTCAGCGCTCCCTCTCTGACGACAAGGTCCACCCATGCGCGTATTTTTCTCATCGCCTGTCGCCGTCGGAACGTAACTATGATGTGGGTAACCGCGAACTGCTCGCCATCCGGTTAGCCCTAGGCGAATGGCGACAGTGGTTGGAGGGGGCGACCGTTCCTTTTGTCGTTTGGACTGACCATAGGAACCTTGAGTACATCCGTTCTGCCAAACGACTTAATGCGCGTCAGGCGCGTTGGGCGCTGTTTTTCGCTCGTTTCGAGTTCGTGATTTCTTATCGTCCGGGCTCTAAGAACACCAAGCCTGATGCTTTGTCTCGTCTCTTCAGTTCTTCAGTAGCCTCCACTGACCCCGAGGGGATTCTCCCTGAGGGGCGTGTTGTCGGGTTGACTGTCTGGGGAATTGAGAGGCAGGTAAAGCAAGCACTCACTCAAACTCCGTCGCCGCGCGCTTGTCCTAGGAACCTTCTTTTCGTTCCCGTTCCTACTCGTCTGGCCGTTCTTCAGTGGGCTCACTCTGCCAAGTTAGCCGGTCACCCTGGCGTTCGGGGTACGCTTGCTTCCATTCGCCAGCGTTTCTGGTGGCCCACCCGGGAGCATGACACGCGTCGTTTCGTGGCTGCTTGTTCGGTCTGCGCGCAGACTAAGTCCGGTAACTCTCCTCCTGCCGGCCGTCTCAGGCCGCTTCCTATTCCCTCTCGACCGTGGTCTCACATCGCCTTAGATTTTGTCACCGGACTGCCTTCGTCAGCGGGGAAGACTGTTATTCTTACGGTTGTCGATAGGTTCTCTAAGGCGGCTCATTTCATTCCCCTTGCTAAGCTTCCTTCTGCTAAAGAGACGGCACAAATCATCATCGAGAATGTTTTCAGAATTCATGGCCTTCCGTCAGACGTCGTTTCGGACAGAGGTCCGCAATTCACGTCTCAATTTTGGAGGGAGTTTTGCCGTTTGATTGGGGCTTCCGTCAGTCTCTCTTCCGGCTTTCACCCCCAGTCTAACGGTCAAGCAGAACGGGCCAATCAGACTATTGGTCGCATCTTACGCAGTCTTTCTTTTCGCAACCCTGCGTCTTGGTCAGAACAGCTCCCCTGGGCAGAATACGCCCACAACTCGCTTCCTTCGTCTGCGACCGGGCTATCTCCTTTTCAGAGTAGCCTCGGGTACCAGCCTCCGTTGTTCTCATCTCAGTTCGCCGAGTCCAGCGTCCCCTCCGCTCAGGCTTTTGTCCAACGTTGCGAGCGCACCTGGAAGAGGGTCAGGTCTGCACTTTGCCGTTATAGGGCGCAGACTGTGAGAGCTGCTAATAAGCGTAGAACGAAGAGCCCTAGATATTGTCGCGGTCAGAGAGTTTGGCTCTCCACTCAGAACCTTCCCCTTAAGACGGCTTCTCGCAAGTTGACCCCGCGGTTCATTGGTCCATTCCGTATCTCTCAAATCATTAACCCTGTCGCAGTGCGACTTCTTCTGCCGCGATATCTTCGTCGCGTCCACCCGGTCTTCCATGTCTCCTGTGTCAAGCCCGTTCTTCGCGCCCCCGCTCGTCTTCCCCCCCCCCCCCCCATCCTTGTCGAGGGCGCACCCATCTACAGGGTCCGCAGGATTTTGGACATGCGTCCTCGGGGCCGTGGTCACCAGTACCTTGTTGATTGGGAGGGGTACGGTCCGGAGGAGAGGAGTTGGGTTCCCTCTCGGGACGTGCTGGACCGTGCGCTGATCGATGATTTCCTCCGTTGCCGCCAGGCTTCCTCCTCGAGTGCGCCAGGAGGCGCTCGGTGAGTGGGGGGGTACTGTCATGTTGTCTTGTCTCTGTCCTTTCCCTTCACCCTGTCTCCCTCTGCTGGTCGTTGTTATGTTACCTTTTCTCCCCCTCTTTTCCCCAGCTGTGCCTTGTCTCCTCCTAATTACCCATTCACCCCGTTCCCCACCTGTTCCCTTTTTTCCCTCTGATTAGGTCCCTATATCTGTCTCTGTTTCTGCTCCTGTCCTTGTCGGATTCTTGTTTGTTTGTTTATGTGTCTCATGCCTGAACCAGACTATCATCGTGTGTGCTGCAACCTTGTCCTGTCCTGTCGGAATCTACCTGTCCATCTGAGCCCACGTATGTTCGTCATTAAAGTACTCTGTTTGTTAATTCGCTTTTGGGTCCTCATTCACGCACCATAACAGGTAGGTTAGGTAATACCTGGCAAAAATCAACATTAACCGGCACAACTACCTAGTAACGTTAGCTATCAAACGATTGCAGCAGCTACCGTGGGGTGTGCGAGTATGGGCAGCGTTGATTATGCCTAGTGTCATTATTGTAACTTTTATAACATTAGCACATATCAGATTTCAATCGTTCTGGAGACGGAATAATGCTGGAGTCCAAAGGCGGCAAACCGGGAGAAGCAGGCTGATAACTATGAGGGTTTGCCTGATCGCTGACCCTACCATCCGGCAGCTGAACAGGATAGGTACATTTTCCCTATAGCCATGTAGCTTGCTTCTGAAGCTAATCAGGGTTGGTCCTGGTCAGTCCTGGATGGGAGACCAGATGCTGCTGGAAGTGGTGTTGGAGGGCCAGTAGGAGGCACTCTTTCCTCTGGTCTAAAAACTATCCCAATGCCCCAGGGCAGTGATTGGGGACACTGCCCTGTGTAGGGTGCCGTCTTTCAGATGGGACGTTAAACGGGTGTCCTGACTCCCTGAGTTCATTAAAGATCCCATGGCACTTATCGTAAGAGTAGGGGTGTCCTGGCTAAATTCCCAATCAAACCATCACGGTCACCTAATAATCCCCAGGTTTCAATTGGCTCATTCATCCCCCTCCTCTCCCCTGTAACTAGTCCCCAGGTCGTTGCTGTAAATGAGAATGTGTTCTCAGTCAACCTACCTGGTAAAATAATGGATAAAAAAAAAAAAAAAAGTACATGAGGACACAGTGCACAGTGCTTGCTTTGCACGGTGCTTGCTTTGTAAGTAACCTAGGTGTGAATCTATCTTGTGATTAAACATAGACTTATTGAAGGTTATTTTACTGATTTAAAGATCATGGACTGTTTCCCTGTTTTATATTAGGATACTTTTTATTAGATTTAAATCATGTTTCCATATCCCAGTTTCTTTAGAGTATCCTGTCGGGCAGATCAAAGTGCCCTATGGTCAGGAGGAGAGCAGCTTCTTGAAGGTTTTGGGGGAAACATTCCCACAGATGAATCCAAATATAGAGGCCTTTAAGACACACAGGAGGAGGCTTGTTCCCTACAGCTGGACAGCATGTTTCCAGCTGCAATCAAATCAGCTGGGCTAGGGAGGTTTGCCCTGTACTTAAGATTGAAGGTATTTGATAGCTTATGTGTTAGGAATGGGGAGGTAGACTGAGATTTATTATGTCACGTGATAAATGCCAGAGGTAATGAATTAATTTTAAAAGAAACTGGATTTCCCTCTGTTTATAAAGTAGTTGAGCAACTAGTGATTTCTTGTATTTTTATGTGAATGGAAACTGTAAGGGAGGACAGAACCTCGGAGACAGAGACTCCGCCTATGGAGATAGGCCTCCCTGCTGCCTCACCACAAGCTTCAGTGACATTAAATTACCTTTTCCATTTTAGAATCAAATTATAAAGTATAATATTAGTTATGGAGAAAGTATGCATACGATATAGCTTAGTAAATCTGTTCAGATCACACGTCAATGGCATTCCAATAGGAAACACTTACATTTTCATTCACAAAACCGATTAATTCAATACTCATTTTTGCCACAGGAGATGAAACGTTGTTGTTTTGACGAGTGGGAGAGCAGGCGGAGGAAGGTAAGGGATTTCACCAAGTTGATATCATTTGTAAGGGATAAATGCAGATGTTCTTTACATTACCTTGGAAATAATGGATGACGCAGAGGGTCAAGGTGGAGCCGAGTCCCTTTGCGCAGTTCATTTTTCCCATGGTAATGTACAGAAAGGGGGCGTTTACCCTGCTTATACTACAGTTACCAAAGAAAATAATACTAAAGCACACATTTATTGGCATAAATCCTGCTGCTGCTTGCTGCTACTGCTGCTATGCACTGGCTTCTTACTCCCACCACCACCTCAGCCTCCACCTGTTAGGTTATGTGTTTCTGCCAGGGGCATTTGTATAGCTTATCGCACTCACTGCCTGTAGGCTATTTTATATTTACACTTTGCCTGGGCAGTGAGCTACCCTGAATGAGCAGAGCATATATTGCCACAGCTTGTCTTGTTCATTGCTTAATACATGGTTAAATGTATTTCTACGTGCCATTTTCTTTCTGAACTGGTTTCAATGCCCATTCTAGAATTCAACAATGCTGTGCTATAAATATATTTAGAACTTAACACTAAAAGTAATGCATATTGTAGTCAATGGGGTGGCAGGTAGCCTAGTGGTTAGAGCATTGGACTAGTAACTGAAAGGTTGCAAGACCGAATCCCTGAGCTGACTAGGTAAAAATATGTTGTTCTGCCCCTGAACAAGGCAATTAACCTGCTGTCATTGAAAATAAGAATTTGTTCTAAACTGATTGCCTAGTCAATTGAAGGTAAAAAAAAATGATGAGAGAAGGGTGGTCTCTCATCCAGAGCAGCCTGATGGAGTGCCTTTAAGATCAAATACCTGGATGGGAGGGAGTGAATTAAGAGTTTCTGAATACATTCAGGAAATTTGTTAATTTACTTCTTGATAAACTCAGTACTATAAATGTACATTTCAAGCTGAATTACCATTGTTAATGTTGGGCATTTGTTACATACAGTGGGGAGAACAAGTATTTGATACACTGCCAATTTTGCAGGTTTTCCTACTTACAAATCATGTAGAGGTCTGTCATTTTTTTCATAGACGGAATCTAAGTCATTTTAAGTCATTTTTTAAAAATTAATTAATTAGCATTTTATTGCATGACATAAGTATTTGATCACCTACCAACCAGTAAGAATTCCGGCTCTCACAGACCTGTTAGTTTTTCTTTAAGAAGCCCTCCTGTTCTCCACTCATTACCTGTATTAACTGCACCTGTTTGAACTCGTTACCTGTATAAAAGACACCTGTCCACGCACTCAATCAAACAGACTCCAACCTCTCCACAATGGCCAAGACCAGAGAGCTGTGTAAGGAAATCAGGGTTAAAATTGTAGACCTGCACAAGGCTGGGATGGGCTACAGGACAATAGGCAAGCAGCTTGGTGAGAAGGCAACAACTGTTGGCGCAATTATTCCAAAATGGAAGACGTTCATGGGGCATCGTGGGGCATCAATGATCATGAGGAAGGTGAGAGATCAGCCCAGAACTACACGGCAGGACCTGGTCAATGACCTGAAGAGGGCTGGGACCACAGTCTGAAAGAAAACCATTAGTAACACACTACGCCGTCATGGATTAAAATCATGCAGCGCACGCAAAACAACAACCCGAAACACACAGCCAGGGCAACTAAGGAGTGGCTCCGTAAGAAGCGTCTCAAGGTCCTGGAGTGGCCTAGTCAGTCTCCAGACCTGCATCCAATAGAAAATGTTTGGAGGGAGCTGAAAGTCCCTATTGCCCAGCGACAGCCCCGAAACCTGAAGGATCTGGAGAAGGTCTGTATGGAGGAGTGGTCCAAAATCCCTGCTGCAGTGTGTGCAAAAGTGTGGTCAAGAAATACAGGAAACGTATGATCACTGTAATTACAAACAAAGGTTTCTGTAAGGTTTCTGACGTCCCACCTGGCCAAAAGCCAGAGAAAATGCAGAGTGCCAAATTCAAATAAATTACAATAAAATCTAACTTTCATTAAATCACACATGCAAGATAGCAAATTAAAGCTACACTTGTTCGGTGAAAGCAAACGATGCTATTATCTGAGGATAGCACCATAGTCAACAAAGAGAGAAAGCATATTTCAACCCTGCAGGCGCGACACAAAACGCAGAAATAAAAATATATTTCCTGCCTTACCTTTGACGAGCTTCTTTTGTTGGCACTCCAATATGTCCCATAAACATCACAAATGGTCCTTTTGTTCGATTAATTCCGTCGATATATATCCAAAATGTCCATTTATTTAGCGCGTTTGATCCAGAAAAACACCGGTTCCAACTTGCTCAACCTGACTACAAAATATCTCAAAAGTTACCTGTACACTTTGCCGAAACATTTCAAACTACTTTTGTAATGCAACTTTAGGCATTTTTTATTGTAAATAATCAATGAAATTGAAGACGGGATGATCTTTGTTCAATACAGGAAGAAAACAAACTGAAGCATGCTTTCTGGTCACGCCCCTCTATCTAAGAGTACACTTCAAGTGACCCTCGTTCAAGATGGCCGTACTTCTTCATTGCACAAAGGAATAACCTCAACCAATTTCTAAAGACTGTTGACATCCAGTGGAAGCGATAGGAAATGCAAGAAGGTCCCTTAGAAATCTGGATTCCCAATGAAACATGAAACCTCATTGAAAAGAGAGTGACCTCAAAAAAACAAATCTGAATGGTTTGTCCTCGGGGTTTCGCCTGCTAAATAAGTTCTGTTATACTCACAGACATAATTCAAACAGTTTTAGAATCTTCAGAGTGTTTTATATCCAACTCTACTAATAATATGCATATCTTATATTCTGGGGATGAGTAGCAGGCAGTTGAATTTGGGCATGCATTTCATCCGGATGTGAAAATACTGCCCTCTGTCACCAAGACGTTAAGCGTCCCCTCACAGACTTTGCACCAAGTTCTAAATTCTGCCCTATCAGCTCTTTTATCCTCTCATCCAGCTGAATGTCTGACAACAGTGAGTAGGTCCTGAAGAGCTGAAAATGACTAAATACAAAAAGACCACAAAAAGATACATCAGTAATGTGATCAAATCTAGAGAGGATTTAGAGATCTCGCTCGTGTTACAATTGCTTTTTTCAATTACGATAACTTACCTCATGCGCCGCTTGACCACGGAGCTCGACACATTGAGAACATCTGCCATTTGTCTGATGGTCATACGACAATCTATGAGGAGCTCAAGCAGCTCCTTGGTGATGTGATACCGCCTTCCCTTCAAAGGTGCTTGATAGGCTACTGAAATAAGAAATACAATAGATAATTAATTACAGAATACACTCCTAAAAACTGTAGGTTAAAAGCCTATAAGAGCACCATATAGAATTTTGGAACAGCATTATAGGCCAACTAAATGTTGTTTTTTTCATTGATTGACTTCGCTAGATAGAGGTGTCCACAAAATCCCAGACTTGACACGGGAGATTTAACACAGGACAAGTAAAATGATACAACCTCAGCCTTTGCCACGCATGCCGTACAAAAAAATTATACGTAACAACTTACCATCTTCATAAGGTTCCCGTAAGGTTCCCGTTGTTGGATGTCATTTGCCTCTTGTAGGAACTCCTCTGCAACAGCAATTAGATTGCTGGCCATCTCTTCATCAATCCAATGACCGCTCGCCCACCAAAGGCTCCGCAACATGGTCTCTAGCCTGAAAAATAGACCGCAGACCTGATTGGTCGAGTGGCATTTAATTTGTATGTAGTTAACAACCCCTAAAGTGTTCTCTTGTCTAAAATGTGCCAACTCTGAGCATCCGGCCTATGAATACAACCGTGCATTGACGTTAGCTACAAACTATCTAAAAAAAATGTTATTCATACAGACATCGCTAGCTAGCTAACATTACTGTACAGCAGAAATTAGTTAACATTTTATAGATTCCATAATTAATGTTAGGTTATGAGCAATTAATGTTAGCTAGCTATCTTGAGTTCAGTTAAATATCAATGGCAGGCAGATCTAACATTAGCTAGCTAATGAGGTTGATAGTTAGGTAACACTAGCGTTATATTAATGTGTAGTGTTGTAATAACATATTAAAACATGTAATGACGCATTCACTGACTGTTGTCTGCCTGGGCTTAACCATACAATTCTGGCTTGTACTCTGTGTTATACTCTCTCTATCTCTCTGTTTCTCAATATACTAACTGCACGGGAAATCCCCACCAGGGTGGGGGTTTAAGAGAAACACACTGATAACCCATGAATATACACTGCTCAAAACCCTTTGGGATGGGCTACAAAGACAAAGAACTCTGTCAAGAACCAATGGGATACTGACAACAGGCTGGAGAGGACTGTCTATCACCTACGAACAACCAACCAGGAGCCAGGACTACTAGAATCTACCTAAGTCATTTCAATGTATAAATGTACTGCCCAAATATGTGGTACGCCCTCTTTTTCCGAAAGCTCCCTAAGAGTTGGACGATAGGAGCCGTGCTGCACGTTTGCCAGATATCACTATGCTTGATTAAAAGCCTCAAATATACCGTATCCGCCTTGTCCAGAGTCTCATCTTGGTCTTGTTTCTCCAATAACTAATCATTGACAGTAGCTACTTTTTTTCGGCTGTTACACCACTAACTCTCAACACCTACGTTAACTAGCTAGCTAACATTAAGTTAACGTTATCTAGCTATTGATGGTTGAAGTCCATCTCTTCTGTCCTTGAGTAGCAGTCAATAACGACCTTTATGCAAATATGGATCATCAGTGACAAAATCTATGACTCATAGCATACTTATCGGTGAATCGTTGTGACATATGAAATACGAGTGAGAGTGCAATCAATGTGTAATAACTACGTAAAAAAATGTATGAACGTGTTAAATTATTATGTGACGTGAAGTCATATTCAGGTCTTGATTGGTCAAGAAGCTTATTTGACACGTCAACTAGTGTTATTTGACACGTATCTTTTTGACACGCAAAGACCCAAATGGCGTTCCATAGTATTGTGAGACATGCGTCAGGGGCAGTGTTAGTAATAGCAGGGATTACTTTGGTAATATTGTTGGGATATCATGTGCTGAGGGCATTGATGTTGAAATGACTACACAGATTCCTCAAGACGAGGTAAAATTGATTAAGGCTAGCGCACATACATATCGGGTGGCTATGGAGGAAGATGATGGGGAGTGAGAATGACATGGCTTGGAAACACCTCTTGGATCATGTAGTCTGACGGGGAAGACTGGGCAAAAGCATGAGGAAGCTTTTTTAGAGCTTTCATTTTTGCCAACCTCAGCAGAAAAGTATCCTGAAGACATAGTCAGGCTAAGAGAGAGTGGAAATGGTCATGTTTTCAAACTTTGGGTTGCCATGCATATATAAATGTGCATATCTTCACATGATATTAATGCTGTTATGTTTAATGTATTTTTGTTGCTTTCCAAGTCTTGTGCTATCACTCTCTAGGAACCAAAAAGAGAAAGTGGTGGAGAAACAAATGGCCGCTCTAGCTGACATGGAAAAAGACAGCAGATTCAGTTGGAATGTCATTTTGTTATGTGATGAGAGATGGAAATTCTATTGTGTATGGTGTGATCATAGAACAGAGGCCATAAGATTCTGATTTGGTACACCCACGGTGAAAGTTTGTTATCATTGTTTGTTCATTTATAATCATTTGTTCGTTTTTAAACGTTTTTTAAAAGTTTTTAAAGTAATTTCCAAGTTAATGTAAATTGAATTAGGGAGCTATTGTTCAAGAGAGGGACTGTTGGATTCGGGGCAAACTTTTAACATTGAGATATTAAAGACATGATAGATCAGACGCATAGTGTATAAGGAGTAAAAGAGACTGGGTTTTATGTCAGTGGGTAATGGGTCTCCGTAGAAAGACAGATGGCTTTGGAGTGTGTTGGGTGGATGGGAGGAGATCACAGGGTTGCTATAGGGGAAGCGGATGGACATCTGTGGATTAGGCGAAGGAGGGATTGAGGTCAGGAGGTCAGGTCAGATCCTCGAAGGGAGTAATAAGGGTTTATTATCCTATAACCCTCTTCCTGTCGAACCATAAAATGTAAGGATTGGAGAGAAGGAGTGTCTAAAGTGAAGTATTTATACTTGTGATGATGGGAACATGTCTTTTTCTGAATTACAGCTGTAAGAACCCTTTAGGGATTAATTAAACTTGGTTAAGCTTCTCTAGTGTCCTTGAGTTATCTACTCTGAAAAATTAGAACCTAATGCATCTACATGTTATTATTGTTTAAACCATAGTTCTAAATACATGTTTTAACAGGGTATGACACTAGCATCTAATGGGCCTTTGAAGACCAGAACATTCTACGGCCACAGCCTTAATTAATTACATTAAAGACCACAAAACTATAAGGTCTTTCACATAAGACTGTTATGATCGAGATGGATTCTATCCACATCAATATGCAAAACTATATTTCAAAATGTCAAAATGTCAAAATGTCATGCTCCAGGCTAGGCATAATTGTCCAAAGCTCAGTTGTCTGCACAACACTGCCAGGACCTAGGATCAAGGGAGACACTCAAGTTTTGTAATCCTTTATCTCTTGACATATTCATGAAAATAGTAATGGCCTCTAAACCTTCAACCTGCATACTGGACCCTATTCCAACTAAATCGAATCTCCCATTAGTGCATTCTATAGTTTTGGCAAGTCGGTTAGGATATCTACTTTGTCCATGACATAATTTTTCCGACAATTGTTTTCAGACATATTATTTCACAACTGTCACGATTGTAGTTGGTCAGAAGTTTACATACACTAAGTTGACTGTGCCTTTAAACAGCTTGGAAAATTACAATAAATGATGTCATGGCTTTAGAAGCTTCTGATAGGCTAAATGACATAATTTGAGTCAATTGGAGGTGTACCTGTGGATGCATTTCAAGGACAACTTCCAAACTCAGTGCCTCTTTGCTTGACTTCATGGGAAAATGAAAAGATGTCAGCCAAGACCTCAGAAAAAAAATTGTAGACCTCCACAAGTCTGGTAGATCCATGGGAGCAATTCCCAAACGCCTGAAGGTACCACGTTCAGATGTACAAACAATAGAACACAAGTATAAACACCATGGGTGTCACGTTCTGACCTTTATTTCTGTTTTGTATTTATGTAGTATGGTCAGGGCGTGAGTTGGGTGGGCAGTCTAGGTTTGTTTTTCTATGTTTTGGGGCAGTTCTATGTTTTTGGCCTAGTATGGTTCTCAATCAGAGGCAGGTGTCATTAGTTGTCTCTGATTGAGAATCATACTTAGGTAGCCTGGGTTGCACTGTTTGTTTGTGGGTGATTGTCTATGTTAGTGGCTTGTGTCAGCACAGGTCTCATTTTGTAGCTTCACGGTCGTATTTGGTTTATTGTTTTCGTTACTCTTTTGCATAGTGTTCAGTCTTTCTTTATTAAAGATTCACCATGGACACTTACCACGCTGCGTATTGGTCCTCAGATCCATCTCGCCTCTCCTCTTCAGATGAAGAGGAGGACGGCCGTGACAATGGGACCACACAGCCATCATACCATTCAGGAAGGAGACCTGTTCTGTCTCCTAGAGATGAACATACTTTGGTGCGGAAAGTGCAAATATATCCCAGAACAACAGCAAAGGACCTTGTGAAGATGCTGGAGGAAACAAGTACAAAAGTATATATATCCACAGTAAAATGAGTCCTATATCAACAGAACCTGAAAGGCCGCTCGGCAAGGAAGAAGCCAATGCTCCAAAACCAGCATAAAAAAAGCCAGACTACGCTTTGCAACTGCAAATGGGGACAAAGATCTACTTTTTGGAGAAATGATGAAACAAAAATAGAACTGTTTGGCCATCATGACCATCGTTATGTTTGGAGGATAAAGGGGGAGGCTTGCAAGCTGAAGAACACCATACCAACAGTGTAGCTCGGGGGTGGCAGCATCATGTTGTGGGGGTGCTTTGCTGCAGGAGGGACTGGTGCGTGTCACAAAATAGATGGCTTCATGAGGATGAAAATTATGTGGATATATTGAAGCAGCATGTCAAGACATCAGTCAGGAAGTTAAAGCTTGGTCGCAAATGGGTCTTCCAAATGAGCATTGACCCCAAGCACACTTTCAAAGTTGTGGCAAATGCCTTAAGGACAACAAAGTCAATGTATTGGAGTGGCCATCACAAAGCCCTGACTTCAAAGCTATCGAAAATTTGTGGGCAGATCTGGAAAAGCATATGCGATCAAGGAGGCCTACAAACCTGACTCAGTTACACCAGCTCTGTCAGGAGGACTTATTGAGGGAAGCTTGTGGAAGGCTACCCGAAATGTTTGACCCAAGTTAAGCAATATAAAGGCAATGCTACTAAATACCAATTGAGTGTATGTTTACCGCTGACCCACTGGGAATGTGATGAAAGAAATAAAAGCTGAAAAAATTCACTCTCTACTATTATTCTGACATTTCACATTCTTAAAATAAAGTGGTGATGCTAACTGACCTAAGACAGGGTATTTTTATTAGGATTCAATGTCAGGAATTGTGAAATACTGAGTTTAAATGTATTTGACTAAGGTGTATGTAAACTTCCGACTTCAGCTGTATGTGTACTACTAATACTGCTCAGTGTAATCTGATGTAATTAGCTCTGCATGCACTGCATCTGTATTATGGTCAAGTTCACATTAAAAACATGGAATAAAACATTATTATGAAACATGTACGATGTAATTGAAACACTGCTAAAAATGTAAGATTAATTTAAAAAAACGACTAAACATGTGTAATGCTTGATAGTTTATTGGAGGATCACAATATGACACCAACCATACAACATTGCCATCAGAAATTCTGATCATCATTATTTATCCACTATCATGTATCAGGACTTAAAGTTCATGTTTTTGGATAAAACATATATTCTTCAGAATGTTGATGAGTTCTTCTCTGTACCAAAGTCCCAAGAACTATATTACTGTTTTGTTTTTATGTTAGTCAATGATTGATGGATGGATGTTGGAATGATTCATTGAGTTAATGTTAGTGATGATGTCAGAGGTGATAGCTGATTTGATATGGAGACTGAGATGGATCCTCGGCATCCCCATTCTGGTCGGTTCTCACCCCACAAGTTCCTTGACTTTGTTCCAAAGATCGCTCAAAACTGGAATACAGATTTAAATATGCTTTATGGAAAATACATTTTTAAAAGGCTAAACATATGAAAATGACTCCGACATGTTAAATACATATTCCAATTACAAGTGACTACCTTTTAAACCTACTGTTGTTAGGCCAGTATTTGACTACCATTTAAAAAATGATTTGCCTCTATGAAACATGATGCTAATAAACAGTAGAGATGGAGTTAGCCATGTTACTCCGTCCTCTTTCCCATCACCCTCTGATACCCTCCTGTTGTCACTTTACTGTTGCTCAGAAAGACAGACAGACAGACAGACAGACAGACTTCAGTGGACTTCAGGAAACAGCAGAGGGAACACCCCCCTATCCACATCGATGGAACAGTAGTGGAGAGGGAAGCAAGTTTTAAGTTCCTCGGCATACACATCACAGACAAACTGAATTGGTCCACTCACACAGACAGCATTGTGAAGAAGGCGCAGCAGCGCCTCTTCAACCTCAGGAGGCTGAAGAAATTTGGCTTGTCACCAAAAGCACTCACAAACTTCTACAGATGCACAATCGAGAGCATCCTGGCGGGCTGTATCACCGCCTGGTACGGCAACTGCTCCACCCTCAACCATACGGCTCTCCAGAGGGTAGTGAGGTCTGCACAACGCATCACCGGGGGCAAACTACCTGCCCTCCAGGACACCTACACCACCCGATGTCACAGGAAGGCCATAAAGATCATCAAGGACATCAACCACCCGAGCCACTGCCTGTTCACCCCGCTATCATCCAGAAGGCGAGGTCAGTACAGGTGCATCAAAGCTGGGACCGAGAGACTGAAAAACAGCTTCTATCTCAAGGCCATCAGACTGTTAAACAGCCACCACTAACATTGAGTGGCTGCTGCCAACACACTGACACTGACTCAACTCCAGCCACTTTAATAATGGGAATTGATGGGAAATGATGTAAATTTTTCACTAGCCACTTTAAACAATGCTACCTTATATAATGTTACTTACCCTACATTATTCATCTCATATGCATACGTATATACTGTACTCTATATCATCGACTGTATCCTTATGTAATACATGTATCACTAGCCACTTTAACTATGCCACTTTGTTTACATACTCATCTCATATGTACATACTGTACTCGATACCATCTACTGTATCTGCCTATGCTGCTCTGTACCATCACTCATTCATATATCCTTATGCACATATTCTTTATCCCCTCACACTGTGTACAAGACAGTAGTTTTGGAATTGTTAGTTAGATTACTTGTTGGTTATTACTGCATTGTCGGAACTAGAAGCACAAGCATTTTGCTACACTCGCATTAACATCTGCTAACCATGTGTATGTGACAAATAAAATTTGATTTGATTTTGATTTGACAGACAGACAGACAGATAGTCTGCAAAGTCTGTCTGCAAAGTAGTTGGTGAACCAGGCAAGGCAGTCATTAGAAAAACCGAGGCTACTGAGTCTGCCGATAAGAATATGCCTAGATAGATAGATAGATAGATAGATAGATAGATAGATAGATAGATAGATAGATAGATAGATAGATAGATAGATAGATAGCTCACATGCTGCTTCATCTTCAGAGGGGATGGTCTTCAGAGTAGCCAACTTTGCCAAAAAGGCAGCCTTTACATTTTTTACATCATCCTCCTGCAGGAGAGCTGAGGAAGAAAGATTTTTCATTTTACTAGATTTTATCAGATTAAACCCGGGCAGTAAAGTAGTACACATTTACAAACAAGACATACCATCCTGAGAGTTATCTTCATTGAGGGAGCTTGCCAACAGGACACCCACTAGAGCGAACAGCAGTAACATACTCTGGATCTTCATCCTTTACTAAAGCACAAAGAGCACAACTTGTTAACACACAGAGACACACACAGACACACAGACACACAGACACATACACACACGCACACGCACACGCACACGCACACACACACACACACACACCTCTCCATCCATTCCTACCTGCCCACTCTTGCCACAACTGCTATACACCTTTGCAAAGAAGATTCTCAGTGAAAACAAACATACCTCTTACAGTTGGACGATGCTGTCTGATTGATGGCTGTTTATCTGGATGATGTCTTCTGGACGTCAGTAGTAGTGTGGCGTCTCTCTGCCTTCTGCAGCCCTGTTTTATACTCTTTCTGCAGATGCTGTACCTGCCCCACCCATCCACACCTCTCACAGCCGATTAACAAGCAAAATGACATTACAGCCATGGCGATAACCGCAGTCATGCACAGCCTGAAGTTTATGACCTCCCTCCAGGCAAAACTTCAGTCAATATTATGGTTTCCTAGTTATTTCAACTCAATTTGTGACCTGGAGCTTGGATAGACTTGAATTTATAAATGGTGGTAGCACTTTATTTTAAGGTTGTATCCATAATCCATTCATAACACATTTATGAATCCAATCATTAAACCTTTTTATTTATTTTATTGAAACTTTATTTAACCAGGTTAGTCTCGTTGAAATAAAAATATCATATTCAAGAGAGACCTGGAACAAGACAGTAGCATCAAATCATATTGTATTTGTTACATAGGCCGAAAACAACAGGTGTAGGTAGACCTTACAGTGAAATGTTTACTTACGAGCCCTTAACCAACAATGTCGTTTTAAGAAAAATAAGTGTTAAGAAAGTATTTTCAAAAAATAAATGGATGTAAAAAAATGACAAAAAACAAAAAGATGAAGACGAAAAATAGATAACTAACAAATAATTAAGGAGCAACAATAAAAAAACAGCTAGGGTGGCTGGAATCTTTGGAAATCTTTAGAGCCTTCCTCTGACACCGCCTGGTATAGATGTCCTGGATGGCAGGAAGCTTGGCCCCAGTGATGTACTGGGCTGTATGCACTACCCCCTGTAGCAACTTGTGGTTGGAGGCCTTGCAGTTGCGATATCAGGCGGTGATGCAACCAAACAGGATGTTCTCGATGGTGCAGCTGTTTAACTTTTTGAGGATCTGAGGACCCATGCCAAATCTTTTCATTCTCCTGAAGGGGAATAGGCATTGTTGTGCCCTATTCACGACTGTCTTGTTGTGTTTGGACCATAGTTTGTTGGTGATGTAGACACCAAGGAACTTAAAGCTCTCAACCTGCTCCACTACAGCCCTGTCGATGAGAATGTGGGCGTGCTCGGCCCTCCTTTTCTTGTAGTCCACAATCATCTCCTTTGTCTTGATCACGTTGAGGTAGATGTTGTTAACCTGGCACCATACTGCCAGGTCTATGACCTCCTCCCTATAGGCTGTCTCATCGTTGTCGGTGATCAGGCCTACCAATGTTGTGTCATCGGCAAATGTAATGATGGTGTTGGAGTCGTGCTTGGCCATGCAATCATGGGTGAACAGGGAGTACAGGAGAGAACTGAGCACTCACCCCTGAGGGGCCCCCGTGTTGAGGATCAACGTGGCAGATGTGTTGTTACCTACCCTTACAACCTAGGGGCGGCCCTTCAGGAAGTCTATGATCCAGTTTCATAGGGAGGTGTTTCGTCCCAGGGACCTTAACTTAGTGATGAGCTTTGAGGGCACTATGGTGTTGAACACTGAGCTGTAGTCAATGAATAGTATTCTCACGTAGGTGTTCCTTTTGTCCAGATGGGAAAGGGCAGTGTGGAATGCAATAGAGATTGCATCATCTGAGGATCTATTGAGGCAGTATGCAAATTGGTGTGGGTCTAGGGTTTCTGGGATAATGGTGTTGATGTGAGCCATGACCAGCCTTTCAAAGTAGTCATTTTGTCAGGTTACCTTGGTGTTCTTGGGAACAGTTATGGCTGTCTGCTTGAAACATGTTGGTTTACAGGTATTACAGACTCGGTCATGGACAGGTTGAAAATGTCAGTGAAGACACTTGCCAGCTGGTCAGCGCACGCTCGGAGTACACGTCTTGGTAATCCACTTGTTTCAAGGTCTTACTCACATCGGCTACGAGAGAGCGTGATCACAGTCGTCCGGAACATGCTCTCATGCATGCTTCAGTGTTGCTTGCCTCGAAGCGAGCATAGAAGTAATTTAGCTCATCTGGTAGGCTCAACCCATCAGTTTCAGACAAACAGCCACATGACATGAACCAGACGAAGATATATCAATATAAAAAGCTGCACGTCAGTAATGTACATGTACACAACACAGGCCAGAAAAAAAATGAATGCAAAACGTCAAAAGACAGGCTCACTATGGTATCAAAATGTTTCAGGTAAAACAACATCCTTACATCAATAAGGCAACGCCGACTAGTGACATCGATAACAACTAGAAACAACTAAATGTCTCAACAACTTGTTCATCTATTTGTGCTTTGAACTTCTCTAGGGACACCAGACCCTGGAGTTTTAGGTTGGCTTGGAGGGAATTCCTATACAAGGGGACTGATTAGTGAAAATACTTTGTTCCAAGCTCTGTACATTTGTTCAGGACTGTTAGCTTAAAACAAGATTGGTATCTGAGCTTGTAAGTGTTTTCATTTCGGGCTAATAGAGAACAGATAAAATTACAGTTTTTCTAAAATGGCTTTCTATATAAGAATGTACCAGTGCTATAGCCTGTGTGTTGCTAGCTCTGTCCACCCGACAGCAATGTAGACATCACATGATACAGTCAAGAGCCTTCAGTGTATTTATTGAGGCTTGACCTTAAATAGTATTACTATAGTCCAACACAGATGGAAAAGTACAATGAATCATCTATTTTATATAGAAATTGTAGTTTTTCTAGGTAGCTTCCATTTTGGCTGTATTGTTTCCAAGAGCGTGGAAGAGAGTTCTTTGGTATTTTTCTCCGGAAAGACAATAACGATTCTCCGTCTTAAATTTAATAATTTATTTACGTATTAGGGTACCTAAGGTGTGATTATAAACATTGTTTGACTTGTTTGGAAAAGATTATTAGTAACGTTTGGGATTCATTTTGTATGCATTTTGATGGAGGGAAACTGGGTGGATTATTGACTGACGCGCGCCAGCTAAACTGAGTTTTATGGATATAAAGAAGGACATTATTGAACAAAAGGACCATTTGTGATGTATCTGGGACCTTTTGGAGTGCCAACAGAAGAAGATCATCAAAGGTAAGGCATTTATTATATCACTATTTCTTACTTTCGTGGCGCACCTGCCTGGCTGAAATATGTTTTTCATGCTTTTGTATGCGGGGCGCTGTCCTCAGATAATAGCACGGTGTGCTTTCGCAGTAAAGCACTTTTGAAATCTGACACAGCGACTGGATTAACAAGAAGTTAAGCTTTATTTTGATTGTTGATTATTGATTGATTGTTGTGATTTTATGAAAGTTAAATATTTATAATTCTGTAGTTTGAATTTTGCGCTCTCCAATTTCACCGGATGTTGGCCAGGTGGGATGCTACCGTCCCACCTGGCCATAAGAAGTTAAACCCAATTCGGTATATAATAAGTTAACCAACATAGCTCCAACTGCTGTGGTAAAACGTAGAGTTTATGAAAATAAACAAATCTGATTAAATGCATACAACATATACAAAATATACATCCACATATTATTATTAGTTACACCATAATTCTAAATAATGTTTTAAACAGGGTATGACACTAGCATATAATGGGCTTTTGAAGACCGGAACACTCTATGGCCACAGCCTCTATTATTACATTAAAGACCACAAAACTATTACTGTAAATTGCCTTAGAAAATAATTATGTTTAACTTGCTGATATACGGTAGATGGAGGATCTGATGTATGATGCAAATTCAATACCTGGCCTAGAGCGTGTTCTGGCCCGGACAACCTGGTGTAACTGTATTGTCATGCCAACAGCATGTTCTGTTCCAAGATACACAGATATCATTCATTAGTTCCCAGTAAACCAAAAACCTGTTAAATTAAAGAAAATGGTAAATAAATAAAGGAATTAACTTCACCACTGTCTTTATTTACCATGTTCCTAGCATATAATGGGCCTTTGAAGAACACAACACTCTATGACCACAACCTCACATCAAAGAACACAAGACTATAAGGTCTTTCAGATAAGACTGTTATGATCGAGATGGATTCTATCCACATCAACATGCATAACAAAATGTCTAAATGTTGTGCTCCAGGCTAGGCATAAGTTTCCTTTCAGGCCAACCAGTTTGGCTTACTAGGAACTCATAATATTGGCTTATCTTGGCAGAGAACATGCTCTAGGCCAGGTATAGAAGTTTTTCAAGGTTGTCCAACAGCCGTAAGAGTGGTGAAAAAAGGCACCTTTTCTGGTGGGCGATCTTCTTCATCTGCCTCATTAGCACCTGTGCCTCTCGTTCCACATAAGCTTTCAACAGGTTGATGAAGTATATCTACCGAGGGCGCATTCGTCCTGGCTGACTCACCCTATAGTTGACTGGGGAGACATGCTCTTTCACCACATATGGGCCCTGCCACTGAGCCAGGAGCCTGTGATCTGGTGTGGGGATGAGGAGGAGTACCTTCTCTCCTGGGCGGAACTGTCAAGGCTGGGCCATTCTATTGTACGACCAGGCTTGGTTTCCTGCGCCTTGGCCATGTTCCCTCACCATGGGCCATATAGCTGCCATTCAGTCCTTCAAGAATGTGATGTGATCGATGAGGGAAAGGTACAGGCAGGATTGGTTCTCCCAGGCATCCTTGGTCAAGTCAAGGATGATGCGACATGGCCACCCATGGAGCAGCTCCAAAGGCGAGAAGCCAGTGAATGCCTGGGGGACCTCCCAAAGTGTGAATATGAGGTGGGGCTACATCATATCACAATTCTTCCGGTCCACCACCCTGCATAGCATGCTTTTGATGGTTTTATTCAGCCATTCACACAGCCCGTCTGTCTTGTGGTTGTAAACACGGGTCCTCATTTGTTTGATCAGGTATAACTGACACAGGTCCTTCATCATTCTGGACATGAACGGTGTGCCATGGTCGGTCATGAATGATGGTCGGGAGTCCCACTCGGGATGACATGAGATACAGATCTTTCGCTATGGCTTTTGTTGCCATCGACCTCAGGGGAATAGCCTCTGGGAATGTCGTCATATAGTCCACCACAACCAAGATGAACTAATGTCCTCGTACCGAACACGGCAGGGGTCCCACCAGGTTCATGGCTATCCACTGAAACGGGGTCTCTATAATTGGGAAAGGGATAAGAGGGTTACTGTATATTCGCTTGGGAGTAGTACATTGACAGGGGTCAAAAGATTTGCAATACTTAGCAAAATCTTGAGTAATCCTCAGCCAATAGAAATGCCCCAGCAACCGTTTGGTGGTCTTCTCCCTGGCGAGGTGATCCCCTAGTACATATGTATGGGCCATGTGTAACAACATCTCTGTATGAACGGGGCACCATTAACAGTTCCTGCTCTACTCCTCTAAGTTTGGCCACCTTCCGAGCTGACACTCCTTCCATCTATCCTCTTCACTTTCCGCATAGCCTGCCAAAGGTCAGGATCCCAGTGTTTAGCTGTTCCGAATTGGCCCATTAGCTCTCTAGAGGGTAGTGAGGTCTGCACAACGCATCACCGGGGGCAAACTACCTGCCCTCTAGGACACCTACACCACCCGATGTCACAGGAAGGCCATAAAGATCATGAAGGACAACAATCACCCGAGCCACTGCCTGTTCACCCCGCTATCATCCAGAAGGCGAGGTCAGTACAGGTGCATCAAAGCTGGGACCGAGAGACTGAAAAACAGCTTCTATCTCAAGGCCATCAGACTGTTAAACAGCCACCACTAACATTGAGTGGCTGCTGCCAACACACTGACTCAACTCCAGCCACTTTAATAATGGGAATTGATGGGAAATGATGTAAAAGATATCACTAGCCACTTTAAACAATGCTACCTAATATAATGTTTACATACCCTACATTATTCATCTCATATGTATATACTGTACTCTATATCATCTACTGTATCTTGCCTATGCCGCTCTGTACCATCACTCATTCATATATCTTTATGTACATATTCTTTATCCCCTTACACTTGTGTCTATAAGGTAGTAGTTTTGGAATTGTTAGCTAGATTACTTGTTGGTTATTACTGCATTGTCGGAACTAGAAGCACAAGCATTTCGCTACACTCGCATTAACATCTGCTAACCATGTGTATGTGACAAATACATTTGATTTGATTTGATCTGTATATGGCCCAGGAGGCCTGTAAAACAGTAGCTATAAAAAGTGATTGAGTAGGCTGCATAGATTTCATGACTAGAAGCTCAAAAGACGAAAACGTAATTTTTTTTTTGTAAACTGAAATTTGCTATCGTAAGTGTTAGCAACACCTCCGCCTTTGCGGGATGCACGGGGAATATGGTCACTAGTGTAGCCAGGAGGTGAGGCCTCATTTAACACAGTAAATTCATCAGGCTTAAGCCATGTTTCAGTCAGGCCAATCACATCCAGATTATGATCAGTGATTAGTTCATTGACTATAATTGCCTTTGAAGTAAGGGATCTAACATTAAGTAGCCCTATTTTGAGATGTGAGGTATCATGATCTCTTTCAATAATGACAGGAATGGAGGAGGTCTTTATCCTAGTGAGATTGCTAAGGCGAACACCGCCATGTTTAGTTTTGCCCAACCTAGGTCGAGGCACAGACACGGTCTCAATGGTGATAGCTGAGCTGACTCCACTGACTGTGCTAGTGGCAGACTCCACTATGCTGGCAGGCTGGCTAACAGCCTGCTGCCTGGCCTGTACCCTATATCATTGTGGAGCTAGAGGAGTTAGAGCCCTGTCTATGTTGGTAGATAAGATGAGAGCACCCCTCCAGCTAGGATGGAGTCCGTCACTCCTCAGCAGGTCAGACTTGGTCCTGTTTGTGGGTGAGTCCCAGAAAGAGGGCCAATTATCTACAAATTCTATCTTTTGGGAGGGGCAGAAAACAGTTTTCAACCAGCGATTGAGTTGTGAGACTCTGCTGTAGAGCTCATCACTCCCCCTAACTGGGAGGGGGCCAGAGACAATTACTCGATGCCGACACATCTTTCTAGCTGATTTACACGCTGAAGCTATGTTGCGCTTGGTGATCTCTGACTGTTTCATCCTAACATTGTTGGTGCCGACGTGGATAACAATATCTCTATACTCTCTACACTCGCCAGTTTTAGCTTTAGCCAGCACCATCTTCAGATTAGCCTTAATGTCGGTAGCCCTGCCCCCTGGTAAACAGTGTATGATTTCTCGTTTTAAGTCTAATAATGCGGGTAATGGAGTCGCCAATGACTAGAGTTTTCAATTTGTCAGAGCTAATGGTGGGAAGCTTCGGCGTCTCAGACCCCGTAACGGGAGGAGTAGAGACAAGAGAAGGCTCGGCCTCTGACTCCGACTCGCTGCTTAATGGGGAAAACCGGTTGAAAGTTTCTGCCGGCTGAATGAGCGACACCGGTTGAGCATTCCTACAGCATTTCCTTCCAGAAACCGTGAGAAAGTTGTCCGGCTGCGGGGACTGTGCCAGGGGATTTATACTGCTATCTGTACTTACTGGTGGCATAGACGCTGTTTCATCCTTTCCTACACTGAAATTACCCTTGCCTAACGATTGCGTCTGAAGCTGGGCTTGTAGCACATCGTTCTCCTGTATATTATGAGTACAGTGACTGCAATTAGAAGGCATCATATTATTGTTACTACTTAGCTTCGGCTGTTGGAGGTCCTGACGAACCGTGTCCAGATAAAGCTTCCGCAGTTAAAAAGTTGAGGGAAAAAACAAAAATATAAACGATAATTAAAAAGTAAAAACCGTAAAGTTGTCAGGTAGCAAAATAGGTTGGCAACAAAACGCACAGCAACACGTAAACAAGTCTGCAAGTTGTGACCGGAAATGATGTCAGACCTGATTGAAAACATTTTTTTTTTTTTGAAAAAGACCAGTTGTGATGGATCGGCGGGGCTCCGTGTTGGCAGTTAAAGGGGTCCAGGCAAATGGCAAAAATGTATTGTAGCCCAAGGACTGGCTGATGGACCTCTTCAGCTAGCCGGGAGATGGGCCTAACAAGAGGCTAGCTCCAGGCTAACTACTGCTTGCTTCGTGACAGAGACGTTAGCCAGGATTTGCCACTCAGATAGCTGCGATGATCCAGGTGAAAAGGTTCAGAGCTTGAGGTAGGAATCCGGAGATGTGGTAGAGAGGAAGCAGTGCTATATGCTCTGGGTTGAATATTGCTGTGCAGACTGGCAGGAGTTATCCGGGCTGAGGTTAGCTGATGACCGCTAGCATTGGCTAACCTACTACGAGCTAGTAGCTAGTTAGCTGGCTACCCTTTGTTATGACAAGCCTAAATCCGTTCAGGAGTGAAAATGTCCCACATAATAAGTTGCATGGACTCACTCTGTGTGTAATAATAGATTCTTACATGACTACCTCATCTCTGTACCCCGCACATACAATTATCTGTAAAGTCTCTCAGTCGAACAGTGAATTTCAAACACAGATTCAACCACAGAGACCAGGGAGGTTTTCCAATGCCTCGCAAAGAAGGGCACCTACTGGTACATGGATAGAAAAAAGGCATTGGGAAACACCAGGCCATATCTACACTGGAGTTGCTTACCAAGAACACAGTGAATATTCCTGAGTGGCCGAGATACAGTTTTGACTTAAATCTGCTTGAAAATCTATAGCGAGACTTGAAAATGGTTGTCTAGCAATGATCAACAACCAATTTGACAGAGCTTGAAGAACCTAGAAAATAATATAATTGGCAAATATTGTACAATCCAGGTGTGCAAGTTCTTAGAGACCTGTCCAGAAAGACTGTAATCACTGCCAACTGTGATTCCAACATTTGTTGTGAATTCTTATGTAAATTAGATATTTCTCTTTTTCATTTTCAATAAATTAGCAAAAATACCTATAAACAAGTTTTCACTTTGTCATTATGGAGGTAATGTGTGTCGATAAGTGACAAAGGTTTTTTCCCCATTTTGAATACAGGATGTAGTTTATTAGAAGATCCAGGATATCTTACTGCTGTTATCAAGCTCACTCTCACGACGGTACGTCTAGTGTGTGTGTGTGGACATGTGTACTACTATTACTGCTCAGTGTAATCTGATGTAATTTGCTCTGCATGCACTGCATCTGTATTATGGTCAAGTTCACATTGTTCACACTGAATAGAAACACGAAATAAAACAATATTATGAAACATGTATGATGTAATTGAAACACTGCTAAACATGTAAGATTAATAAAAAACGACTAAACATGTCTTATGCTTGATAGTTTATTGGAGGATCACAATATGTCAAGTCAACCATACAACCATGCAATTATTTATCCACTAACTTGACCAACCAACTATCCTGTGTCAGGACATAAAGTACATGTTCATGGATAAAACATATATTCTTCAGAATGTTGATGAGTTCTTCTCAGTACCAAAGTACCAATTAACTGTATTACTGATGTTGTTTTTTGACAATCATTGATTGATGGATGGATGTTGGAATGATTCACTGAGGTAATGTTAGTGATGACTTCAGAGGTGATAGCTGATTCCATATGGAGACTGAAAAGGATCCTTGGCATCCCATGCTGGTCGCTTCTCACCCAACAAGGTCCTTGGCTACGTTCCAAAGCTCGCCCCAAACTGTTGAATAGAGTTTTAAATCATCTTTATGGAAAATACCTTTTTTAAAAGCTAAACATTTGAAAATGACTCCAAAATTTTCAAAACATATCACAATCATAAGTGACTACCTTTTAAACTTACTGTTGTAAGACCAGTATTTGACTACCATTTAAAAAATATTTTCCCTCTACGAAACATGATGCTAATTAACTGTAGAGATGGAGTTAGCCCTTCACATTTCCTACCACCCTCTGCTAATCTCCCGTTGATAATTTACTGTTGCTCAGACAGACAGACAGACAGACAGACAGACAGACAGACAGATAGACAGATAGACAGATTGCTCACATGCTGCTTCATCTTCAGAGGGGAGGGTCTTCAGAGTAGCCAACTTTGCCAAAAAGGCAGCCTTTCCATTTGTTACATCATCCTCCTGCAGGAGAGCTGAGGAAGAAAGATTTTTCATTTTACGAGATTTTATCAGATTAAACCCGGGCAGTAAAGTAGTACACATTTACAAACAACACATACCATCCTCAGAGTTATCTTCATTGAGGGAGCTTGCTAACAGGACACCCACTAGAGCGAACAGCAGTAACATACTCTGGATCTTCATCCTTTACTAAAGCACATAGAGCACAACTTGTTAAGACACACACACACACACACACACACACATACACACACACACACACACACACACACACACACACACACACACACACACACACACACACACACACACACACACACACACACACACACACACACACACACACGTCCACCTCCACCTCTCCATCCATTCCTACCAGTCCACTTGTATACTCTTGCCCACTCCTATACACCTTTGCATAGAAGATTCTCAGTGAAAACAAACATACCTCTTACAGTTGGACGATGCTGTCTGATTGATGGCTGTTTATCTGGATGATGTCTTCTGGTCTTCAGTAGTAGTGTGGCGTCTCTCTGCCTTCTGCAGCACTGTTTTATACTCTTTCTGCAGATGCTGTACCTGCCCCACCCATCCACACCTCTCACAGCCGATTAACAAGCAAAATTACATTACAGCCATGGCGATAACCGCAATAATGCACAGCCTGAAGTTTATGACCTCCCTCCAGGCAAAACTTCTGTCAATATTATGGTTTCCTAGTTATTTCAACTGAATTTCTGACCTGGAGCTTGGATAGACTTGAATTTATAAATGGTAGTAGCACTTTATTTTAAGGTTGTATCCATAATCCATTCATAACACATTTATGAAACCAATCATTAAACCTTTTTACTTATTTTATTATAACTTTTAACCAGGTTAGTCTCGTTGAAATAAAACATCTCATATTCAAGAGAGACCTGGAACAAGACAGCAGCATCAAATCATATTGTATTTGTTACATAGGCCGAAAACAACAGGTGTAGGTAGACCTTACAGTGAAATGCTTACTTACTTAACCAACAATGTCGTTTTAAGAAAAATAAGTGTTAAGAAAGTATTTACAAAAAATAAATGGATAAATGGACAAAAAACATTAAGATGAAAAATAGATAACTAACAAATAATAAAGGAGCAACAATAAAAAAAACTGCTAGTGTGGCTGGAATCTTTGGAAATCTTTAGAGCCTTCCTCGGACACCGCCTGGTATAGATGTCCAGGATGCCAGGAAGCTTAGCCCCAGTGTACACACTACCCCCTGTAGCAACTTGTGGTCGTAGGCCGAGCAGTTGCCATACCAGGCAGTGATGCAACCAATCGCAGTTGCCATACCAGGTGGTGCTGCAACCAATCAGGATGTTCTCGATGGTGCAGCTGTATAACTTTTTGAGGATCTGAGGACCTATGCCAAATCTTTTCATTCTCCTGAAGGGGAATAGGCATTGTTGTGCCCTCGTCACGACTGTCTTGTTGTGTTTGGACCATAGTTTGTTGGTGATGTGGACACCAAGGAACTTGAAGCTCTCAACCTGCTCCACTACAGCCCTGTCGACGAGAATGTGGGCGTGCTCGGCCCTCCTTTTCTTGAAGTCCACAATCATCTCCTTTGTCTTGATCACGTTGAGGTAGATGTTGTTAACCTGGCACCATACTGCCAGGTCTATGACCTCCTCCCTATAGGCTGTCTCATCGTTGTCGGTGATCAGGCCTACCAATGTTGTGTCATCGGCAAATTTAATGATGGTGTTGGAGTCGTGCTTGGCCTGCAATCATGGGTAAACAGGGAGTACAGGAGAGAACTGAGCACTCACCCCTGAGGGGCCCCCGTGTTGAGGATCAACGTGGCAGATGTGTTGTTACCTACCCTTACCACCTGGGGGCGGCCCGTCAGGAAGTCTATGATCCAGTTTCATAGGGAGGTGTTTAGTCCCAGGGACCTTAGCTTAGTGATGAGCTTTGAGGGCACTATGGTGTTGAACACTGAGCTGTAGTCAATGAATAGCATTCTCACGTAGGTGTTCCTTTTGTCCAGATGGGAAAGGGAAGTGTGGAGTGCAATAGAGATTGCATCATCTGAGGATCTATTGAGGCAGTATGCAAATTGGTGTGGGTCTAGCGTCTCTGGGATAATGGTGTTGATGTGAGCCATGACCAGCCTTTCAAAGCACTTCATGGCTACAGATGTGAGTGCTACGGGTGGGTAGTCATTTTGTCAGGTTACCTTGGTGTTCTTGGGCACAGTTATGGCTGTCTGCTTGAAACATGTTGGTATTACAGACTCGGTCATGGACAGGTTGAAAATGTCAGTGACGACACTTGCCAGCTGGTCGGCACACGCTCGGAGTACACGTCCTGGTAATCCACCTGTTTCAAGGTCTTACTCACATCGGCTACGAGAGAGCGTAATCACAGTCGTCCGGAACAAGATCTCATGCATGCTTCAGTGTTGCTTGCCTCGAAGCGAGCATAGAAGTAATTTAGCTCATCTGGTAGGCTCAACCCATCAGTTTCAGACAAACAGCCACATGACATGAACCAGACGAAGATATATCAATATAAAAAGCTGCACGTCAGTAATGTACATGTACACAACACAGGTCAGAAAAAAAATGAATGCAAAACGTCAAAAGACAGGCTCACTATGGTATCAAAATGCTTCAGGTAAAACAACATCCTTACATCAATAAGGCAACGCCGACTAGTGACATCGATAACAACTAGAAACAACTAAATGTCTCAACAACTTGTTCATCTATTTGTGCTTTGAACTTCTCTAGGGACACCAGACCCTGGAGTTTTAGGTTGGCTTGGAGGGAATTCCAATACAAGGGGACTGATTAGTGAAAATACTTTGTTCCAAGCTCTTTACATTTGTTCAGGACTGTTAGCTTAAAACAAGATTGGTATCTGAGCTTGTAAGTGTTTTCATTTCGGGCTAATAGAGAACAGATAAAATTACAGTTTTTCTAAAATGGCTTTCTATATAAGAATGTACCAGTGCTATAGCCTGTGTGTTGCTAGCTATGTCCACCCGACAGCAATGTAGACATCACATGATACAGTCAAGAGCCTTCAGTGTATTTATTGAGGCTTGACCTTAAATAGTATTACTATAGTCCAACACAGATGGAAAAGTACAATGAATCCTCTATTTTATGGTGGCAAAGGAAAAACGAAATTGTGCCCGTAGTAAAGCCCAATACGCAGCTTGCTTTTACCAACAAGGTTCTCTACATGGGGTGTGAAGCTCAACTTCTAATCCACCTGATCTCCTAAATAATTTAATGTTATTACTTGTTCCATGGAATGTCCATCCGAGGTAGTAATGACATGGTTTCAGAGTGTTTAGCTTTGGAAAATAATAGGCATTTGTTTTAGAGGAATTATGAACAAGCTTCAGATCGTACGGATCGTGTTGAATGATGTGTTGAATGATGTTAAAAGTTGTGAGCTTTTTCAAAAGCCAAACTGCTGCTACTCGAGTAGAGAATAGTGTAATCCACATAAAAATGTACATTAGCCTTCTCCATATGTCTTCCAATGCTGTTGATATATTTAGTGTATGCATAAGCTGGAAGTATAAGTATTAAGTGTTGTCGTCCATTAGTTCACTCCAATTCAGGGAGGGGTGGTAGGGTAGGAAAAAAAATAGAGGAACATATATTAAAAAACAATATATATATATATATATATAGATATATATATATATAATTATTTAAAAAATCTATGGGGGATTTGAAATGATGCAGACAATTACATTGATAGAATCCACAATCTATATGCAATAATGAAGCTGATCCACCACTTAAAAAAAGAAAGAAAAACAGCATGATCACTTTAATCGTTGTATTCCTTCTTGCAACTACCTATGCGTTCACCTTTTGCCCTTCGTTTGTGGACTTCAGTGCAGAACATATCAGCTGTCTGTGACCAAGCAAAAATAACTTTCATAGCCAACATACAGTGCCTTGCGAAAGTATTCGCCCCCTTGAACTTTGCGACCTTTTGCCACATTTCAGGCTTCAAACATAAAGATATAAAACTGTATTTTTTTGTGAAAAATCAACAACAAGTGGGACACAATCATGAAGTGGAACGACATTTATTGGATATTTCAAACTTTTTTAACAAATCAAAAACTGAAAAATTGGGCGTGCAAAATTATTCAGCCCCCTTAAGTTAATACTTTGTAGCGCCACCTTTTGCTGCGATTACAGCTGTAAGTCGCTTGGGGTATGTCTCTATCAGTTTTGCACATCGAGAGACTGACATGAAATGGAAGGAGTATCAGAAAACTGTGTTTCTCCCTCTTTGACTCAACCACTAACCACATTTTATGTACTGCAGTGCTAGCTAGATGTAGCTTATGCTTCAGTACTAGAATGATTCTCTGATTCTTTGATTGGGTGGACAACATGTCAGTTCATGACTGCAAGAGCTCTAATAGGTTGGAGGATGTCCCCTAGAAGTTGTTATAATTACTGTGTAAGTCTATGGAAGGGGGTGAGAACCATGAGCCTCCTAGGTTTTGTATTATCAGAAAATGTTATTCATTGGACCTTTCATGTGACTGAGAGACTGCTTATCAACATGGCAATCACGTGCTCTCTCGATTGTCAGTGGAACATCTTATGGATCAATTTTGCGGATGTCTATTTCCTCAATTACTTTTGCAGAAACAGTGTATCAGCCATTTTTTGGGAAAGTTCTATTTTCACAGGAAACGAGAGGGAGCTTGGTTAGGAAATCTCAGTATCCCGGTTTCTGGCATTAATCCCTAGTGTGTATAGAGTTATGTGTGCTGCCATGTTGTCTTATATTTCAGCAGAAAATAGCAGAAATAATTATGTTTAGCTTGCCAATATCCTGTAGAAGGAGGATCTGATGTATGATGCAAATTCAATACCTGGCCTAGAGCGTATTCTGGCATGGACAATCTGGTGTAACTGTAATGTCAAGCAACAGCGTGTTCTGTGACATGATGTGCCAATATCAATCATTAGTTGGAAACTAAAACCCTTGTAAATTAATAAAGAAAGTGGTAAAATATATTTGTTAATCTAGCCAAGCAGCAAGCAAATTGAGATGAGTCTCTCGGGAAAATGTTTAACGATTAATGTTATTTTATTAAAAATGAGTAAAGTAGAGTGCAGTTAACCTCTCTTGGGTAGGGGGCAGTATTTTCACGTACGGATGAAAAGCATGCCCAAAGAAAACTGCCTGTTACTCAGGCCCAGAAGCTAGGATATGCATATAATTTGGATAGAAAACACTCTGAAGTTTCTAAAACTATTAAAAGTATGTCTGTGAGTATAACAGAACTGATATGGCAGGCGAAACCCCGAGGACAAACCATCCCCCCCAAAGAAATTCAGCCTACCACTGTTTTCAATGGCTGTCACTTTTATTATAAGGCAAAATCCTCCCAGATTGCAGTTCCTAGGGCTTCCACCAGATGTCAACAGTCTTTAGAAAGAGTTTCTTGTTTTTTTGAAAAATGAGCCAGAAATTGTAGTTTTTCTAGGTGGCTTCCATTTTGGCTGTATTGTTTCCAAGAGCGTGGAAGAGAGTTCTTTGGTATTTTTCTCCGGAAAAGACAATAACGATTCTCCGTCTTAAATTGAATCATTTATTTACGTATTAGGGTACCTAAGGTTTGATTATAAACATTGTTTGACTTGTTTGGAAAAGATTATTAGTAACGTTTGGGATTCATTTTGTATGCATTTTGATGGAGGGAAACTGGGTGGATTATTGACTGAAGTCCTTTTATTGAACAAAAGGACCATTTGTGATGTATCTGGGACCTTTTGGAGTGCCAACAGAAGAAGATCATCAAAGGTAAGGCATTTATTATATCACTATTTCTTACTTTCGTGGCGCACCTGCCTGGTTGAAATATGTTTTTCATGCTTTTGTATGCGGGGCACTGTCCTCAGATAATAGCACGGTGTGCTTTCGCAGTAAAGCCCTTTTGAAATCTGACACAGCGACTGGATTAACAAGAAGTTAAGATTTATTTTGATATATTACACTTGTGATTTTATGAAAGTTAAATATTTATAATTCTGTAGTTTGAATTTTGCGCTCTGCAATTTCACCGGATGTTGGCCAGTTGGGATGCTACCGTCCCACCTGGCCATAAGAAGTTAAACCCAATTCAGTATATAATAAGTTAACCAACATAGGTCCAACTGCTGTAGTAAAACGTAGAGTTTATGAAAATAAAAAAATCTGATTAAATGCATACAACATATACAAAATATACATCCACATATTATTATTAGTTAAACCATCATTCTAAATAATGTTTTAAACAGGGTATGACACTAGCATATAATGGGCTTTTGAAGACCGGAACACTCTATGGCCACAGCCTCTATTAATTACATTAAAGACCACTAAACTATAAGGTCTTTCACATAAGACTGTTATGATCGAGATGGATTCTATCCACATCTATATGCAAAACTATATTTCAAAATGTCATGCTCCAGGCTAGGCGTAATTGTCATTTCATTCATACCAGGTTGGCTTACTGGGAACTGATAATATTGCTTTATTTGGGCAGAGAACACGCTCTAGGCCAGGTATAGAAAGTGCATCATATTTCAGATCCACTCCCAACTGGAAATTGACAAAATGATACATATACGTACAGTTGGTAGTGAAACTCTACACTCATTGCATAATGTTCACATTTTGCTTCCTTAAAATGTCATCTCAAAAGGGAATAAACCGATCTACACAACCTACTCCACAATTTCAAAGTTAAAGAAAAACTATAGAAACATTTTGTAAGTCTTCACACCCCCAGAGTTAATGCTTGGTGGAATCACCTTTGATAGCCATTACAGCTGTGAATCATTTTTAATAATATTGTACCAACTTGAGTATAGACACGGAATACCAGTACAGAGTTGATGTGCAGGGGTACAAGGTAATTGAGGTAGATACTGTACGTACATGTAATGTAACTAGGAATAAAGTCAATGCATATAGCCCAGGTAGCTATTTGGTTTAATGACTTGGGGGTAGAGGCTATTTAGGGTCCAGTTGGTTCAAGACTTGGTGCATTGTAACTGCTTGTCATGCAGTAGCAGAGACAACAATCTGTAGAAATGTAACCACTCTCAAATTCATAGACAGAGCTATGGATGCAAGGACTGACCACCCATGATAGAAAAATTATAGCAATTTTTTCAGGCTCTGTAGTGTTTGTTTACATTTACTTTGCATGCAAATATTGGAGTAAAACAAGTTTATATTTTGGGCTCTGATAGAGTACAACAGTGGCATGAGGCATATATAACTTATATTCTTCAAGAATCAAAGGATACATATCATTAATTAATATGTCCAAACATGGATGTTGGAACTGCTGATTGCCCCTTTAAATTTCTGCCCAGGAAATAGTGTCTTTTGGTGCTGTCACAAAGTCCAATTTCAACACAGTTGTCACTGACTAGTTGGATATTCATTTCCCACTGAACAAACCTTTCCTGTACTTACAGCATTCTTATAAATTCATTTTCTATCAAGTTTTTCTTTGGCGGACCTCATTTTGTTTTCAAAATATTATTTTAGCCTTTAATGTTCCTGGACACTCCACATTCAGGAGGGACAGGTAAAAGGAAGAGGGGTGGATTGCTTATGTACATGGAAGATAACATTAAATCCATTCTGATCGAATGGAAACATACCAATGACCTTGATTGTATGGGGTTGAATGTCTTCCCCTCCCTCCCTTCGGGGCGGCAGGGTAGCCTAGTGGTTAGAGCGTTAGACTAGTAACCGGAAGGTTGCAAGTTCAAATCCGCAAGCTGACAAGGTACAAGGTGTTCTTAACTTGCCTAGTTAAATGAAGGTAAAATAAATCAAATAAATAAAAACTTGCAGGAAAAAGCTCATACCATTTCAACCTGAATCAAATCATAGAAGAACCAACCAGAGTAACACATACATCCCAGACTCAAATTTGGATGGTGTAACAGACCTGAACGAATAACTAAGTCCTTTAATTAGTAACTTGCATATCTGACCAAAATACTACATTAGTGTTTAGAAAACTCACTAGAAAGAGATGTAATAACCATATCAATGTGCAACCAACCGTAACATCAAATAATCCCTCAAAGTGAGTAGAGCAACTATGATGCAGCTATAAATCAAATGAACTGGTCTGATCTGTTATGCAATGAAGACCCAGACATAACATTCTGTCAGCTTTTGACAAAGTGAATACTTATGTTACTAGGAAATTCCAACGTAAGCCAAGATGTAAAACCTCTCTACCATGGCTCAACAAGGACCTCTGGTGGCAGACTAGAGAAATGGGATCTTTCCTTGGAAAAAGCACTGAAGTCTGTTCAGAATGATGACAGATATTTATTTACAGCACTGAGAAACAAGGTGGTAAGTAGTATAAAAAAGGTAAAAGCAGAGTTCTTCCTCAGAGTGATCAATGAAGCTAAAGGAAATGGCAAAGTGATTTGGGAAAACCTCAACAAACTAAAGAGTAGAGGAGCTGAGAAATCAAAAAAGAAAACCCAGAATTACTTAATGGGATTCTAACTCAAGACTGTGATTTGATATCCACCACTTTTAACAATTTCTTTGTAGACTTTGTTATGGACCTGGCTCAAAGATTTTCAAAAAAGACCACTGCCCTCACCTCTATGGATAATAACAAACCAATATTCAGAATTCCAGAAATGTCAGCAACAGCAGTGGACAGTATTATTAGCTCCCTCAGGAACTCTAGAACAAAATATGTAAAGTGTCTTCAGAAAGTATACAAACCCCTTGACTTATTCAAAACTGTGTTATGTTGCAGCCTGGATTTAAAAAAAAATAGATTACATTTTGTGTCAGACACAATACCCCATAATGCCAAAGTGGAATTATGTTTTCAGAATTTTAACAAATTGATAAAAAATGAAAGCTTAAATATCTTGAGTGAATACATATCCAACCCCTTTGTTATGGCAAGCCTAAATCAGTTCAGGAGTGAAAATGTGCTTAATAAGTCACAATAAGTTGCATGGAGTGTCTGAGTTACAGTTTTGACTTAAATCGGCTTGAAAATCTATGTCCAAACTTGAAAATGGTTGTCTAGCAATGATCAGCAACCAATTTGATAGTGCTTGAAGAATTTCTTTAATAAAGATATGCAAATATTGTACAATCCAGGTGTGGAAAGTTCTTACCCAGAAAGACACAACTGTAATGCCAAAGGAGATTGTAACATGTATTGACTCAGGGGTGTGAATAGTTATATAAATGAGATATTTTTGTATTTAATTTTCAATGCATTTGCAAAAATGTCTAAAGACATGTTTTCACTTTGTAATTGTGGGGTATTGTGTGTAGATGGCTGGGAAAGTATATATTGAATACATGTTGAATTCCGGCGGTAACACAACAAAATGTGGAATAAGTCAATGGGTATGAATACTTCCTGAAGGCTCTGTATAAACATTTGTTACTTTTAATCCCTTCGGTCACAATAGTGAAGAAAAAAAGAATTGTACTTTACAGGCTCTAGAGAAATTAAAGTTGTGCTTATTTTTTGACAAGTCAGATATTATGCGTTAAGGTGTTTAGTGTGATTCTGAAAAGTTTCATAATGATTTCTCAAAATGGTCACAAGACCATGAGTGAGCATCAATCTCCAAGGAGTACTATTACAGACAAATTACGCATCAGAAGTCTCTATTCAACAGCTCAAAAAACAAATACAGTGCTGGAAGATTCTTATTTGTAAATACTATAATAGTTAAAGGGTATAGTTTACATATGTGCCTTCATTTTCAATACATTGAATGCTTGATGCACGTGGTATATGAACATATCTTAGTGGTCACATTTGTGACCAATGGGAAAATACAGTGGCTCAAACCTATTATATACACTGAGTGCACAAAATATTAGGAACACATGCTCTTTCCATGACATAGACTTACTAGGTGAATCCAGGTGAAGCTATGATCCCTTATTGATGTCACCTGTTAAATCCACTTCAGTCAGTGAAGATGAAGGGGAGAAGACAGGTTAAATAATATTTTTTAAGCTTTGATACAATTGAGACATGGATTGTGTATGTGTGCCATTTAGAGGGTGAACGGGCAAAACCAAATATTTAATTGCCTTTGAACGGGGTGTGGTAGTATGTACAAGGCGCATCGGTTTGAGTGTGCCTTAAACTGCAACGCTGCAGTTTTCCGTGTCTATCAGGAATGGTCCACCATCCAAAGGACATCCAGTCAAGGCCTCAGCGGGCATCCAGCGGGAGGCCCCGAACTGCCCGCGTACATTTACTCAAAGCTGGTGGCTTGTCATTGATAATAGAAAACAATCATTCTTCCCACACTCACTTTAAAAAATTCAAAATGACAATGCTTGTCTTTCATAATTTAATCAATTATACTTGAATGTGTATTGTCAGTGTTTGTTGCTGGCATGTCATGCCTACGTTTGCTAATCCTACCAATGAAAAAAATCATTAAAGTAATTGTCAATATCAGTGGGTTTTGTGATGAATGAGTCATCTGGTTCAAAGAATTATGGTGCTGAGTTTTCATTTTAGACCCACATTTTTATTTAAGGTGCTCCAAAGCATTTTACTATCATTCTTTATATCATTTGTCTTTGTTCATAGTATAGTTTGTTCTTCTTTTTATTCAGTTTAATCACATGATTTCTCAATTTGTATTACGTTTTCCATTCGGTTGTGCAGCCAGACTTATTTGCCATAAATTTTACCTCATCCCTCTCAACCATAAAATGTTTCAAATCCACTGGGATTTAACCTTTTTTACAGTTGTTTTCTTAATGAGTGTGCTTATTAGTAACAGTAATAAGCAATTTCATGGCTACTACAGTATATTGTGATCACTACATCCGATGGATTTAGATACTGATTTAAAGCACATTTCTGCAGCATTAGTAAAGATGTGATCAATACATGTTGATGATTTAATTCCTGTGCTGTTTGTAACTACCCTGGTAGGTTTACTGATAACCTGAACCAGTTTGCAAGCACTGGTTACAGTTTGAAGGTTTTTCTTGAGTGGGCAGCTTAATGAAAGCCAGTCAATATTTAAATCACCCAGAAAATATATCTCTGTTGATATAACATACATTAAGAAGCATTTCACAGATACTGACTGTTAGCACTTGGTGGTCTATAGCAGCTTCCCACAAGAATGTGCTTTAGGTGAAGCAGATGAACCTGTAGCCATATTACTTCAACAGTATTTATCTTGATCTTCAATTACATCATAATATTGTGTATTCTGTGTTTTATTCAGTGTTACAATGTCAACATGACCAAAATACTGCTTTTTCACCTACATTTGTTATGCCCTGATTTTTCTTTATAAAGAGACGGCCATGAAGAATAGACTATAAATTCTTAGATCCACAGAAAGTTGCAGAGCTGTAGAATACAGTGGACTGGTCCATATGTGTGTGAGACTTACTGAATTGGCACATCACAGGCTCAAATACATCATAAAAGCATGATATTGTCTATAAAAATGTTGAGGATCAAATGAGTAATGCATTACAATTGTAAATGTAAATCCTTTCCAGGTATAGTTCCAAATAGACAGTACATTAATGACTACTTATACTGTTGTGATGATTAATGATAAAATAAAATCACCAAAATTGAATTACGGTGGAGACAAAAACAGTGGTACCACATACGGAATTCTGTCTAGGCCCTTTACTTTCATAAGCAATGAAAATTGAGAATGAACAGTGTTGTCATTTTGTGGTGTAGTAATGTTACCATCCACTGGAGGGCAAAGGATGAAGCTAGATTGTTAGATACACACACTGATGTGAGTTTAAGCGGGTGTAAACTTCTTAACCGTTTCCTTTCCAAGTGTAGTGATGCGTTTAAGACCTCAAAAGTGAACTTTAGTTCTTTAAGTATTCATATCCCTTGACTTTTTCCACATTTTGCTAGGTTACAGTCTTATTATAACATTAATTAAATTGTTTTTATTCCTCACCAATCTACACACAATACCCCATATTGACAGAGCAAAAACAGGTTTTTTAGAAATGTTTCAAATGTAAAAAAAAAAGAATAATAATATCACATTTACATAAGTATTCAGACCCTTTACTCAGTACTTTGTTGAAGCACTTTTGGCAGAGATTACACCCTTGAGGCTTCTTGGTTTCTCCCATTCTTCTCTGCAGATCCTCTCTGTCAGGTTGGATGGGGAGTGTGGCTGCACAGCTATTGTCAGGTCTCTCCAGCGATGTTCGATCAGGTTCAAGTCCGGGCGCTGGCTGGGCCACTAAAGGACATTCAGAGACTTGTCCCAAAGCCACTCCTACGTTGTCTTGGCTGTGTGCTTAGGGTCAATGTCCTGTTGGAAGGTGAACCTTCACCCCAGTCTGAAATC
Organism: Oncorhynchus mykiss; assembly: GCF_057628025.1. NCBI lineage: Eukaryota > Metazoa > Chordata > Actinopteri > Salmoniformes > Salmonidae > Oncorhynchus > Oncorhynchus mykiss. The sequence goes on along the minus strand of NC_143038.1, from coordinate 15,008,986 downwards.
CTAAGCGCTCTGGAGCAGGTTTTCATCAAGGATCTCGCTGTACTTTGCTCCGTTCACCTTTCACCCTTCCCTCGATCCTGACTATTCTCCCAGTCCGCTGAAAAACATCCCCACAGCATGATGCTGCCAACATAGGGATGGTGCCAGGTTTTCTCCAGATGTGACGCTTGGCATTCATGCCAACAAGTTCAATCTTGGCTTCTGTCTGGCCACTCTACCATAAAGGCCTGATTGGTGGAGTGCTGCAGAGATGGTTGTTCTTCTGGAAGGTTCTCCCATCTCCACAGAGGAACTCTGGGGTTCTGTCAGAGTGAACATCGGGTTCTTGGTCACCTCCCTGACCAAGGCCCTTCTCCCCTGATGGCTCAGTTTGGCCAGGCAGCCAGCTCTAGGAAGTCTTGGTGGTTCCAAACTTCTTCCATTTTAGAATGATGGAAGCCACTGTGTTCTTGGGTATCTTCAATGCTGCAGACATTTTGCAAACCTTGTGCCTCGACACAATCCTGTCTCGGAGTTCTACAGACAATTCCTTTGACCTTATGGCTTGGTTTGTGCTCTGACATACACTGTCAACTGTGGGACCTTATATAGACAGGTGTGTGCCTTTCCAAATCATTTCCAGTCAATTGAATTTACCATAGGTGGACAACTCAAGTTGTAGAAACATCTCAAGGATGAACAGTGGAAACAGGATTCACCAGAGCTCAATTTCAAGTCTCATAGCAAAGGGTCTGAATACTTGTGTAAATAAGGTATTTCAGTTTCTATTTGTAATACATTTGCTAACATTTTTAGAACCTGTTTTCATATTGTGTGTAGATTGATGAGGAATAAGGCTATAATGTAACAAAATGTGGAAAAACTCAAGGGGTACTTGAATGCACTGTAGCTACAGTACTTTTGTGAAGTGAAACATCAGGGTGATTGTCTGTGGAGTATGGAAGTGGAACTGAGACTAGTGTGATGGCAGAGTTATATATTTCACAATCACAGTGCTCTGCTGGAGGGAGAAGTCTCCATGACCAACTCCTCTGACTGTTATTTTGTTTTTTGATTAAGTTGATTCATTTGATAATGTGTTAGCAATGATTTATAATTGATTTTGAGGTCAATGTCAAAATAAGTACAAATAGCTGGGGAATTCCAACGTTATGAACATTACATTTGCATGCAAAATCACAACTTTAATGTCTCAGAATGGAGAAACAAAATATAAAATTAAACTTTTGATCTGTGTGTCTATAGTAGTCCTTAGGGGGAGTGTACACCCAAAAAGGCAGACATGTTAAAGAATTGGCATGTTAAAGAAATGAAGCAAATGAGAGACATTATGGACATTACATGAAATGGACAAGCTTTTTTGGGAGACAAAAATATTAGCAGAAGTCTGAGTTTCTAAGTCTTAAGGCCGCATTTACACAACGACAGTGTTGCAGTACTCAAGTCCAGGAATCTGACTCAACTTTCATGACTTGTGACTCGACTTGGACTCGACTATTGTTGACTTGGATTTGGACTCCTTCTCGATCATTCTCGTGACTTGCATTTGCACTTGCACTGGATCGGCTAATCTGATAAGCAGAGAGGAGAGGGTTATGTTCTCTCTGTTCTCTACTTCAGCTGGTGAGCTGCAGAGGCTTCAACGATGATTGATTATGGGCAGGCAGGCTTTGCTCAGGCTCTTACTCCGATCATAGGCTACACATCGCGCAAGCGACTTTCCTGCTCCCCTGTAACCACCAGTCACAAGCAAAATATTTAATTGCAAACAATCCTATTTAGTTTAATAGTAAAACAACAGTCTAGCTCTCTTTCCCCTTGAGTAGGCCTATAGAAGAGTAGGCCTATAGAAAAGTAGGCTGTCTTTGAATTTGTGACAGGGGACCAGAGACTCGACTCAGACTCGAGGTTTAGTGACTCGACTAAATAAATTTAGTTGCAGGTTGCAAGTGACATCATCTCAAGCAACTTTGCTGTTACATGAAGCAACTCAAACACGATTAAATTTGCATGCAACAGCCAATCAAATTGAAGCTGCTTCTGTCATATTGTTTGAGACTTCTAAACTCACTCCATGTCATCTTCTGCATTACATTGTGATTTCACAAATTAGTTGTTTATCCAACTGTTTCGTTATTGTATAAGGATTGATTTAGAGAAAATGCTGGCTGTACATTTTATCTAGCAAGACACAATTTCATTGCCAGCCCCTTTGGATCAAGCCAGCTAGCAACGAGCTAACCAAGCTAGCAAAAAAAATGCTAGCTAGTGTATGTTGAACAATTTCAGTTGAAACTGGTCAGAGAGAAGTCTGGGTTCAGATAAAAAAAATATATATATTTATTGACTTCCAAACCATGTAGATAAACCTTTACTAGCCCTGACGCCAGTATTTATTTATACAGCTCCCGTTTGAGTAATGTCTCTGCTGTCCACCTTGATTATGGTTTCCACATCACTGACAGCTGTGTTGTCGACATGAAAACTGGGCCAGAGTTCCAAACCTTCGATTGGATCAGGTGCAAAAGCATTTGTTTTGATTGGCTGTTGCTTGCAACCAGTTGCACAAAGTTGAAAGGTTTCAACTGGGTGCATCCATGTTGCAGATCACGGGCGTAGGCACAGGTGGGCCTGGGTGGGTGCAGTATAGTTCTATACTGGAGTACCAGACTAAGGTAAGTAAAGACTAACCAGTTAATCTTTGTGAAGCCTAATTAGATTAATGACATGCACTTTGTGCTGACCAGAGAATACTTCGAAAATCAGGGATGGGACACACATACATAAGCATTTTGTGGAATTGGAGCAGGTCACCTAAACCAAACAATGGACAAAGGTAAAAGAAAAATATAAAATATTTCAGTGGCTGAAATACCCTCTTAAAGAGAATTGTGTCAAACCACCCATTTACCGAAAACAAACAGCATGATTCATCAACAGAAAACAAGATAAAGAATGCCTGAACTACCATTTGTAATGAATTCAACTCATATTTAAAAATAAACATAAGGATGCTACAATGACTTCAGGTAAGATACTGTATTTATTGTTGGCCCACTTTTACAAATCAGAGTCATTTTTAAATGTTAGTTTTCTTGTGTAGCACAACACAGTGGGACGTAATTGTATTTGTGTGTCACGACTTCTGCCGAAGTCGGTCCCTCTCCTTGTTTGGGCGGCGTTCGGAGGTCAACGTCACCGGCTTTCTAGCCGCCTCCGATATATTTTTCATTTTCCATTTGTTCTGTTTTTGTCTTACACACCTGGCTTCACTCAACCACTTACTTGTTTATTATTTAACCATCTGTTACCCATGTTGTGTTTGTGAGTGATTGTTTATTGCAATTCGGTCCGTCTTTTTGGGCCCATGATGATGCTTGGTATATTTGTCTTTTTGAGTAAAATACGTTGATTACTCATATCTGCTGTCCTGCGTCTGACTCTCTACACCAACTACACACAGGACCCTTACAGAATCACTCACCCGAAGAATGGAGTCAGCAGGAGCAGACACCCTCCCCGTTGCAGTGGAGGAGCGCGTTCAACAGCAACGTCTGGGCACCGCCATAGATCGCGTGCTGCAGACGATGGATTGTTGGGAGAGAGCAGGAGGTTTTCCAGCACCTCCACCAGCCCCACTACAGCAGGTCCCACTGTCCACTCCTCCTTCACCCGGTCCCAGCGGAATTCGACTCGTACTCCCGAGGGAGTATGATGGGACGGCTGCCGGATGCCGGCGACCATCTACCCGGCTCCTTTGGGGCGTGAGAGCGTGTCTGTTCTCGTCTCCTGCCTCTCAGGCAAAGCCCTGGAGTGGGCCAACGCTGTATGGAGAGAGGGAGACGCGGCATTGAACCATTACGCAGAGTTCACCCGCCGCTTTCGGGCAGTGTTCGACCACCTGCCTGAGGCAGGGGACGAGGAGCGTGCACGATTTAGCCTTGGACTTCCGGACCCTGGCCCCCAGCGCAGGATGGAACGTCGGGGCCCTGATCGATCACTACCGGTGCAGTCTGCACCAGGACGTCCGTCGTGAGTTGGCCTGCCGAGACACCACCCTCACATTGGACCAGCTGGTGGACCTGTCCATCCGGACGTCCAGATCGCCCGCGACTGCCCGCGGACGTCCAGAACGGGGCCTGTCAGTTCCATCCCCCAGCACCTCCGCTCCGACGCCCATGGAGCTGGGAGGTGTTGCACTTAGGGCGACCGGAGGAGGGGCCATTCTCTGCACCATCTGTGGCAGCAGAGGGCACACTGCTGGTCGGTGCTGGGGGGGTTCCTCAGGGAGTCGAGGCAGCAGGCAGGGCACTATCGTGTCACCAGTTGAGTCGGCACCAGGCTCACCTAGAGCCCCCTGTTGCTCACATGTATGTGTTTATTTCATTTCCTGAGTTTTCCCCGCATTCCCAGCATACGGCGCTAGTAGATTCAGGAGCAGCTGGGAATTTTATTGACTGTTCATTTGCCCATAGTTTAGGGATCCCCCTTGTTCCTGTGGATATGCCCTTCCCTGTGCACGCCCTAGATAGTCAACCATTAGGGTCAGGGCTGATTAGGGAATCCACCGCTCCACTAGACATGGTTACGCGGGAGGGTCATAAGGAGAGAATGAGTCTCTTCCTTATTGATTCTCCTGCGTTTCCCGTGGTGCTGGGCTTATCCTGGTTGGTCTGTCATGACCCCACTATTTCGTGGCAACAGAGGGCTCTCAAGGGGTGGTCACGAGAGTGCTCAGGGAGGTGTGTGGGGGTTTCCATCAGTGCGACTACGGTGGAGGGGGGGTGCAATAAATCTTCTGGTAGACGCAGCACTTCCCAGGAGTCATGTGTATCCTCTGTCACAGGAGGAGACGGTGGCTATGGAAACATATGTCTCCGAATCCCTGAGGCAGGGATACATTCGGCCCTTCACTTCACCTGCCTCCTTGAGTTTCTTTTTTGTGAAGAAGAAGGATGAAGGTCTGCGCCCGTGTATTGACTATCAAGGTATCAATCAGATCACTGTGAGGTACAGCTACCCGCTGCCTCTCATCGCCAGTGCAATCTAGTCAATGCACGGGACGCACTTCTTCACAAAATTGGATCTCAGGAGCGCTTACAACCTGGTGCGTATCCGGGAGGGGGACAAGTGGAAGACGGCATTTAGTACCACCTCAGGGCACTATGAGTCCCTCGTCATGCCGTACGGATTGATGAATGCTCCATCAGTCTTCCAGGCCTTTGTTGATGAGTTTTTACGGGACCTGCACAGGCAGGGTGTAGTGGTATAAATCGACGAGATTCTGATATACTCCGCTACACGCGCCAAGCATGTGTCCCTGGTGTGTCGCAGGGTGCTTGGTCGAATGTTGGAGCATGACCTGTACGTCAAGGCTGAGAAATGTCTGTTCCTCCAACAGTCTGTCTTCTTCCTAGGGTACCACATTTTCACGTCAGGGGTGGAGATGGATAGTGACCGCATTTCAGCCATGCGTAATTGGCCGACTCCCATCACGGTAAAGGAGGTGAGGCGGTTTCTAGGGTTTTCCAATTACTACCAGAGGATTATCCAGGGTTTTCGTCAGGTAGCAGCTTCCATTACCTCACTGCTGAAGGGAGGACCGTTGTGGCTGCAGTGGTCGGCTGAGGCGGACAGGGCTTTTGGTCACCTGAAGGCTCTGTTTACCTCGGCTCCCGTGCTGACTCATTCGGATCCCATTTTTGGCATTCATTATTATGGTGAGTGAATGAGGACCCAAAAGCGAACTAACTTAAACAGAGCTTCTTTAATAACCAAACATAGGTAGGCTCAGATAGGCCGGCAGATTCCGACAGGACAGGACAAGGTTACAGCAAACATGACGATAGTCTGGCTCAGGCATGAAACACAACAAACAAGAATCCGACAAGGACAGGAACAGAAACAGAGAGAGATATAGGGACCTAATCAGAGGGAAAAAGGGAACAGGTGGGAAACGGGGTGAATGGGTAGTTAGAGGAGACAAGGAACAGCTGGGGGAAAGCGGGGGAGAAAAGGTAACCTAACAACGACCAGCAGAGGGAGACAGGGTGAAGGGAAAGGACAGAGACAAGACACAACATGACAGTACATGACAGTACCCCCCCACTCACCGAGCGCCTCCTGGCGCACTCGAGGAGGAAACCTGGCGGCAACGGAGGAAATCCTCGATCAGCGCACGGTCCAGCACGTCCCGAGAGGGAACCCAACTCCTCTCCTCAGGACCGTACCCCTCCCAATCTACGAGGTACTGGTGACCACGGCCCCGAGGACGCATGTCCAAAATTCTACGGACCCTGTAGATGGGTGCGCCCTCGACAAGGATGGGGGGGGGGGGGGGGAAGACGAGCGGGGGCGCGAAGGACGGGCTTGATGCAGGAGACATGGAAGACCGGGTGGACGCGACGAAGGTATCGCGGAAGAAGAAGTCGAACTGCGACAGGATTAATGACCCGAGAAATACGGAACGGACCAATGAACCGCGGGGTCAACTTGCGAGAAGCCGTCTTAAGGGGAAGGTTCTGAGTGGAGAGCCAAACTCTCTGACCGCGACAATATCTAGGACTCTTAGTTCTACGCTTATTAGCAGCCCTCACTGTCTGCGTCCTATAACGGCAAAGTGCAGACCTGACCCTCTTCCAGGTGCGCTTGCAACGTTGGACAAAAGCCTGAGCGGAGGGGACGCTGGACTCGGCGAACTGAGATGAGAACAGCGGAGGCTGGTACCCGAGGCTACTCTGAAAAGGAGATAGCCCGGTCGCAGACGAAGGAAGCGAGTTGTGGGCGTATTCTGCCCAGGGGAGCTGTTCTGACCAAGACGCAGGGTTACGAAAAGAAAGACTGCGTAAGATGCGACCAATAGTCTGATTGGCCCGTTCTGCTTGACCGTTAGACTGGGGGTGAAAGCCGGAAGAGAGACTGACGGAAGCCCCAATCAAACGACAAAACTCCCTCCAAAATTGAGACGTGAATTGCGGACCTCTGTCCGAAACGACGTCTGAAGGAAGGCCATGAATTCTGAAAACATTCTCGATGATGATTTGTGCCGTCTCTTTAGCAGAAGGAAGCTTAGCAAGGGGAATGAAATGAGCCGCCTTAGAGAACCTATCGACAACCGTAAGAATAACAGTCTTCCCCGCTGACGAAGGCAGTCCGGTGACAAAATCTAAGGCGATGTGAGACCACGGTCGAGAGGGAATAGGAAGCGGCCTGAGACGGCCGGCAGGAGGAGAGTTTACCGGACTTAGTCTGCGCGCAGACCGAACAAGCAGCCACGAAACGACGCGTGTCATGCTCCCGGGTGGGCCACCAAAAACGCTGGCGAATGGAAGCAAGCGTACCCCGAACGCCAGGGTGGCCGGCTAACTTGGCAGAGTGAGCCCACTGAAGAACGGCCAGACGAGTAGGAACGGGAACGAAAAGAAGGTTCCTAGGACAAGCGCGCGGCGACGGAGTGTGAGTGAGCGCTTGTTTTACCTGCCTCTCAATTCCCCAGACAGTCAACCCGACAACACGCCCCTCAGGGAGAATCCCCTCGGGGTCAGTGGAGGCTACTGAAGAACTGAAGAGACGAGACAAAGCATCAGGCTTGGTGTTCTTAGAGCCCGGACGATAAGAAATCACGAACTCGAAACGAGCGAAAAACAGCGCCCAACGCGCCTGACGCGCATTAAGTCGTTTGGCAGAACGGATGTACTCAAGGTTCCTATGGTCAGTCCAAACGACAAAAGGAACGGTCGCCCCCTCCAACCACTGTCGCCATTCGCCTAGGGCTAACCGGATGGCGAGCAGTTCGCGGTTACCCACATCATAGTTACGTTCCGACGGCGACAGGCGATGAGAAAAATACGCGCATGGGTGGACCTTGTCGTCAGAGAGGGAGCGCTGAGAAAGGATGGCTCCCACGCCCACCTCTGACGCGTCAACCTCGACAACGAACTGTCTAGAGACGTCAGGTGTAACAAGGATAGGAGCGGATGTAAAACGATTCTTGAGGAGATCAAAAGCTCCCTGGGCGGAAACGGACCACTTAAAGCACGTCTTGACAGAAGTAAGGGCTGTGAGAGGAGCTGCCACCTGACCGAAATTACGGATGAAACGACGATAGAAGTTCGCGAAGCCGAGAAAGCGCTGCAGCTCGACGCGTGACTTAGGGATGGGCCAATCAATGACAGCTTGGACCTTAGCGGGATCCATCTTAATGCCTTCAGCGGAAATAACAGAACCGAGAAATGTGACGGAGGAGGCATGAAAAGTGCACTTCTCAGCCTTCACAAAAAGACAATTCTCTAAAAGGCGCTGGAGGACACGTCGAACGTGCTGAACATGAATCTGGAGTGACGGTGAAAAAATCAGGATATCGTCAAGGTAAACGAAAACAAAGATGTTCAGCATGTCTCTCAGGACATCATTGACTAATGCCTGAAAGACAGCTGGAGCGTTAGCGAGGCCGAAAGGAAGAACCCGGTATTCAAAGTGCCCTAACGGAGTGTTAAACGCCGTCTTCCACTCGTCCCCCTCCCTGATGCGCACGAGATGGTAAGCGTTACGAAGGTCCAACTTAGTGAAAAACCTGGCTCCCTGCAGGATCTCGAAGGCTGAAGACATAAGAGGAAGCGGATAACGATTCTTCACTGTTATGTCATTCAGCCCTCGATAATCTATGCAGGGGCGCAGAGACCCGTCCTTCTTCTTGACAAAAAAAACCCCCGCTCCGGCGGGAGAGGAGGAGGGGACTATGGTACCGGCGTCAAGAGCTACAGACAAATAATCTTCGAGAGCCTTACGTTCGGGAGCCGACAGAGAGTATAGTCTACCCCGGGGGGGGGGGGTGGTTCCCGGAAGGAGATCAATACTACAATCATACGACCGGTGTGGAGGAAGAGAGGTGGCCCTGGACCGACTGAACACCGTGCGCAGATCGTGATATTCCTCCGGCACCCCTGTCAAATCACCAGGCTCCTCCTGTGAAGAAGAGACAGAGGAAACAGGAGGGATAGCAGACATTAAACATTTCACATGACAAGAGACGTTCCAGGAGAGGATAGAATTACTAGACCAATTAATGGAAGGATTATGACAAACTAGCCAGGGATGGCCCAAAACAACAGGTGTAAAAGGTGAACGAAAAATTAAAAAAGAAATGGTTTCACTATGATTACCAGAAACAGTGAGGGTTAAAGGTAGCGTCTCACGCTGAATCCTGGGGAGAGGACTACCATCCAGGGCAAACAAGGCCGTGGGCTCCTTTAACTGTCTGAGAGGAATGTCATGTTCCCGAGCCCAGGTCTCGTCCATAAAACAGCCCTCCGCCCCAGAGTCTATTAAGGCACTGCAGGAAGCTGACGAACCGGTCCAGCGTAGATGGACCGACAAGGTAGTGCAGGATCTTGAAGGAGAGACAGGAGTAGTAGCGCTCACCAGTAGCCCTCCGCTTACTGACGAGCTCTGGCCTTTTACTGGACATGAAGTGACAAAATGACCAGCGGAACCGCAATAGAGACAGAGGCGGTTGGTGATTCTCCGTTCCCTCTCCTTAGTCGAGATGCGGATACCTCCCAGCTGCATGGGCTCAGCACCCGAGCCGGCAGAGGAAGATGGTAGTGATGCGGAGAGGGAGGCGACGGAGAGCGCGAGCTCCTTTCCACGAGCTCGGTGACGAAGATCAACCCGTCGCTCAATGCGAATAGCGAGTTCAATCAAGGAATCCACGCTGGAAGGAACCTCCCGGGAGAGAATCTCATCCTTTACCTCTGCGCGGAAACCCTCCAGAAGACGAGCGAGCAAGGCCGGCTCGTTCCAGCCACTGGAGACAGCAAGAGTGCGAAACTCAATAGAGTAGTCTGTTATGGATCGATTGCCTTGACATAGGGAAGACAGGGCCCTGGAAGCCTCCTCCCCAAAAACAGATCGATCAAAAACCCGTATCATCTCCTCCTTAAAGTCTTGATACTGGTTAGTACACTCAGCCCTTGCCTCCCAGATTGCCGTGCCCCACTCACGAGCCCGTCCAATAAGGAGAGATATGACGTAGGCGACACGAGCAGTGCTCCTGGAGTAAGTGTTGGGCTGGAGAGAAAACACAATATCACACTGGGTGAGGAACGAGCGGCATTCAGTGGGCTCCCCAGAGTAACACGGCGGGTTATTGATTCTGGGCTCCGGAGATTCGAAAGCCCTGGAAGTGGCCGGTGGATCGAGGCGGAGATGGTGAACCTGTTCTGTGAGGTTGGAGACTTGGGTGGCCAGGGTCTCAACGGCATGTCGAGCAGCAGACACTTCCTGCTCGTGTCTGCCTAGCATCGCTCCCTGGATCCCGACGGCTGAGTGGAGAGGATCCGAAGTCGCTGGGTCCATTCTTGGTCGGATTCTTCTGTTATGGTGAGTGAATGAGGACCCAAAAGCGAACTAACTTAAACAGAGCTTCTTTAATAACCAAACATAGGTAGGCTCAGATAGGCCGGCAGATTCCGACAGGACAGGACAAGGTTACAGCAAACATGACGATAGTCTGGCTCAGGCATGAAACACAACAAACAAGAATCCGACAAGGACAGGAACAGAAACAGAGAGAGATATAGGGACCTAATCAGAGGGAAAAAGGGAACAGGTGGGAAACGGGGTGAATGGGTAGTTAGAGGAGACAAGGAACAGCTGGGGGAAAGCGGGGGAGAAAAGGTAACCTAACAACGACCAGCAGAGGGAGACAGGGTGAAGGGAAAGGACAGAGACAAGACACAACATGACAGTACATGACATTTATAGTGGAGGTGGACGCCTCCGAGGCTGGGATAGGAGCCGTGCTCTCTCAGCGCTCGGGCACGCCACCGAAGCTCCGCCCCTGTGCTTTCTTTTCAAAGAAGCTCAGCCCGTCGGAGTGAAACTATGATCTGGGGGACCGGGAACTGTTGGCTGTTGTCAAGGCTCTGAAGGCGTGGAGACATTGGCTTGAGGGGGCTAAACACTCTTTTCTCATCTGGACTGACCGCCGCAATCTGGAGTACATCTGGGCTGCGAGGAGACTGAACCCTCGGCAGGCAAGGTGGGCCATGTTCTTTACCCGTTTTGTTTTCACTCTATCCTACAGACCAGGTTCCCAGAACGCTAAGGCAGACGCACTGTGCCCGATGTATGACAAAGAGGAGCTGGTGGCCCACCTTGGCCAAGGACGTGAGGGTTTATGTTTCCTCCTGCTTGGTGTGCGCCCAGTGCAAGGCTCCCAGGCACCTGCCCAGAGGGAAATTACAACCCCTACCCGTTCCACAACGGCTGTGGTCGCACCTGTCGGTGGATTTCCTGATGGATCTTCCTCCCTCACAGGGCAATACCACGATCCTGGTCGTTGTGGATCGGTTTCCTAAGTCCTGCCGTCTCCTTCCTTTGCCCGGTCTCCCTACGGCCCTACAGACTGCGGAGGCCCTGTTCACGCACGTCTTCCTGCACTACGGGGTGCCTGAGGACATAGTCTGGCGATCTCGGTTAGCTTCACCTCAGGTTTTCACCCCGAGAGTAACGGAAAGGTGGAGAGAGTAAACCAGGATGTGGGTAGGTTTCTGCGGTCATATTGCCAGGTCCGGCAGGGGGAGTGGGCAGCGTTCATCCCCTGGGCAGAGATGGGCCAAAACTCACTCCGCCAATCCTCCACTAACCTCTCTCCTTTCCAGTGCGTACTGGGGTATCAGCCGGTTCTGGCACCTTTGAAGCTCTGGCAAAAAGCGAGCGCCAACCGCCAACGCTGCGAGGCCCCGGTGTTCGCACCGGTGGACCGAGTCTGGCTCTCGACCTGAAACCTGCTCCTCCGCCTGCCCTGCCGGAAGCTGGGTCCACGGTTTGTGGGGCCATTTAAAGTCCTGAGGAGACTGAACGAGGTATGCTACATGTTACAGCTTCCCCCAGATTATCGTATTAATCCCTCGTTCCATGTGTCTCTCCTCAGGCCGGTGGTGGCTAGTACACTCCAGGAATCTAAAGGTGCGGGAGGTTCCTCCGCCCCCTCTGGACATCGAAGGGGTCCCGGCGTATATGCTGTTCGAGCCATCCTGGACTGGAGGCGTTGGGCGAGGGGCCTTCAGTACCTCGTGGAGTGGGAGGGGTACGTTCTGGAGGAGAGATGCTGGGTGCCGGTGGAGGACGTCCGGGACCCTTCGATGCTGCGGGATTTCCACCGTCTCCTTCCGGATCCCCCAGCGTCGTCCGGGTCACCCCCGAAATCGGTGTCGGCGCACTGTTTTGGTCCGATCCTTACTCCTCCTCAGACAAAGAGGAGGAAATCCGTTACATCTGGCCACATCTGCAGTCCTCATGCCTCCTGGGCATCTTTCTTTTGCGGTTTTTCAGAGTCAGTAGAAAGGCCTCTTTAGTGTCCTAACTTTTCATAACTGTGACCTTAATTGCCTACCGTCTGTAAACTGTTAGTGTCTTAATGACCGTTCCACAGGTGCATGTTCATGAATTGTTTATGATTCATTGAACAAGCATAGGAAACAGTGTTTAAACCCTTTACAACAAAGATCTGTGAAATTATTTGGATTTTTACGAATTATCTTTTTTATTTTTATTTAATTTTATTTCACCTTTATTTAACCAGGTATGCTAGTTGAGAACAAGTTCTAATTTACAACTGTGACCTGGCAAAGATAAAGCAAAGCAGTGCGACACAAACAACAACACAGAGTTACACATGGAATAAACAAACATACAGTCAATAACACAATAGAGAAAAAAAGTCTCTATACAGTGTGTGAAAATTAGGTAAGATAAGGGAGGTAAGGCAATAAATAGCCCATAGTGGTGAAATAATTACAATATAGGAATTAAACACTGGAGTGATAAATGTGCAGAAGATAAATGTGCAAGTAGAGATACTGGGGTGCAATGGAGCAAATAATAAATAACAGTATGGGGATGAGGTAGTTGGATGGGCTATTTACAGATGGGCTATGTACAGGTGCAGTGATCTGTGAGCTGCTCTGACAGCTGGTGCTTAAAGTTAGTGAGGGAGATATGGGTCTCCAGCTTCAGTGATTTTTGCAATTCGTTCCAGTCATTGGCAGCAGAGAACTGGAAGGAAAGGAGGAATTGGCTTTGGGGCTGACCAGTGAAATGTAGCTGCTGGAGCGCGTGCTACGGGTTTGTACTGCTATGGTGACTAGTGAGCTGAGATAAGGCGGGGCTTTACCTAGCAAAGACTTATAGATGAAAGACAGGGTCCACTTATCTTTGAAAGACAGGGGTGAAAAAGGGGTGTTTCTTTTTTTTGCTTAGTTTAGAACATTCATAGACAAGAACAGCTCAAGGACAGAATTACATTTTTTTTTATGTTTTAATCATATAGCCTACATATCAATACATGCACACCTCAACTATCTAGGTCAAATAGGGAAGAGGCGTTGTGCTGTGAGGTCTTGCTTTATCTGTTTTTGAAACCAGGTTTTCTGTTCATTTAAGAAATATGAAATTAAATGGTTCCATGCAATAATGGTGTAAGGTTCTGTATTTATTTTCTTAGTCAACCTTGTGTTCTGTTTCTTTGTGTTCTTGAACGTAGCCCTGTCTTTATTTTTCGTTCATTGATTTCACCTGTGTTAGTTACTCACCTGGTCTCATCAGCTCCTTATTTAGTTCAGTTCATTCTGTTTGTGGTTTGTGAGGTATTGTTCATTTTGACTCTACTACGCCTTTTCTTGGCTCGTTTGTGAGAACCAGTTATAGCCTTCAGTTCTAGTTTTGATTCACCTGCCTGTTTGCCTACCTGTGTATGACCATTGCCTGCCTTTAACCATGATTCCTGCCTTCTGCGAAGGCGAAATAAACACCTGCTGCGCTCTGCACGTGAATCTACACCTTTTTCTCCCTGAGTATTAATTACAAATGGCTCTATAAAATACTGCATGTTTTCTTGAAGTTGTTCTGGATTTGGGGACTGTGAAAAGACCCCTGGTAGCATGTCTGGTGGGGTAAATGTGTTTCAGAGCTGTGCGTAAAATATTTGGGATTTTCAACACGTTCATGTTTCTCTTATAAAAAGAAGACGTGATGCAGTCAGTCTCTCCTCAACTCTTAGCCAAGAGAGACAGGCATGCATAGTATTTACATCAGCCCTCTGATTAAAATGAAGAGCAAGACACGCCGCTCTGTTCTGGGCCAGCTGTAGCTTAACAAGGTATTTCCTTGCAGCACTCGACCACACAACTGGACAATAATCAAGGTAAGACAACATTAGAGCCTGCAGGACTTTTTGTGTGGTGTTAAAAAAGCAGAGCATCTCTTTATTATGGACAGACCGCTCCCCATCTTTACAACCAGTTTATAATCTAATTTAGTGTCAACTTGTTCAACAGCCACACCACACATTGCCATATTCAGCTAAGGTCTAGAACTGAGGGAAGGATTTGTACCAAATACAATGCTCTTAGATTTAGAGATGTTCAGGACCAGTTTATTACTGCCCGCCCATTCCAAAATTCCAGTTTCCAAAAACTCTTTGTTAAGATGCGTATATGGACACACATGCTTTGTTTAATGCCAGTGTCAGGTCATTGGTAAAAATAAAAGAGTAGAGGGCCTAGAGAGCTACTGTGCGGTACACCACACTTTACATGTTTAACATTAGAGAAGCTTTCATTAAAGAAAACCATGAGTTATATTAGATGGCTCTGAATCCAAGAAATGGCAGAGGTTGAAAAGCCATAAAACATACTATACGCTTTTTCAGCAACAGGTTATGGTCAATAAGATCAAAGGCTGCACTGAAATCTAACAGTACAGCTCCCATAATCTTCTTATCAATATCTTTCAACCATTTGTGTCAGTGCAGTACATGTCATGTTCCCTTCTCTATAAGCATGCTGATAGTCTCCATATATCAAAATTGAGCTCCACTGCACCTCTGGTGCGAATATGAGCTTGATTGTACCGTTGTTGCTCCGGAAGATAGGGGGTGAACAATAAGTTGGTCTGTGCAGACCACTGTCAACATTTATGATTCCACTATGTTGTCTCCTTTAATCTGAGAATACAAGGAGGAGTTTTGGAGTTGCACCTTTCAGTTCACATATAGCATTGCAGACATTGTGGACTATTTTGCAAACTGTCGGTTCACTTGCACCACAGAAATCTCCTGTTTCACAATGGGAGGTTCCAGATGACAAAAACCTCAATGTCAGCAGCATTTTCTTTGTATATACGGAAACAGTCAGGAAAATTGATTTAATCAAAATCATTCAGTGGGTTGCTCCTGTCTATAACCACCCTTCTGTCTAGCCTCGGTGGTGCTCTTTGATCAACATCCATTAATCTGAAGTTAAACCTGCCTTTGGCCGATCTAGATTAATTCTAATCGTCCTTCTGGAAATCAGACTTTTCTAAATCTAGACTAGGGCAAGTCTAAGACTATTTTAAACCATGTCTGAGAAATGTAATTTCAGTCAGTCTAGTTTAAAAGTCAAATTTATTCTAGGATTAGGCTTAATCTGTGTCCACGAAACCGCCCCATTGAGTTTGTTTTATGGTAGGATCAAGATGGTCAGATTTATATTTAGATACTGCATGTTGCAATTCATTCTGGAACAGTTAATGTTTCATTAGCATCATGGCAAAATGAAAATTCTAGTAACCCATGTTGGTAATAAGTATTGCACAAAAACACAGGAGTATGTGACTGAACTCTTTGTTCTTCCTATCAGCAAAACAAGAGTTGTCAAGACATGGTAAGGGGATGAGCTATAGCCATAGGAATTTGAGGTCATGTAGCTACAGTACATAAGACTGTTCTTGGAACAGTAAATGGACAGGGCAGTTTCATGCCTTAAGTATTATTGGTCCTCATGGTGTTGACCCAAAGTCAATTGACTTCAGTTGAGCCTCGACAGAAAGGGGGAATTGGGTGTAAGGGTAAAGTACAAACATGAGAAGTGTTCATTTGTGAGAGTGAGCAAGTTAGCATGGTGTAATGGTGTCTTGTTCATATATCAAAGAGGGAATTTCCATGCATCTTGTACAAGCCAAATATGTGAACAGAGTTCCACCAGAGTATAGGATTACACAGTGAAATATATTTGAGAAAACAAAAATAATCTTCTTTCTACAAAACCCCAATCCATCTTCATCTACAAAAACAGGTATTTACTCCTGTTCCTATAAGAACAAACTACATTGCATAAGTCCCAGTCCACTAACAGTTTAAGCCTATGGCCTATAACATGGAAAAGACCTGTAAGGGATTGCCAGAGAAGTACAGAGGATGTTACAGTAGCCTGATGTAGTTTGACCCGTAGATAGGACACCTGGTTCAAATCAAGTGGAAGCCTGAGGCCTGAATAAGCACAATGTGTTTCCTATGCGTGTCTGTAAATGTTTGGACTGTGAATGTGGAACTAGAAAAAGAAGTAGAAAATTGCATTGGATTTTGTTACTCCTCAAAACAAACTCATAGCGATTGTTATGAAAAAAAGTGTGAAAACGGTTAGAAAAGACAATTGATTCTTGAGGCATATTTGAGAACAAGCAAATACCCTCACCTTTTGTACGTGTGGAACAAACATTTGACAATTTGACCAGTTATGGAGAGAGATAAAGAGAGAGGGAGAAAAAGAGAGAGAGAGCACACTACAGACGTGAGATAGAGGTGATTCATGTTTGTTGTTCTTGTTAAAAGCATTACCTCATTGTCCAGTTGTGACTGAGTTGGCGAGAGCAGAATGAGAGAAAGTGGGAGCGAGTGAAAGAGCGAGCGAGCGAGAGAGAGCATTTACCCCTCTGTTACTCTATTCATATCTGAGCATGGAGCTTTTTGTTTGGGGAGGACGTTTTTACAGCTCCAGTTTACAACCCTCAGTCACTCTGACTCTGCCCAGCCCTTGACAGAAAGTGGTGACCTCACTCCTTTTTAATGAAACTTCCCCCCTCTCTTTCCCTTCCTATTTTTTCTTTTTTCTAAGAGAGCAGCCAGGCAGCAAGCCAGACACTTTCCCTTTTCACTCAGTTCTCTCTCTCTCTTCACTCATCTCTCTCTATCTGTCTCTCTCTCCCTCTCTCTCACTATTGGCTTGGTGGTTGCTCAGAAGAGGCACTCCTCCCTCCTCGGCTTCTCACATTGGTTACCCCTGACATGACACTGGCTCAGTTGATAACTTAGAAACAGACAGGAGGGGACGTTCTATTGTGTGTCCTGTACTTGTCTTCTCTCCATGAGGTGCAAGGAAGCGGGTGGCTTTTTGAGTGAGTTTTTCTCCTGACAATTTTATGGGGAAAAGAGCATTGTTCATTCGAGGATTCGTCTTGTTTTTCCTCTCATTCTGAACTTCTGATACTGGACTTTGCAGTAGATGAGGTGAGATATCTGTATTGTTTTGTGATTCTTGTCACAGTATGCCCATCTAGACTACACTGCAGAGCTATCAAAAACCATGTCTGAGGGTGTTGTCAGAAAAATCCAGCCCTTTACCATTGGGACCAGGCTGTCTGTCCCCTCTGAAGCCAAATGCCAGGAGATTGTGGATGTCTATCTGCCGAAGTCTGCTGCTCCGAACAAGTTGGAGCTGCAGAACAACCTACACGACCAAATGTCCCTTTACATGGGCCAGTCCCAGGGGTGGCCTGAGACTGGGAACTCGGAACTCCCACAAGTGGCCGTCCAGGTCTACGCTTCAACACCAGAGGGACATCAGGATGAGAGAGTGGAGGAGGACAGGAATTCTGTGTCCCCCACTGCATCCTCTAGGTCCATCAGGAAGATTGCTATATGCAGGAATGCCGAGACAGTCCCCGACGTGTCCTTGTGTGACTCTGACCTGGCCACCTCAGTCAGTTCCACGTCGGAGACCATCCGAAGCAACAGTGTTCACCCAAAACCGCCATCCTTGAGAGTAGAGGACGACTTGGATAAGATATCCAACTCTCAGTCTAAGGTAACCTTGGATTACAGTTGTTTTATTCTTGGCGTCTCACATGTTATTGAGTTAGGATAGGCTGCAAGCCAGCACCAACTAATTTACATTTCAAATCACTTGGTTCAAATCAACTGGCTTTATGTGAAATAGAAATGGTGAATGTCTCAGCCAGTGTTGTTATGGACATTTGTTTTGTTTCTGTTGGCCATTCTCTAGCTTTCTGAAAGCAAATTAATTGACTTGTTTACTTTAAAGAAAGTAAGTCCAGAGCCAAATGGCAATAGGAGAATTGGGAATTAAATCCATAACCACAAAACCCAGTGTTAGTAATGTTTTGTTTTTCTCCCTCATTTCACACACTATGCTCTCATTAAGTAATTGTTTGTTTTCACATACTAATAATTACTGAATTTGCGTTACTGAGTAAGCTGAGTAACAACATCAATCTTTTAGTTTAATGCCTTCCACCCTGCAACACAAGACACTTTTTTTTCATCTGTTACCAAAAGCAACATGATATTAACACCATAATGTACACTGTTCCAGCATGAAACCTCCACGCACGCGCATGCACGCACACACACACACACACACACACACACACAATGTGTGCACTATTACCTCAGTGTTGCATTATCCACACTGTACTCTCGAGCTATGAGATCATCAGCAGGCTTTCATTAAGCAAGGTAAAAGGCCACGTTTCGGATGAACTGGTTATTTCCACAGAATAAACGACTCCCAATTCCATAATTGAAGGGGTTGCGTGGTGAAAATAGCAATCAGGCACATTGTGTTGGTGGATATAATGATGCCAAACTGAAGTTGTACCTGTGATTAAGTGTTTCTCCAGATCCACAGCGGGCAAACGGGTTATTTCAAAATTTGCGATTGCCTTTCGCAATTTAAGGGGATCCCGATTGGATTTAATAGTGACACTGAATAACAATTTGCAGAAGAAGCATGCCAAAATAAGCTTCCAGATAAAGAAGATAGTGTACTTAATATCACATACCATGTTAAGATGCATATTTTATGTACACAGAAAGCATGACATACATTTGAAGTAAACAGGAAAATTAAGTTAAATATTTTTTTTTAGTTCCATGGTTATAGTTTTCAATGCTGAGCATGCAACTAGCAAAATGACAGTGGGATGGGAAAAGGAACTGGAACAGCAAAAAGAGGAGCAATTATTTTGAGATGAGATCATGGTTTTGGCTCTCTTTCGCTCTTCATCTCGGCCCTGTGTAGGTGGGCTGGCTGAGTCACACAATGCCTGCATTCTCTCATCACTGTATTTAGTATACATCTTCCATTTCTTTTCACCAGGATTGAGTATAGCTCTGGGGGTCCGTCTTTGGGCTTCTGTCTGTACATTTCCCTGTTTCTTATGACAATGTCTACATCTCTTGAAGTTTTCAACTTTTCAAGTACCCAAGACTACACAGACACATTTTTTTATAGCTTTGTGTATAGCCAAGCTATCCAAAGACTGCAGGGTATGTGCATTCAGTTTCGATGTCTTTTGTAGCCTACCTGCGGCTTGAACTACCAAGGTACATGGAAATCTTGCAACATGGTGAAACCTGCGCAACAGTGCTTACAGTGAGTGATACGTTATTGTAAAACATTCTAAAAGCTCATATTCAAGCTTATCAACGCATCATAATGCATTATAATTGCAAGTTTCAAGTAAACTGTTACCAAAATGTGTATTTCACTGCAGAAAATACAGTACATTACATTCCAGGAAAACAAACATCTGTCTAAGATGAAAACCAGGCAGGCCTAACAAGTTTCAGATTATTGTGGAGACTGTAGGGAACCAGCAGTAAGTTGCTCCATGATTTAGCTACACACGGCAATGATGTAAGAGGTCTCGGAAAGATAATATGCATCATTCAACGTTTTGCATGAGGTCATCAGTACAGAATGCATCGGCATGGCAAAGAGAGAACGGAGACAGACAAGGAAAAGGTTCCACGAGCTTAAAGGTTATGAAACCGCAAAGATGGAGTAGTGCTCTGCAGCTCGCAGAAAATTATTCATTGCAAAGTAGCAGAAGTAAATGAAATGAAATGAATGTATCGCCTGTAGTGATTTCACAGCTATGGCAAAAAATACCTTATTTTCACATTTTTATGTTACAAATACTGATAACAATCTGTATAATGCATGACCTTGCTCATAGTGCAGTAATGCACTTGCGATAACCATTCAAAGCACATCATGGGTACTTTTAACAGCACTTATAAATGAATAACAGCTACATTCCTAATACATTACACTACAACTCATGGATCCCTATAACAGCCTATGTACTGCAAATAATGAAATGACCATACAGAAATAATTTGTAACGCATTACACACAGGTGGCTGGTATATACACCAAACAAAAATATAAACGCAACATGCTACTATTTCTAAAATTTTACTGAGATAAAAAAAGTTCACATAAGGAAAGTCAATTTAAATAAATTAGTTAGGCCCTGATCTATGGATTTCATATCGCTGGGAATACAGACATGCATCTGTTGGTCACAGATACCTTAAGAAAAATGGTAGGGGTGTGGATCAGAAAACCAGTCAATATCTGGTGTGACCTCCATTTGCCTCGTGCAGCGTGACACATCTCCTTTGCATAGAGTTGATAAGGCTGTTGATTGTGGCCTGTGGAATGTTCTCCCACTCCCCTTGAATGGCTGGGTGAAGTCGCGGGATATTGGCGGGAACTGGAACACACTCAAATCATATCAAATGTATTTATATAGCCCTTCGTACATCAGCTGATATCTCAAAGTGCTGTACAGAAACCCAGCCTATAACCCCAAACAGCAAGCAATGCAGGTGTAGAAGCACGGTGGCCAGGAAAAACTCCCTAGAAAGGCCAAAACCTAGGAAGAAACCTAGAGAGGAACCAGGCTATGTGGGGTGGCCAGTCCTCTTCTGGCTGTGCCGGGTGGAGATTATATATCTTACACATTGATCCAGAGCATCCCAAACATGTTCAATTTGTGATATGCCTGGTGAGTATGCAGGTCATGAAAGAACTGGGACATTTTCAGTTTCCATGAATTGTGTACAGATCCTTGCGACATGGGGCCGTGCATTATCATTTTTGCACCCCAGTATCTCTACTTGCACATCATCATCTGCACATCTATCACTCCAGCATTAATGCCTCTATGACCTATTTATTGCCTTACCTCCCTACTCTGCTACATTTGTACACACTGTACATAGATTTTTCTATTGTGTTATTGACTGTATGTTTGTTTATGTGTAACTCTGTGTCGTTGATTTTGTCGCACTGATTTGCTTTATCTTGGCCAGGTCACAGTTGTAAAAGATAACTTGTTCTCAACTGGCCTACCTGAAATAAAAAATAAATCAACAAAATCATGCTGAAATATGAGGTGACGGCGGAAGATGAATGGCACAATATTTCTGGGATATTTTATTTCAGCTCATGAAACATGGGACCAACACTTTACATGTAGTGTTTATATTTTGGTTCAGTACATATATATATACACAGTTGAAGTCGGAAGTTTAAATACACCTTAGTCAAATACATTTAAACTCAGTTTTTCACAATTCCTGACACTTAATCCTAGTTAAAATTTCCTGTCTTAGGTCAGGAAAATGTCGGAATTATAGTAGAGAAAATTATTTATTTCAGCTTTTATATCTTTCATCACATTCCCAGTGGGTCAGAAGTTTACATACACTCAATTAGTATTTGGTAGCATTGCCTTTAAATTGCTTAACTTGGGCCAAATGTTTCGGGTAGCCTTCCACAAGCTTCCCACAATAAGATGGGTGAATTTTGGCCCATTCCTCCTGACAGAGCTGGTGTAACTGAGTCAGGTTTGTAGGCCTCCTTGCTTGCACACACTTTTTCAGTTCGGCCCACAAATTTTCTATAATATTTCTTTATGGCGGTTTAGGAGCAGTGGCTTCTTCCTTGCCGAGTGGCCTTTCAGGTTAGGTCGATATAGGACTTGTTTTCCTGTGGATAAAGATACTTTTGTACCCGTTTCCTCCAGTATCTTCACAAGGTCCTTTGCTGTTGTTCTGGGATTGATTTGCACTTTTGGCACCAAAGTATGTTCATCTCTAGGAGACAGAACGCGTCTCCTTCCTGAGCGGTATGATGGCTGCGTGGTCCCATGGTGTTTATACTTGCGTACTATTGTTTGTACAGATGAACGTGGTACCTTCAGGCATTTGGAAATTGCTCCCAAGGGTGAACCAGACTTGTGGAGGTCTACAATTTATTTTCTGAGGTCTTGGCTGATTTCTTTTGATTTTCCCATGATTTTCCCATGATGTCAAGCAAACTGAGTTTTAAGGTAGGCCTTGAAATACATCCAAAGGTACACCTCCAAGCGACTCAAATTATGTCAATTAGCCTATCAGAATCTTCTAAAGCCATGACATCATGTTCTGGAATTTTCCAAGCTGTTTAAAGGCACAGTCAACTTAGTGTATGTAAACTTCTGACCCACTGGAATTGTAATACAGTGAATTATAAGTGAAATAATCTGTCTGTAAACAATTGTTGGAAAAATGACTTGTGTCATGCACAAAGTAGATGTCCTAACCGACTTGCCAAAAGTATAGTTTGTTAACAAGAAATTTGTGGAGTGGTTGAAAAACGAGTTTTAATGACTCCAACCTAAGTGTATGTAAACTTCCGACTTCAACTGTACATGCCCTCAAGTGTCAGAACCATGCATTGAGTATACTGGTTCACAGGTTCTTCCTTTATAATGACCTCTATAGGATGGACATCAGTACGAGACGCTTGACGTGGAGACCGACCACAAGGGAGAGAAGAGGAAGAGACTGCAACAGATAGAAGGCAACAAAGTCCCTTCCCGAGAAAACACCGTTAACCAAACGTAGGTCCCATTTTTGACTGAGCAAGATATATCAGTAACACCTTACTTTGATTTAAAAAAATAAACAGTAAAAAACAACAGGCCCCTAAACTTTGATATATACATGATAAATCATGGCCACTCGTGATTTATTATAGTTTTTTTTATTTCTCTATGACTAAATCAAATCACATTTTATTTGTCACATCCGCCGAGTACAACAGGTGTAGACCTTACAGTGAAACGCTTACTTTCAAGCCCTTAACCAACAATGCAGTTGTTGGTTAAGGGCTTGTAGAAAAAAAGTGTTAAGAAAGTATTTACTCAAATAAACCAAAGTGAAAAATTGAAAAATAACAAATAATTAAGGAGCAACAATAAAATAAAAGCAGCGAGGCTATATATAGGGGGTACCGGTACTGAGTCAATGTGCGGGGGCGCCGGTTAGTTGAGGTAATTGAGGTAATACGTACAGTACATGTAGGTAGAGGTAAAGTGACTATGCATGGATAATAAACAGAGAGTAGCAGCAGGATAAAAATGGGGGTGGGGGGGACAAAGCAAATAGTCTTGGTAGCCATTTGATTAGCTGTTCAGAAGTCTTATGGCTTGGAGGTAGAAGCTTTTAAGAATCCTTTTGGACCTAGACGTGGCACTCCGGTACCACTTGCCATGCGGTAGCAGAGAGGACATTCTATGACTAGGGTGACTGGAGTCGTTGGCAATTTTTTGGCCTTCCTTTGACTCCGCCTGGTATAGAGGTCCTGGATGGCAGGAAGCTTGGCCCCAGTGATGTACTGGGCAGCACGCACTACCCTCTGTGGTGCTTGTGGTTGGAGGCAGAGCAGTTGCCATACCAGGCGGTGATGCAACCATTCAGGATGCTCTCAATGGTGCAGCTGTATAACTTTTTGAGGATCTGAGGACCCATGCCAGATCATTTCAGTCTCCTGAGGGGGAATATGCATTGTCGTGCCCTCTTCATGACTGTCTTGTTGTGTTTGGGCCATGATAGTTTGTTGGTGATGTGGACACCAAGAAACTTGAAGCTCTCAACCTGCTCAACTACAGCCCCGGCGATGAGAATGGGGTTGTGCTTGGTCCTCTTTTTCCTGTAGTCCACAATCATCTCCTTTGTCTTGATCACGTTGAGGGAGAGGTTGTTATCCTGGCACCACACTGCCAGGTCTCTGACTTCCTCCCTATAGGCTGTCTCAGTGTTGTCTGTGATCAGGCCTACAGCTGTTGTGTCGTCAGCAAACTTAATGATGCTGCTTGGGCATGGAGTCATGGGTGAACAGGGAGTACAGGAGGGGACTGAACATGCACCCCTGAGGGGCCCCCCGTGTTGATGATCAGCGTGGCAGATGTGTTGTTGCCTACCCTTACCACCTGGGGGTGGCCCATCAGAATGTTCATGATCCAGTTGCAGAGGGAGGTGTTTATTCCCAGGGTCCTTAGCTTAGTGATGAGCTTTGAGGGCGCTATGGTGTTGAATGCTGAGCTATAGTCAATGAATAGCATTCTCACATAGGTGTTCCTTTTCTCCAGGTATGAAAGGGCAGTATGGAGTGCAATAGAGATTGCATCATCTGTGGATCTGTTGGGGCGGTATGCAAATTGGAGTGGGTCTAGGGTTTCTGGGATTATTTTTATTTTTATTTGACCTTTATTTGACCAGATTTCAAAGAAATTCATGGCTACAGACGTGAGTGCTAGTAATTTAGGCAGGTTACCTTGGTGTTCTTGGGTACAGGGACTATGGTGGTCTGCTTGAAACATGTTGGTATTACAGACTCGGTCAGAGACAGGTTGAAAATGTCAGTGAAGACACTTGCCAGTTGGTCAGCACATGCTCAGTGTACACATCTTGGTAATCCGTCTGGCCCTGCGGTCTTGTAAGTGTTGACCTGTTTAAAGGTCTTACTCACATCGGCTGCGGAGAGTGTGATCATACAGTCGTCCGGAACAGCTGATGGATGCTCTCATGCATGCTTCAGTGTTGCTTACTTTGAAGCGAGCATAGTGATTTAGCTTGTCTGGTAGGCTTGTGTTACTGGGCAGCTCGCGGCTGTGCTTCCCTTTGTTGTCCATAATAGTGTGCAAGCCCTGCCACACCCGACGAGCGTCGGAGCCGGTGTAGTAGATTCAATCTTAGTCTTGTATTGACGCTTTGCCTGTTTTATGGTTCATCAGAGGGCATACCGGGATTTCTTATAAGCATCTGGGTTAAAGTCCGACTCCTTGACTAGGCTACATATACTTTGTCCTTGGTGCTATGGATGTGTATTTGTTATGGCTACCGTTAACATGTTGTTTTCCTAGCTACTACTATGTAACTACAGCTTTCCATGTAAAGGAACATTACTTGGTCTGACTTAAATTATTCTGCATCCATCTTGGATTTCAAGTCATATCTGGGAATTTGACCCCCATGGGATCCCATTGCCAAAGCACTGAACTAGATACTGTATCTCTTTGGTAGCTGCCTGAGGTTCCAGTCACTGTTAAGAAACTATCACCAAGACCTCAAACTGGCTCTGGACGTCTCCTCCTTCTACCAACAGGCTGACAACATCATCTGCACCATCAACAGGAAGGTAAAAAGGCAGAATAGGAATTTGCACAAGAGTCCTATTTTGCACCAGTGATCCTTTAAAGGTACAACCTGCAATATTTACATGCTGTTAAATGTTTATTTCAATTGATTGATTCTTGAAAAATATATGTGCCATGAGCTTAGTACAACTGTCCCCATCATAACCCCAATAAAGGGTCCCAAAGCTCTCCAAAGTATCATTGTTTTGTAATTACACGTTATTACACTTATTATCATGAGATTGACTCTATATTATTTTTGTGTTTGGTAGAGAAGCGTCCTGTCTGGATCCGATAACCAGGGGAGCTGCGGTCAGACAGAGATCTACAATATTGCCAGCCAAATCACGGTGAGTGGCACGTGGGGGAAAATGTAGCTCAAAATAATGAATACATTTATGGTGAAACGCAGCAACGCATCATTCATACATCAGGGTTGTGTTCAATTCCATTTCAAGTGAAATACTAGTGATTTAAAAAAAAGTTATAATTGAAAATATAACCAACAAAAATATGAATTGAATGTCACTGTTTCACTGAATTTAAAAGAAATGCACTACAACTGTCTTGGCACATGCTCAGTACTCAAGCCTACTAAGTAGAGAGAAACACAGAGAAACTATCTTAAGACAGTGAAACATAACACCACCAGACTATTCCTTCCTAGACCTTCTCTGGATCTTTTTGGGGTGTTTCCCCGTTAAGAAGCCTTCTATGATGTGATGTTATGCTGTGAGACTTATATTTCCCTCACTAACTTTAAACATTAGCTATCTGAGCAGCTAACCGATCGCTGCAGCTGTACATAGCCCATCTGTAAATAGCCCACCCAATCTACATACCTCATCCCCATATTGTTTTTATTTACTTTTCTGCTCTTTTGCACACCAGTATTTCTACTTGCACATCATCATCTGCTCATCTATCACTCCAGTGTTAATTTGCTAAATTGTAATTACTCCGCGCCTATTTATTGCCTTACCTCCTCACGCCATTTTCACACACATTTCCATGTGTAACTCTGTGTTGATGTTTGTGTCGCACTGCTTTGCTTTATCTTGGCCAGGTCGCAGTTGTAAATGAGAACTTGTTCTCAACTAGCCTACCTGGTTAAATAAAGGTGAAAAAAATCTAACCATAGCCTTCCATTTTAAAGAGCGTGGGTCGTTTTCCAAGACTGTAAATCAACACCAAATGAATTGTGTCACTTCCTTCCTTCCACTGCTCCCATCCCCTCCCTCGACCACGCTCTCTCCAGATGCTGAACGAGACTGTTTCACGCCTTTCGGACCTCCACCCTACCCTGGCTGCCAGAGTGACACGGAAGCAGGCTGAGGTGCAGGAGAGTTGGGGCCTTCTCCAGGAGGGTAGCGGGTAAATATGGGTCCCGAAAGCTCATATTGTTTATTTGTCTGTGTCTCTAATGCAGCGTTTCCCAATATCGGTCCTGGGGACCCCAAGGTATGCACGTTTTGGTGTCTGGCCTTACAATACACAGCTGATTAAAATTATCAAAGGTTGATGATTAGTTGATTATTTGAATCAGCAGTGAAGTGATTGGGCAAAAAACAAAATGTGCACCCTTTGTGGTACCGAGGACCAAGTTTGGGAAACCCTGCTCTAATGGCACCCTATTCCCTATATACTGTAGTTCATTACTTTTGACCAAGGCCCATGCGACTCTGGTCAAAAGTAGTGCTATATATTATGGCAATATTTGCTATAAATGTAAGATCAATGTTTACAACATTCACACATGGTTCCCGTTTGGTTGGAGAATTTTTATTTTATTTTTTTATTTTACCTTTATTTAACTAGGCAAGTCAGTTAAAGAACAAATTCTTATTTTCAATGACGGCCTAGGAACAGAATGACGATTGTAACATCATAACTCCTGAAACACCTGGTTTAACTGTGACAGGGCTGGCCGATGCCCTTCACATAAAAAAGGTTTTACTAAAAGAACGGGAACGGTTTCATCCAAATTTTGATATTTATTTTCAATAAATATATAAATACAAAATGGTAAAAACATGGACTAAAAGATAATCCCTAGAATAAAATAATAATCTTCACTGGTCTATCCTTGCTTACCTCTCTTCCCCACTCGCACTCTCACACAAACATTTAAACATCTGTAGCTCGTTATCTCACACTTCACTGGTTCAGGTGAAATGGTGGAATGAGATCTCAACTATGGCATGATATGAGTAATGTATGTTGAGCAGGAATCTGGAATACAATTAACATTCACAAATAATATTTCAATTAGGGGCAAGGTTCAAATGTTCAAGTGAGGATGTGTTCGCATCACTCAACTCTATTGAAGACTGTGTATATTTCCCTCCTGAAACCACAGTCTGAGAACCAGGTTGCTTACCTGTAGTCTATTTCCAGTGGTGGAAAAAGTACTTGTCATACTTGAGTAAAAGTAAAGATGTCTTAATGGGAAATGACTCAAGTAAAAGTGAAAGTCCCCCAGTAAAATACTACTTGAGTAAAACTCAAAGTATTTGGTTTTAAGTATCAAAAGTAAATGTAATTGATAAGTTAATTTTATCTATCAAAAGTAAAAGTAAAAAAATTAATCATTTCAAATTCCTTTATATTAAGCAAACCAGACGGCACAATTTAAATGTTTTATTTAATTTACTTACGGATAGCCAGGGGACACACTCCAACACTCAGACATAATTTACAAACAAAACATTTGTGTTTTGTGAGTCCGGCAGATCAGAGGCAGTAGAGACTACCAGGGATATTCCTGTCCAGCTAATCATTCAAAATCTAACAAGCACTTTTGGGTGTCAGGGAAAATGTATGGAGTATAAAGTTCATTATTTTCTTTAGGAATGTAGTGAAGTTACCCAAAAATGTATTTTTAATGTTTACTTAAGTACTTTACACCATTGCTATTTTTCCCTCCATAAAAGCGTTTACATTTGGTAGTGCTGAATAAAGTCACCAATGGAGGTCACCAATAACTGAGTTAGCGAGCCATTGCTACAGTACAATGATACAAAACGGGCAGCCCTTTTGACCCAACCCACATGTCGACTCCGAACTTTTCGACATGTTGATAAACATCACTTAACAGTTTACGTCAGGATGAACTCATGGAAAATGTATTGCAGATGAAAAGGTTTGATGTTTACAATTGGATTAATGGGAAACATACTCGGTGAATAAGATGATGTATTGTTTTCCTACTAACACTATTGTTGTGTAACTAACAAGACATTCTGGCATTAGAGCCAATGCCCTAATGGCAACTGAAGCCCACATTGAAATGATCCTTGCCCTAATAAGCCATAGTCTGAGTTTCACTCCCAGCAAATGCAGTCCAGATAATCGCCATGGAATCAATTCGGGGGAATTCATTCGGGGGAATTCTCTTTGTATTATGCAATGCTCTAACTTTAAGCATGACGTGGATTTCGCAAGCCCCATGTGTAAAAGTGTTCTGTGTAGGAGCTCGAGCGACAAGTATATGCCAAAATTAGATATGGATGAATATAGAAAAAGACATTTTGGGGGGAGATTATACTATACGATAAACCTGCTCCTAATTTCTTTAGCAGATGTGTGCAGAGTGCCTCATAAGTATGGTATGGCCTAGTAACCAGGGATACAAACGGATGTAGCTTATAAAGCTTATTGAACAGAAGTATACTGGTCAGTTACCATGTTAGTCATTCAACTGTGGGTTTAATGCACTTCTGCATTTAAAGTTACATTTTGGAAGTTTAATTACAAATGTTCTAGCTCAGATTTTGGATTTAAACTGTATGGTTTACGGAGGCAACACAATTTGAACACATTTTTCTTAACACATTGAACCATAGAATCCTAAGTTTTAGGGCATTAAACTTTAGAAATATAAACAAATGACTATTTTCGTTGTAAGGGCGGCAATGGGCTCTCTTCTGTCAAAACTGGAAATAGGTTTCCTTAACGGGCGCCAATGAGAAAGAACGTTTGAATTAAAGACAACCGACAAGACACGACATACACAGTGTTTATTTTTGATGGGGAGACTTCTGACTCCTCCCAGCTGTTCCCTCTCTGTTTGATAGTTTATTTCTAAAACAAAAGCACTTTCCTGAAACCATGACCTCACCCCTACAGAGGGGGGTGACATCATTACTTTGTACCCCTGCCAGCCCCAGTCAGTCACTCCAAAGACAAAGCCTTCAGTCTGTTCAGATTGTCATGGTTGCATAACATGTTGTTAGCTAATTCAGCATATCTGGTGGATCCACTCAGTGTTGTTCATCCTTGGATTTCTGAGTCATGTGACATGTCTCCAAGCAGAAGTGCTCTAGACATGTTGAGGAGTGCTCAAACTTGTGGGTATGACTCAACAACCCCAAAGAATACACAGTAAAACTGATTAAGAGGCATCCGCAGCTGCTACAAATGATCCACTTTGGACATATTGTCTCTGATGCATGACAATATGTGCTAAGCCTTGGTTAAGTGGTATCACTCCCATCGCTATGTACCACGGCCCTGGAGACCAGAGTTCAATCTTTGTGTCCACCCTTCTGACCTCTCCCCCACATCGATCTACCCTTTGGTTTCCAATCTGCCTACATAAAAAGCACTAAATACAGTATGTTTTATTTTGACACTCCACACCACAATGCTTTTTTCTCATCTTGTTCGTGGTGCTGGAAATAAAAGCCTCAAGAAAAACAATTTCCCTAGTATATCACTGGGGTGTACACACCAATGTTTGCTGTGGAGAATGAGCATATTATTGTTCATTGTAAAAGACTACTCCCGGACACACGATTACCTCTTGCATGTTTATTGTCGTCAACGTTTCGGACGGTGACTTTTCTCAAGACAATTTTGAGTCAGGTCTCTAACCGAAACAACAGCAAAAACAACGTGCAATCGCACACTACCTTTCAAAAGTTTTTGAACACCTACTCATTCAAGATTTTTCTTTATTTAGACTATTTTCTACATTGTATAATAATAGTGAAGAATCAGGTAGTAACCAAAAAAGTGTTGAACAAATCCAAATATATTTTATAATTGAGATTCTTCAAATAGCCTCTTTCCCTTTGGTTGAGGTCGGGTGATTGTGGGGGACAGGTCATCTGATGCAGCACTCCATCACTCTCCTTCTTGGTAAAATAGCCCTTACACAGCCTGGGGGTGGGTTGGGTCATTGTCCAGTTGAAAAACAAATGATAGTCCCACTAAGCCCAAACCAGATGGGATATCGCTGCAGAATGCTGTGGTAGCCATGCTGGTTAAGTGTGCCTTGAATTCTAAATAAATCACAGACAGTGTCACGAGCAAAGCACCTCCACATCATAAAACCTCCTCCTCCATGCTTTACAGTGGGAAACATACATGCAGAGATCATCCGTTCACCCACACCACGTCTCACAAAGACACGGTGGTTGGAACCAAAAATCTCCAATTTGGGCTTAAGACCAAAGGACAAATTTCCAGCCGTCTAATGTCCGTTGCTCGTGTCTCTTGGCCCAAGGAAATCTCTTCTTCTTATTGGTGTGCTTGAGTAGTGGTTTCTTTGCAGCAATTCAACCATAATGGCCTGATTCACAAAGCCTGATTCACACAGATGTGCCTGTTACTTGAACTCTGAAGCATTTATTTGGGGTGCAATTTCTGAGGCTGGTAATTCTAATGAACTTATCCTCTGCAGCAGAAGTAACTCGGAGTCTTCCATTCCTGTGGCGGACCTCATCAGAGCCAGTTTCATCATAGCGCTTAATGGTTTTTGCAACTGCACTTGAAGAAACTTTCAAAGTTTTTGAAATGTTCCGTGTTGACTGACCTTCATGTCTTAAAGTAATGATGGACTGTCGTTTCTCTTTGCTTATTTGAGCTGTTCTTGCCATAAAATGGACTTGGTCTTTTACCAAATAAGGCTATCTTCTGTATACACCCCTACCTTGTCACAACACAACTGATTGGCTCAAACACATTAAGAAGGAAAGACATTTCTCAAATTAACTTTTAATTTAATTGAAACCTGTTAATTGAAATGCATTTCAGGTGACTACCTCATGAAGCTGGTTGAGAGAATGCCAAGAGTGTGCAAAGCTGTCATCAAGGCAAACGTTGGCTATTTCAAGAATCTCAAATATATAAAAAAAAATTGATTTGTTTAACACTTTGGTTACTACATGTTTCCATATATGTTATTTAATAATTTTGATGTCTTCACTATTATTCTACAATGTAGAAAGTAATAAAAAATAAAGAAAATCCCTTGAATGAGAGTGTGTTCTAAAACTTTTGACCGGTAGTGTATGTGCTGGATTGGTCTTTTACAGTGAGTTTGTTCTTGCTTTATCATGATTTTGGCCCATTCACTCACATGAACCATTCTATTTCATTACCAATGAAACTAGCACTGAGTGTCAACTGGCCTTACGGATGTGGTAGGGTAGGGTCACTATCATTGATAGAACCAGTGTTACAATAAGTAACCCATAATGTTTTGCCATGCAGGAGCGAGTGGCCAGATTTGCCCACCACCCTTGCCATAGACTTCTCCTGTGATGAACCTGGCCCACTGAGTCAAACCAGAGATCCGGAACATGAGGCCCAGAGGATCATAGGAAAGGACATCAAAGAGGAACAGAACCCTCTCAAAGGGTTCGAGGTCAGCAGATCCATTTTTCAAATAACTAGGAAATTCTTGTTAAAAGTAGTTTAGTAGATAGTTCAAGATAAAATTACATATAGGTTTCTTAACTTTTAAGGAGTCGATTAAAAACTAATAGGTCATTTTGTAATATGGGGTGTAATTTGGGTTACTGTTATGAAAAGAGGAACTCATCAGAATAGGTGGTACTTGATACCTCTGTAAAATAGTAGAATTACTCTAATTATATGACCTACTAATGACCTGTGTAATTTCCTTTTCTTTTAGAACATGAAAGACTGTGGGATCCCCAGGAAGCTGACTGTTAGTCAAGTTGAAGAACAGCCTTCCAAAAGCTATGCCCGAGTCTCCTGTGACACCACCAGCAATGACTTGACTGGAAGACTGTGTGTGGAGAGGCAAAGGTATAGACTTTCATCAGCTTCTTGTTTTTTGAAACCAGATGAAATTGTTGATGACACTTTAAGCAGACCATTAAGTTAACGTTTTCTTGCTTTGCAGAAAGGACCAGACAACCCATTTGAACACCAGTTTTCCAGGTTGCCAATCAGAACTTGGTATTCAGTTGCAAAATTCTACCACATCTGCTGATAAGGTAGCTATGGACTGATTTTGGGGGTTTCTTGTGGTCTGCTACAACAGTACTAATACTTTAGAGTAAAAATCCAATGGCAATGTCCACGTGATAAACAGGGTGTGTTGATTTTACAGTTAAAGGTTGTAAACATCGAGAGTGAACCCCCAGTGTACTGTAGTTTTCCTTTATTCATAATTGATTGAATTTGGGCCTGGATGCATCCCACTGGGTTAACCAAACGTCACTTCCTCCTCTTGTTCTATCTCTTCCTCTCCTGTTTCCTCATTTCCTCTTCCTTTCCTGTTTCTTGATAGTTGAAGACTCTGTCATGGCTGAAAGACAACCTTGCTATGTCAACCCCCAGCCACCACACAGCCAGTCTGAGTGGTCCAGAGGTGACTAAAAACCTGTCAGCTGATATATACCCGAACACGATCTGCTTAGACATGTCCAAGAAAGTACATCTTGTAGCTTTTCATTGCATAATATTCAGTCCTTGCAATGGTACTTATCGGATTCAGAAAGATTTACATTGGGCAATATATACTGAACAAAAATATAAATGTAAAGTGTTGGACTCATGTTTCATGAGCTGAAATAAAAGATCCCAGAATTTTTCCATTTGCACAAAAACCTTATTTCTCAATTTTGGGCACAAACTTGTTTACATCCATGTTAGTGTGCATTTCTCCTTTGCCAAGATAATCCATCCACCTGACAGGTGTGGCATATCAAAAAGCTGATTAAACAGCATGATCATTACGTAGGTCCACATTGTTGTAGGGACAATAGAAGACCACTCTAAAGTGTGCAGTTTTGCCACACAACACAATGCCACAGATGTTTCAAGTTTTGAGGGAGAGTGCAACTGGTATGCTGACTGCAAGTATGTCCCCCAGAGCTGTTGCCTGATAATTGAATGTCCATTTCTCTACCATAAGCCACCTCCAATGTTATTTTAGAGAATTTGGCAGTATGTCCAGCCGGCCTCACAACCGCAGACCATGTGTAACCACGCCAACCCAGGACATCCACATCCAGCTTCTTCACCTGTGGGATCATCTAAGACCAGCCACCCGGACAGCTGATGAAACTGTGGGTTTGAACAACCAAAATAAATTTTGCAAAAACTGTCAGAAACCGTCTCAGGAAAGCTCATCTGCTTGCTCGTCATCCTCACCAGGGTCTTAACCTGACTGCAGCTCGGTGTCGTAACCGACTTCAGTGGGCAAACGCTCACCTTAGATGGCCACTGGCACACTGGAGAAGTGTGTTCTTCATGAATGAATCCTGGTTTCAACTGTACTGGGCAGATGGCAAATAGCGTGTATGGCGTTGTGCGGGTGAGTGGTTTGCTGATGTCAACGTTGTGAACAGAGTGCCCCATGGTGTCGATGGGGTTATGCGGTTATGCTGTTGACATCAGCAAATCGCTCAGCCAAAGCAATAAGCTACGGACAACAAACAAAATTGCATTTTACCGATGGCAATTTGAATGCCATGACGAGATCCTGAGACCCATTGTCGTGCCATTCATCCGACACCATAACATCATGTTTCAGCGTTAAAATGCCCAGCCCTGTGTCGCAAGGATCTGTAACACAATTATTGGAAGCTGCAAATGTCCCAGTTCTTCCATGGCCTGCATATTCACCAGACATGTCATTCATTGAATGTTTGGGAATACGACAGTGTGTTCCAGTTCCCGCCAATATCCAGCAACTTCGCACTGCCATTGAAGAGGAGTGGGACAGCATTCCACGGGCCACAATCAACAGCCTGATCAGCTCTATGCAAAGGAGATGTGTTTTGCTGCATAAGGAAAATGGTGCTCACACCAGATACTGACTGGTTTTCTGATCCATGCCCCTACATTTATTAAAGGTATCTGTGACCAATAGATCAATATCTGTATTTCCAGTCATGTGAAATCCATAGATTAGGGCCTAATTAATGAATTTCAATTGAATGACTTCCTTATATGAACTGTAACCTGGTAAAACCTTTGAAATTGTTGCATGTTGCCTTTATATTTTTGTTCAGTATATGTATGATGAGATTTGCAGGGGCCATCAGAGTTGGGGTCATTAATTCTGGCAAAGGGTTTAAATTGATCTGATAAATCAAGGACACTACTTTCACTATCAGGATCATCCAATTCATTCATCTAATTTACAATTCAGAGATGTATAAATGTGACTGTTAAAATGGAACATGTTTTATTTTATCCTACAAAATGACATACTAGACTAGAGCAAACATTAATGTTCATTGCTTTGGGACAGGAAAAGCCAGAGTCAACCCAAGGCCCGCACCAAGATTGTGTGAAGATGGAAGACCTCCTTGGCCAAGTGGAAATGTTATGGGAAGTTCTGAGGAGAAGACTTCATAGAAGCATGATTTATTCAAACAGCTCTGAGAGGCTCAAGTTTGAGGTATTGATTATTTGTGTCTACATACTGGTCTGGGCTTGTATTCATAGTGTCTTAAAGTATGAGTGTTGATGTAGGATCAGTTATGTATTTTAGATAATAATTAGTATGATTATATGGATAGGGGGACCTGACCCTAGATCAGTACTCCTATTCTGAGACGCTCTTTGGTCCCCAGAGGGCAATTTATGCAGCATTGAAGACAAATCCATGCTATCCTTTGTAGAGGGATGACAATCATGAGACAGACAAGGATCGGCTCGAGGGATGCCTTTCAGAATACAGTGCAACCACGGAAAACGTGCAATTCTGGAGCGTCCCAGATGTCAAGGATCTCTCTGAGACATTGGAGGAAAACGACAGAGGAATGCTGACAGAGCTGCTGAGGTGTCTTGACCAGGATGAAAACTTTGATCATTGTGAGGTAGAGGAACAGGTAAGGTTTCAACCTTATCCGTTTACGCGGTTTTCCAATATCGCTTTATTCATGTCCTTTTTGCAACTCTGTTTTCTCAAACCTCCTTAAAAGGAAGGAGGGGCGTGTTTTTTTTCTAGATACAGACACTCCCACTAAAACCCCCATTAGACCTCAACAAGACATGGTCACTGGCCTTGCAGGCAAAGCTAACCACACTCCATTTCTATCACCAGATAACTTATTAGATTAATATAACCACAATCTATCAAAATACTGAGTAATTTATTTGACTATCATGGCAGACCCTTACTGGACAAATGGATGACCAAGGGTGCATGGACTACCCTATGGAGGACCTTGGTGAAGCAGTGGAGAAAAGAGGACATTCCCTCTATCAAAGTGAAGACATCCAAGAACTTATGAGTCAGGTAGGAGTTGATTGAACAGTTTTTTATTTGGATGTGGTCTTCTGTAGTTGGTAGAGCATGGTTCTTGCAACGCCAGGATAGTGGGTTTGATTCCCAGGACCACCCGTAAGTAAAAAATGCACGCTTGACTGTAAGTCCGTTTGGAGAAAAGTGGCAAATGGCATATATTATTGTTTTCTGTTGCTTTGAACAAAAAAACAGCACAAATTAGCACCCTGTGCTTGTAGAGTTTTGCAAACTGAAAAATAGCAACAGAAACATAGCCTGATTTTACTAGCATTGACTGGTTGAAGTAGTGTAACCAATCAATGCTCGTAAAATCAGGCTGTTTCTGTTACTATTGTTCAGTTTGCAAAAATAAAATCTGATGCCCCCTCTCTTCTCTCCTTTCCTCTCCTCTCTTCTACTAGCACTCAACACTGACGCTGCGCATCAACCAGCTCTTGTCCAGGTGTGCAGAGTTCAGCATGGACATTCTGGACACTGAGACGGACATGGCAGTCAGATGTGAGCCCTATAGTTCTGAACTCGAGGGACTGCAGGAGCAACAGGATGAGCTAGAGGTATATACAGTATATGTATATACACAACCAAAAGTTTGGGGTCACTTAGAAATGTCCTTGTTTTTTAAAGAAAAGCAATTTTGTCCATTAGAATAACATCAAATTGATAAGAAATACAGTGTAGACATTGTTAATGTTGTAAATAACTATTGTAGCTGGAAACGGCAGATTTTTAATGGAAAATCTACATAGGCCCATTATCAGCAAACATCACTCCTGTGTTCCAATGGCATGTTGTGTTAACTAATCCAAGTTTATCATTTTAAAAGGCTAATTGATCATTAGAAAACCCCTTGCAATTATGTTAGCACAGCTGAAAACTGTTGTTCTGATTAAAGAAGCAATCAAAAAGAAGGCCAGCATCCCGGAGTCGCCTCTTCACTGTTGACATTGAGACTGGTGTTTTGCTGTTTAATGAAGCTGCCCCCCAAAAATTGCTTTTCTTTCAAAAACAAGGACATTTCTAAGTGACCCCAAGGTTTTGAATGGTTGTGTACACACACAGTGGCAAGAAAAAGTGTGAACCTGGATTTTTGAAAATGTCCTAAAATTTGATCTGATCTTCATCTATGTCACAACAATAGACAGTCTTCTTAAACCAACACACAATGTGTTTTCATGTCTTTATTGAACACACCGTGTAAACATTCGTAGTGTAGGGTGGTTGACCCTCCTTTGGCAGCAATAAACTCAACCAAATGTTTTCTGTAGTTGCGGAAAAGACATGCACAACGGTCAGAAGGAATTTTGGACTATTCATCTTTACAAAACTGTTTCAGTTCAGGAATATTCTTAGGATATCTGGTGTGAACAGCAACATCGGGTTGAAGTCAGGACTCTGACTGGGCCACTCCAGAAGGCATATCTTCTTCTATTGAAGCCATCCTGTTGTTGTTTACTTTGGTGTTTTGGATCGTTGTCCTGTTGCATCACCCAACTAATGTTTAGCTTCCATTGGCAGACAGATAACCTTGCATCTCTAGCAAAATGTCTTGATAAACTTGGGAATTAATTTTTCCATCAATGATTGCAAGATGATCAGGTCCTGAGGCAGCAAAGCAGCCCCAAACCATGACGCTCCCTCCACCATACTTTACAGTTGGGATGAGGCTTTGATGTTGGTGTGCTGTGCCTTTTTTTCTCCACACATAGTGTTGTGTGTTCCTTCCAAACAATTCAACTTCAGTTTATTCTGTCCACATAATATTTTGCAAGAAGCGCCGTAGAACATCCAGGTGCTCTTTTACGAACTTCAGATGTGCAGCAATGTTTTTTTTGGACAGAGGTGGCTTCTTCCATGGTGTCCTCCCATGAACACCATTCTTATTTAGTGTTTTAAGTATTGTAGACTTGTCAACAGAGATGTTACCATGTCCCAAAGATTTCTGTAAGTCTTTAGCTGACACTGTAGGATTATTCTTAACCTCATTGAGCATTCTGCGCTGTGCTCTTGCAGTCATCTTTGGAGGACGACCACTCAGGGCTGAAATTCCTTTATTAGTTTAAGCACACTGTGTTTGTCTATTGTTGTGACTATGATGAACAGCTCAAATAAGCAAAGAGAAACAACAGTCCATTACTTTAAGACATAAAGGTCAGTCAATACGAAATACGCAAAACCAAGCACTATGATGAACCTGGCTCTCATGAGGACTGCCACAGGAAAGGAAGACCCAGAGTTCCCTCTGCTGCACAGGATGTTCATTAGCTTTACCAGCCTCAGAAATTGCAGCCCAAATAAATTATTCACAATTTAAGACACATCATCATCAACTGTTCAGAGGAGACTGCGTGAAAAAAAGCAATACTAAAGAACATCAATAATAAGAAGAGACTTGCTTGGGCCAAGAAACTCAAGCAATGGACTGGTGGAAATCTGTCGTTTGGTCTGATGAGTCCAAATTTGAGATTTTTGCTTCCAACCGCCTTGTCTTTGTGAGACGCAGAGTAGGTGAACAGATGATCTCCACATGTGTAGTTCCCACCGTGAAGCATGGAGGAGAAGGTGTGATGGTGCTTTGCTGGTGACACTGTCTGTGATTTATTTAGAATTCAAGGAACACTTAACCAGCATTGCTACCACAGCATTCTTCAACGATACACCATCCCATCTGGTTTGGGCTTAGTAGGACTATCATTTGTTTTTCAACAGGATAATGACCCAACCCACCCCCAGGCTGTGTAAGGGCTATTTGACCAAGGAGAGTGATGGAGTGCTGCATCACATGACCTGGCCTCCACAATCACCCAACCTAATCCCAATTGAGATGGTTTGGGATGAGTTGGACCATAGAGTGAAGGAAAAGCAGCCAACAAGTTCTCAGCATATGTGGGAACTCCAAGACCGTTGGAAAATCATTCCAGGTGAAGCTGTTTGAGAGAATGGCAAGGGTGTGCAAAGCTGTCATCAAGGCTAAGGATGGCTATTTAAATTATATATATATTTGGATTTGTTTAACACATTTTTGGTTACTACATGATTCCATATGTGTTATTTCATAGTTTGTCTTTGCTATTATTTTACAATGTAAAAAAAGTCTAAATAAAGAAAAACCCTTGAATGAGTAGGTGTGTCCAAACTTTTGACTGGTACTGTATCAGATGACAGATCCCGGGAATCAAACCACCTATCCTGGCGTTGCAAGCACCATGCTCTACCAACTGAGCTACAGAGGACCACATCCAAATGAAAAACTGTTCAGTCAACTTCTACCTGACTCACATGTTCTTGGGTGTCGTCACTTTGATAG
The DNA here is from genome assembly GCF_057628025.1 of Oncorhynchus mykiss. Lineage (NCBI taxonomy): Eukaryota > Metazoa > Chordata > Actinopteri > Salmoniformes > Salmonidae > Oncorhynchus > Oncorhynchus mykiss. Next base: position 14,969,786 of record NC_143038.1, on the reverse strand, counting down.
AGGGAATGTCCTCTTTTCTGCACACATACAGTGGCAAGAGAAAGTATGTGAACCCTTTGGAATTACCTGGATTTCTGCATACAGTAGTCATAAAATTAGGTCTGATCTTCATCTTTGCCATAATATTTGTCACGAATCCCGTTTCCTGAGTCTGTTTTTGCCTGTGTTCTGTCCTGGAGTGTTTTTTCCGGCGTCCTGGAACGCACCCTGTCTGGTTGCCGGGCAATGTAGCCAGTTGGGAGTTCTGATTAGCCACACCTGTATCCCATCAGCTATCTGCACACCTGGTCCTGATCATCATCTCTCCTCTTCATAAGCCCGGACCTGACATCCATTCCCTGCCGGATCGTTAGCCATGAACATTACTCACCCGGATCATTTACCCCATTCCCGCCTGGTCGTCGGAGGATTCCGCTTCCCCATTGGATCCACCTATTTACTCCCATCAACTCACCACCGCTGCCCGCTACACCACCTGGATATATCTACCCATTCACTTTCACTTGTAAATAAATACTCACCTTCTTCCTACTCTCCTTGTCCTGGTCTGCTTCTGGGTTCGATTTTGAAGAAACGTGACAGAACGATCCGGCCAAGGATGAACCCAGCGGACCTGGATTCCGTTTGCCATGCCATTACCCAGCAGGGGAAGACATTGGGACAACACAAGACGGCGCTACAGGAGATAGCGGGTGCAATCCAGAACTTATCTGCTAGCTTGACACAAATCCAGGATCAGCTCAAGTTGCTGGCGATTCATTCACCACCTGTTTCACCCATCTCACCTGCCGTGTCTGATGCGGTTTCCTTCCTTGAACCCAAGGTACCGACGCCTGATAAATATGAAGGGGATTTGGGAAGATGCCGTTCGTTTCTTATGCAGTGTGGGTTAGTGTTTGATCTGCAGCCCCATTCTTACGCCACTGACAAGGCTAGGATAGCCTTTGTTATTGAACTGCTGCGTGGAAGAGCTCTGGAATGGGCTTCAGCCGTTTGGGAATGACAGGAGACCTGCATGGCTTCATACCAGGAATTCACGGGAGAGATGAGAAGGCTTTTTGACCATCCAGTCCGAGGTAAGGACGCAGCTAAACGTTTGTTCACTTTTCGCCAAGGAGCTTGCAGTGTGGCAGACTTTATGATCGAGTTCAGGACATTGTCTGTGGAGAGTGGTTGGAATGAGGAGTCACTACAAGCGGCTTTTTACCAGGGGTTGTCGGAGCAACTCAAGGACGAGCTGATATCCTATCCAGAGCCTAGTGACCTAGACAGCTTGGTCACTTTATCTATTCGGGTAGATAATAGAGTCAGAGAGAGAAGGAGGGAGAAGCAGTGGGGCCCATCCAATCAATCAGTAACTCGGTTACCATTCGGTTCAGGAAGTGAACCAGAACGTATTGATCGTTATTCCCCACACGGGATTAGTGGAGGGGTCTTGCCACCAGATCCTGAACCAATGCAAGTGGGGCGACACGGGCTAACTAAGGAGGAGCGCCAACGTAGACGTGAGACCAACAGCTGTCTCTACTGTGGTAGCTCAGGACATTACATCTCCGCTTGTCCACAGCGCTCGTTAAACTGCCCGGCTCGCTAGTTTTGGGAGGAATTTTTGCGAGCCAGTTTCAACCTCTCAAGAATCCTGTCAGACCCCGTTTTCCTGCGACCCTTATGAATAAGGATCAGAGCTTAGAGATGAACGCTTTTATCGATTCAGGTGCCGATGGCAGCTTTATTGATGCCGACTTGGTGGAACAGCTGGGGCTTTCCAAGGAGCAATTGCCGGAAGCCATTGAAGCAACCACTCTGAACGGCAGTAGTCTGGCACGGATCACTATGAGGACTGAACCGGTTAAGATGTTGTTGTCGGGGAATCATTCAGAGTTTATCTCCTTCTTCATTCTGTCCTCGCCCCATGTTCCTCTGGTTCTTGGTTACCCCTGGCTTAAGGAACACAATCCCTCGTTTGATTGGGTGACGGGTAAGGTAACTAGTTGGAGCATTGATTGTCATGCTAACTGTCTTAGGACTGCCTGTTCTCCTGCCGTTTCCAGTCAGGTCAGTGACTCTGCTCCTCCTGATTTGTCCCTGGTTCCAGAAACATATCACGAGTTGGGTGAAGTATTCAGTAAACAGAAGGCTCAGTCCCTTCCTCCCCACCGACCTTATGACTGTGCGATTAATCTGTTTCTTGGAGACGCCTTTCCCAAGGGACGGTTATACAGTATCTCTCGACCTGAACGTGAGGCCTTGGAGACCTACATCAAGGAGTCTCTAGCTGCAAGTCTCATTCGGCCCTCGTCATCACCTCTGGGAGCAGGATTTTTTTTGTGAGCAAGAAGGATGGCTCTCTTCGACCGTGTATTGATTATCGGGGTTTGAATGATATTACGGTCAAGAACAAGTATCCCCTGCCCTTGATGAGCTCGGCTTTCGATTCTTTACAGAGTGCTACGGTTTTTACGAAGCTTGATTTACGTAATGCTTATCATTTGGTTCGGATCAAAGAGGGGGACGAGTGGTTGACTGGGTTCAATACTTCGATGGGACATTTCGAGTACCAGGTGATGCCGTTTGGACTGACCAACGCTCCTGCTGTGTTCCAAAGTATGGTGAATGACGTTCTGAGAGATATGATTGGTATTTTTGTGTTCGTTTACCTGGATGATATCCTCATCTTCTCGAAGGAGCTTTCTAGCCACGTTCAGCATGTCAAGCAGGTCCTGCAGCGGTTATTGGAGAACCGTCTGTTCGTGAAGGCTGAGAAGTGCGATTTTCACGCCCACACGACGTCCTTCCTCGGGTACATCATCTCCAGGGGAGAGATCAAGATGGACCAAGAGAAGGTTCGGGCGGTTCGGGATTGGAGCTCCAGAGATTCCTGGGTTTTGCAAATTTTTATCGGAGGTTTATCCGTGATTACAGCCGGGTGGCCGCCCCTTTAACTGTACTGACGTCTTGCACCCGAAAGTTCTGTTGGTCTCCTGAGGCAGACCGAGCATTTCTAGATTTGAAGAGCCGATTCACCAACGCCCCGATTCTCTCTCAACCTGACACTTCCGTCAGTTCGTTGTGGAGGTGGATGCGTCTGATGTGGGGGTGGGCGCCATCCTGTCCCAGCGTAGCTCCACTGACGGTAAACTCCATCCCTGCGCCTTCTACTCTTGTCGTCTTTCTCCAGCTGAAAAACTACGATGTGGGTAACCGGAAGCTTCTCGCTGTGAAGCTTGCCTTGGAGGAGTGGCGTCACTGGTTGGAGGGAGCGGAGCAACCGTGTGCGGTCTGGACTGACCACAAGAATATGGCTTACGTGCAATCGGCTAAACGTCTCAACTCCCGTCAGGCCCGATGGGCTTTGTTTTTTGGACGCTTCAATTTTTCCCTGACGTTCCGACCTGGGTCGAAGAACGGGAAGGCGGACGCCCTGTCCCGGATGTTCTCCAAGACGGAGGAGAGTGGGGCCAAGACTGAGACGATTCTTCCCCAGAACGTTGTCGTGGGAGCCGTTACATGGAGGATTGAGGAGGAGGTGATGGCGGCTCTTCGGACACAGCCCGGGCCCGATAACGGTCCACCCGGTCGGTTGTTCGTGCCTGAGTCGGTTCGTTCTGCTGTCCTTCAGTGGTCCCACTCCAGCAAGATAGCTTGTCACCCTGGTGTTGCTCGGACTATGGCGTTACTGCGCAGACGATTTTGGTGGCCTGCCATGGGAGAAGATACCCGGAGGTTTGTTGCCGCTTGTCCTGTTTGTGCGCAGAATAAGAGTACCAATCGGGCCAGCTCTGGGCTTCTTCACCCCCTACCTATTCCCCGGCGACCTTGGTCGCATCTGGCCCTGGATTTTGTCACGGGGTTGCCCTCTTCTGTTGGTAACACGGTTATTCTGACCATTGTGGATAGATTCAGCAAGTTTGCCCACTTTGTTCCCCTCTCCAAGCTGCCTTCTGCCACTGAGACGTCCGAGATCCTGGTTAGGGAGGTGTTCAGGGTCCACGGGTTGCCCTGTGACATTGTTTCTGACCGTGGTCGTCAGTTTACCTCTGCTGTCTGGAAATCCTTATGTTTGGCCATTGGAGCTACAGTCAGTCTCACATCTGGATTTCACCCCCAATCTAATGGTCAGGCGGAGAGAGCCAACCAGAAGATGGAGTCCACGCTGCGCTGTCTTGTTTCCTCCGATCCCACCTCTTGGTCCTCTCAATTACCCTGGGTCGAGTATGCTCATAATACTCTCCCTTCATCTGCCACTGGGATGTCTCCCTTCCAGTGCCTGTACGGTTACCAACCTCCCTTGTTTCCTTCTCAGGAGCGGGATCTCTCGGTTCCTTCTGTCCAGACCCACATCCGTCGTTGCCACCGCACCTGGCATCGGGCCAGGAAGGCCCTCCTTAAGGTTTCTGACCGGTATCAGATCCAGGCGAATCGTCGCCGTATTCCTGCCCCCGCTTATACCGTTGGAGATAGGGTTTGGTTGGCTACACGGGATCTTCCTCTACGGACTGAGTCGAGGAAACTGTCACCGAAGTTCATTGGTCCGTTTGTAGTGGAGAGGATCATTAATCCTGTTGTGGTCCGACTCAAGTTGCCTGCTACACTAAGAGTACATCCCCCCTTTCATGTCTCCTGCCTCAAGCCGGTTCTCCTCAGTCCTCTGTTGCCCCCTCCTCCTCGTCCTCCTCCTCCTCGGATGATCGGAGGTGGTCCTGTCTACACGGTGCGCCGCATCATGGACTCCAGACGGCGGGGTCGAGGGTTCCACTATTTAGTGGATTGGGAAGGATATGGTCCTGAGGAGAGGAGTTGGATTCCTCGGCGTCAGATCCTTGACGATGATCTGCTTCGTGACTTTTACCGCCTCCACCCTGGCGCTCCGGGTAGTCCGCCCGGTGGCGTTCGTCGGAGGGGGGGGGGGGGGGGTACTGTCACGAATCCCGTTTCCTGAGTCTGTTTTTGCCTGTGTTCTGTCCTGGAGTGTTTTTTCCGGCGTCCTGGCGTCCTGTCTATGTAGCCAGTTGGGAGTTCTGATTGCCCGCACCTGTATCCCATCAGCTATCTGCACACCTGGTCCTGATCATCATCTCTCCTCTTCATAAGCCCGGACCTGACATCCATTCCCTGCCGGATCGTTAGCCATGAACATTACTCACCCGGATCATTTACCCCATTCCCGCCTGGTCGTCGGAGGATTCCGCTTCCCCATTGGATCCACCTATTTACTCCCATCAACTCACCACCGCTGCCCGCTACACCACCTGAATATATATCTACCCATTCACTTTCACTTGTAAATAAATACTCACCTTCTTCCTACTCTCCTTGTCCTGGTCTGCTTCTGGGTTCGATTTTGAAGAAACGTGACAATATTGGAAAAGCATTACAGGTGAAGCTGGTTTAGAGAATGCCAAGAGTGTGCAAAGCTGTCATCAATGCAAATGGTGGCTACTTAAGAATCTCAAATATACATATTTTCATTTGTACAACACTTTTTTGGTTACTACATGATTCCATATGTGTTATTCATAGTTTTGATGCCTTCACTATTATTCTACAATCTAGAAAATAGTGTAAATAAAGAACAACCCTTGAATGAGTAGGTGAGTCCAAACCTTTGACTGGTACTGTACTGTATGTGCGTGTGTGTGTGTGTGTTGAAGTCGGGAGTTTACATACACTTAGGCTGGAATCATTAAAACTCATTTTTCAACCACTAAACAAATGTCTTGTTAACAAACTATAGCTTGAGGCATCATACCCAAGAAGACTCGAGGCTGTAATCATAAAAACATGTTTTTACTTTGGGTACTGTGTGTGTAGACTGATGAGGGGGGGAAAAAACAATTTCATCCATTTTAGAATAAGTCTAACGTAACAAAATGTGGAAAAAGTCAAGGGGTCTGAATACTTTCTGAATGCACTGTATAGTCCACTGTCTTCAGAGATGGTGAATGCTTCAGTTTGCTTTAACTCTCTATTGCATTGTATTCCACTTGTTTTCTTTGAATTGTCAGAGCTCATCTCATATTCATAGACTTCACACTTGTGTTCAAATTCCGAACGTCATTAATAAAGGGATAGTTCTCTCAAACTATCCAGCAGATACCTGTCAATAGTGTATGCTTGACTATGCAGTCATGGCACATGATGAGTTCAATCATACTAGCCATGGTAGCCCTCTATAGAATGAGACCTGAAAAAATATAGAGTTTGTTTTCATATCAGAATGCAGCCCTATGTCCATTATCTAGTATAATATTATGACAGACATTATTATTTCAGGACTCGCTAAATTTGATTGGTTTTGAGCCTCTGTCAGGCTTAAACTCTGATGCAAGAATATTCAAGTCACCTGCAAAAGTGTAATTGTTCCACATAAAACATTCAGTATGATCTTCTTTCAGAGGGACTATCAGGTCATAAAAGAGGAGGTGGAAGAGATGGAGGGACTGGCTTTGCGACTACAGGTCCTCCTACCTGAAATGCCAGGGGCTTTGGGGGAGGACATCCATGCGACCCAGCACGCTTGGGAGGAGTTGGGCTTGAGCATGGCAGAGAACCAATGCAACCTCCAACAATTTCAGCAACTGCAAGACTTTCTTAGGGCCTACCTGGCCATGATGTGAGCAATTACACATACAGTATGATGTCAAATATTGTTCTTGGTACAATTGGTTCTTGATACAACTGAAATGTTGTGCCTGTTTTGTCCTGAATAATGCACATGTATATGTTTAGTGCTCATGAATATGCTTATTATGTTTATTGTAATAACCACAATGTGCTTACTGAGCCCCTTCTCTCTCTCTCTCTCTCTCTCTCTCTCTCTCATATGTCTCCCCTACAGCTCATGGACAGAGGACACACAGACTTGCATTTTCTCAGAGGCTTCAGTCCAGCAGTGGAGCTTGGCAGAATTGAGTGTTCCATCTGAGCTGGATCTGAGGATAGAGCAGAAGTTTGACGAGTTTGACAAGCTCGCTGCTGCTGGGCAGAAGATTATCAAGGAGCGACATCACTTGGCAGATATTGTGAGTTCTTTTACGACAGGGGTCACAAACATATTTTGCCCTGTGGACCACAGCCTTTGAAAAGACTGATTAACTCAATTATTTGTACTTTCACTTGTTTAAAAAAAAAATGGAACTAGTCTAGTTGCACAAACCACAATGACCCAACCATTGGAAGAGACAGAAAATATCTGGCAACTGTTTTATACAGATAAAGGAGAGGACTGAGGAACTACAAAGCATTCTGGGATGGATCCTGGTATACTGGAGGGCACAGAAAGACCAGCTGGGTCAGGAGAGGCCAAGCGATTCAAGAAGAAGTGATGCCCCTCAAGGAGACGCAACCAGATTTTCACAAGGTCAACCCCAGGTAGGATATCCCTGATACCCCCTAAAAAAAGGTATAACAATTATAATAATGATAAATGAAATTTAAAAAAGGATATCCCTGCTTTCACACCAATGTGATATTTATTCGTTATAACAAATTATTTCAGAACAATAACATTGTTCTATTGAAATTAGACACATTCAAAGCACTGAACTACATCGCTGTTGTGAAGCTACCGTAATAATGTGTATAGAAGACAAAATGCTTTCTGATGATTTTCTACCTGCCCAAATCTTGCTCCTAAGGATCAAGGCTTATTGCACAAAACCTAAAAATATATATTTTTAAATACTTGAAATAGGAATTATTGAACAAAATCTTTGGTTTTCTTTGCAGAATCTATCCTCTCTGGCAGAACACAAGTCCTCTGAAAGCCTGTCCACAAAGCACAGGCTCATGGTGGCGAGCCAGTTTGAAGGACCACAAAAATCCCAACCAGGGATAGGTCACCATGAAGAAAACTTTGCCAATCCAGTAAACGTAACACGACACGTCCCCTTGGCTGTGGTAGTAAACTCGCCCAGCATTATCCTTGAAGAGCCCTGTGCTACTGTCACCCCACTGGGCAGCAGCATCAACCTCATCCTCAGTTTTGACCAACAGCCACCAGGGGGCGATCTGCAACAGGGGCCAGTGGAGCCAAAGCAGGCAGGGGAACCTGTGCATAGGGTGAGTACAGATCACCACATATTCATATCTACATACCACAAGACAACATCAACCAAATTAAAAAGGGAGGATGCAAAGTTTTGGACAACAGTCAGATTTGAATTCTGTTGCTGTTGATGCAATCTCCGTAGACAAACATTGGCAGTAGAATGGCTCGTACTGAAGAGCTCAATGACTTTCAGTGTGGCACCATCATAGGATGCCACCTTCCAAACAAGTCCGTTTTCAAATTTCTGCCCTGCTAGAGCTGCCCTGGTGAACTGTAAGTGGAACCGTCTAGGCGCAACAACGGCTCAGCCATGAAGTGGTAGCTCACAAGCTCACAGAACGGGACCGCCGAGTGCGTAAGCGCTGGAAAAATCGTCTCGCCTTGGTTACAACATTGACTACCGAGTTCCAAACTGCCTCTGGAAGCTATGTCAGCACAGGAACTGTTTGTCGGGAGTTTCATGAAATTGGTTTCCATGGTCGAGCAGCCACACACAATCACACTTCACCATGTGGCAGTCTGCCAAACAAATCGGGGTTTCGCGGATGCTACCTGCCCTAATGCATAGTGCCAATTGTAAAGTTTGGCAGAGGAGGAATAATGGTCTGGGGCTGTTTTTCATGGTTCAGCCTAGGCCCCTTAGTTACAGTGAATGGAAATCTTAACACTACAGCATACAATGACATTCTATACGATTGTGTGCTTCCAACTTTGTGGCAACAGTTTGAGGAAGGTGCTTTCCAGTTTAAGCATGACAATGCCCCCGGGCACAAAGCGAGGTCCATACAGAAATGGTTTGTCGAGATCGATGTGGAGAAACTTGACTGGCCTGCTCATAGCCCTGAACTCAACCCCATTGAACACCTTTAGGATGAATTGAAATGCCGACTGCGAGCCAGGCCTAATCACCCAACATCAGTGCCCAACCTCACTAAAGCTCTTGTGGCTGAATGGTCCCAGCAGCAATGTTCCAATATCTAGTGGAAAGCCTTCCCAGAAGAGTGGATGCTGTTATAGCAGCAAAGGTGGGGACCAACTCCATATTAATGCCCATGATTTTGAATGAGATGTTTGATGAGCAGGTGTCCACATACTTTTGTACACTGCCATGCAGTGTATTTCAAGGCCGATAAACCTATCCCCACAGCTAATAATACAAAACATCTTGTAGAACCTCAAGACGTTCAGGCACATTTCTATTGTGTTTATCTTTAAAAGCTTTAGATTGGGACTGGGATAGGGAGAGCTGATCCTAATGGCTTTGAGCAGCTATTAGTAAAGGAATGTGGTGTAAGATTTCTGTCCCCCATTCCAGAAGTGGTAGTTCATCAACTTGGCTCACACTCAGTGGATTAGTCATGGTCAAGCCATTGCCACTGCAGCTGGGTATGAGACCACCTCATCTCCATGTGATTTTCATAAGGTTTGCGGAATGTAAGATCCAATTTTGAAGGTTTGCAGCTGAAATTATGTCTTAAAATAACGTACAGTATTTTTATACAGAATCAACTACATATTTTGTAAAGTGTGCACGAGTATCACAAATTGGTTCTCCGTAAATTAATCTAAGATGTCTTTGATCATGGTTGCATAAGCATTTAATTTCAAAGAACATGAAAGTCACCTTTTTGCAGAGTTTTGTATTTTAATACATCTAATTATCTTAATCTTTTTCAGGTGAGCACCTATCTGCAAGTCACAGATGGAAGTCCTGTTTTTGAAGACGTGGCATCGTCTCATGTTACTGACACGAGCCACGTGTCAACCACCTTTTCCACAAGCTCAATCAACGCTACTTTCATTCCCCAAGTCAGGACTGTCTTGCTCCCCACCTTACCCAGAACCAGTTCCACCTCTACCTTAAACCTGAAGGGACCGATGAAGAGGAAGAAAATGACACACAGACACACTGTGACTGGAATTGTCGCAATGCCCAAGCCAGAGGGGGTTACTACCGCGCCCACCAATGTCAAACACAGGGCTTACACCTGGCCACTGGAGGATAAGAAGGAATGTCATGCCACACAAGGGAGTCCAGGTAATACAGAACTCCAACTGTATATCAAAAATAATTCTGTGGTGAGTGTCATGGATGGCAACTCTTCAGGCACGTCAAGCATTCCTACCATCCAGGGGCATTTCTTGCATGGGCCCAATGAGATGACCATTAGGCAAGACAAGAGCCACTATGGCATTATCCATCTTGGGTCGATGTTGAGTTTTGACCTGACTACGGATTGGGGGAAAATCTCACAGATAAATGCAAAAGACCTCACAACTGAGAAAGTGCCTTTTGAAGCCAATGGAGACCATGCCAGTCCACCTTTGAATCTGTACAGACCATCAGGCTCAAACACACTCGGTCAGACTCAAGTATCGTCCAAAGTAATTGGACAGACTTTTGCCCTCAGTCCAGAAAAGGAAAGGCATCTTGAAGCTGATGGGGACTGTAGACCGTCAGGCTCAAATACACTCAGTCTAACTCAGAAAGTGATTGGGCAGAATTTCACCCTCAGTCCAGGGGAGGAAAGTATCTGCGAAACAGTGGACTTTGCTGTTCAAAATTGTTCACCTTTGAATCTATACAAATTGGCAGACTCAAATACACTCAGTCAGACTCACAAAGTGATTGGACATACTTTTGCCCTCAGTCCAAAAGAAGAAAAGAGCTGTGAAGTAGCTAGGCAGGACTCGCAGAAGGTCAGCTCAGAGTCTGTTTCTCTTTTGGTTCAGTGTCTCTCTCTACCTGAGAAAGACAACGTCTATCACGACCTAAGAAGCACCACAAGGAGTCCTGCCCTTGCTGCTGGACATGAGAACATTTTCTCCAGCACTGTTGGCATCCACCATGAGGATACGGTCGAGATTTCCATTCCAGTGGCTATTTTGGACTCTAACAAGCAACGCACTGAATCAAACTGCAGCAGCTCGATGATGCATGACCACGCCCGCACTGAACCATCACAGAACCACAACTGTTTAAGTGTTCACACTAAGATTCAAGACCTCAATAACCACATATACTTCCCTTCTGCAAAGAGGCAATTCGCTTTCCAAAGTGACCTTCGAGTTGTAGAGATCAAGGGCTTGTCTACTGGGTCTGAAGACTCCACATGGATGGGTGTGCGCAGTTCTGGACGAGTCATTGTGTGCTCTGAGGACAACTGTTGCATATGCTCCGACAGTCCGGCACCTATGATGGTATTGGAAAAAGAAACTTCACCCAAAAGAGAACCAGATCATATTCATCCTGATCATTGGCAGTTTGAGGAGGAGGAAGAGGAGCTGGAGGATATTTGGAATTGCACAGCCCGGGAAAGAGCACCTTGAATTACTGTGGTCCAAAAATCTGAGGTACGTAGATCAACAAAAGTACCCATCTTATAGTTTGGGGTCAATTAGAAATGTCCTTGTTTTTGAAAGAAAAGCAAATTTTTTGTCCATTAAAATAACATCAAATTGATCAGAAATACAGTGTAGACATTGTTCATGTTGTAAATGACTATTGTTGCTGGAAACAGCAGATTTTTTTAATGGAATATCTACGTAGGAGTACAGAGGCCCATTATCAGCAACTGTGTTCCAATGGCACATTGTGTTAGCTAATCCAAGTTTATAATTTGAAAAGGTAATTATTAGAAAACCATTTTGCAATTATGTTAGCACAGCTGAAAAATTTTGTTCTGATTAAAGAAGCAATAAAACTAGCCTTCTTTAGACTGGTTGAGTATCTGGAGCATCAGCATTTGTAGATTCGATTACAGGCTCAAAATGGCCAGAAACAAAGAACTTTCTTCTGAAACTGGTCAGTCTATTCTTGTTCTGAGAAATAAAGGCTATTCCAAGCAAGAAATTGCCAAGAAACTGAAGATCTTGCACAATCTTGTACAACGCTGTGTACTACCCCCTTTACAGAACAGCTATAACCAGAATAGAAAGAGGAGTGGGAGGCCCTGGTGCACAACTGAGAAGGAGGATAAGTACATTAGTGTATCTAGTTTGAGAAACAGACACCTCACAAGTCCTCAACTGGAAGCTTCATTAAATAGTACCCGCAAAACACCACTCTCAATGTCAACAGTGAAGAGCCAACTCCGGGATGCTGGACTTCTAGGCAGAGTTGCAAAGAAAAAGCCATATCTCAGACTGGCCAATAAAGAGAAAAGATTCAAATGTGCAACAGAACACAGACACTGGACAGAGGAACTCTGCCTAGAAGGCCAGCATCCCGGAGTCGCCTCTTCACTGTTAACGTTGAGACTGGTGTTTTGCGGTTATTATTTTATTGCTTCTTTAATCAGAACAAAGGGATTTTCTAATGATCAATTAGCCTTTTTAAATGATAAATTTAGATTAGCTAACACAATGTGCCATTGGAACACAGGAGTGATGGTTGCTGATAATGGGCCTCTGTACGCCTATGTGGATATTTCATAAAAGAATCAGCGGTTCCCAGCTACAACAGTCATTTACAACATTAACAACGTCTACACTGTATTTCTGATCAATTTGATGTTATTTTAATGACCAAAAATGTGCTTATCTTTCAAAAACAAGGACATTTCTAATTGATCAAACTTTTGAATGGTAGTGTATCTGCACTTTAAACACACACATACACACACAAAATGCCTCTGTGTAATATACATACAGTCGTTGCCAAAAGTTGAGAATGACACAAATATTAATTTTCAAAGTCTGCTGCCTCAGTTTGTATGATGGCAATTTGCATATAATCCAGAATGTTATGAAGAGTGATCAGATTAATTGCAAAGTCCCTCTTTACCATGCAATTGAACTGAATCCCCCAAAAAACATTTCCACTGCATTTCAGCTCTGCCACAAAAGGACCAGCTGACATCATGTCAGTGATTCTCTCATTAACACAGGTGTGAGTGTTGACGAGGACAAGGCTGGAGATCACTCTGTCATGCTGATTGTGTTCGAATAACAGATTGGAAGCTTCAACAGGAGGGTGGTGCTTGGAATCATTGTTCTTCCTCTGTCAACCATCGTTACCTGCAAGGAAACACGTGCCGTCATCATTGCTTTGCACAAAAAGGGCATCACAGGCAAGGATATTGCTGCCAGTAAGATTGCACCTAAATCAACCATTTATCGGATCATCAAGAACTTCAAGGAGAGTGGTTCAATTGTTGTGAAGAAGGCTTCAGGGCGCCCAAGAAAGTCCAGCAACCACTAGGACCGTCTCCTAAAGTTGATTCAGCTGCAGGATCAGGGCACCACCAGTACAGAGCTTGCTCAGGAATGGTAGCAGGCAGGTGTGAGTGCATCTGCATGCACAGTGAGGCAAAGACTTTTGGAGAATGGCCTGGTGTCAAGAAGGGCAGCAAAGAAGCCACTTTTCTCCAGGAAAAACATCAGGGACAGACTGATATTCTGCAAAAGGTACAGGGATTGGACTGCTGAGGACTGGAGTAAAGTAATTTTCTCTGATGAATCCCCTTTCCGATTGTTTGGTGCATCTGGAAAAAAGCTTGTACGGAGAAGACGAGGTGAGTGCTACCATCAGTCCTGTGTCATGCCAACAGTAAAGCATCCTGAGACCATTCATGTGTGGGGTTGCTTCTCAGCCAAGGGAGTGGGCTCACTCACAATTTTGCCTAAGAACACAGCCATGAATAAAGAATGGTACCAACACATCCTCTGAGAGCCATTTCTCCCAACCATCTAGGAACAGTTTGGTGACAAACAATGCCTTTCCAGCATGATGGAGCACCTTGCCATAAGGCAAACGTGATAACTAAGTGGCTCGAGGAACAAAACATCGATATTTTGGGTCTGTGGCCAGGAACCTCCCCAGACCTTAATCCCATTGAGAATTTGTGGTCAATCCTCAAGAGGCGGGTGGACAAACAAAAACCCACAAATTCTGACAAACTCCAAGCATTGATTATGCAAGAATGGGCTGCCATCAGTCAGGATGTGCCCCAGAAGTTAATTGACAGCATGCCAGGGCGGATTGCAGAGTTCTTGAAAAAGAAGGGTCAACACTGCAAATATTGACTCTTTGCATCAAAATCATGTAATTGTCAATAAAAGCCTTTGACACTTATGAAATGCTTGTAATTATACTTCAGCATTCCATAGTAACATCTGACAAAAATATCTAAAGACACTGAAGCAGCAAACTTTGGAAATTAATGTGTCATTCTCAAAACTTTTTGCCACAACTATACATTCTTGCATCAATTTTTCTACACACAAACCAACTGATTTCTGAGGTGGCTCTTTTCCACATATGCAAGTTTGAGGTGTGAGTTGGGTAAATGCAATGGATTATGAATCAAAACACCATATGATCGATACTTAAAGAAACAACAAAAAATAAATTGATAAGCATTAGCACATAGAAATATTAGGGATTGGGTAGGTCTGATGCATGCATTGATAAGCAGAAATAACATCAGTTTCTCTTGAGTTTCATGATCCTAATTCTCATGAAATATGCATACATTTGTACATCAAAAATCATTTTGACCATATGCTGACAGTCAATTGGTTTCATGATGATCAAGAATTCTCATAAAATACACACACACACACACACACACATACTGCAAAGTGTAGCCTAAGTAAACAAAAAGAAGTGATTTAGATTTGACTTTTACACTTCAATTCTAAATCAAGCTCTACATGGACACTGCATTAGGAAAAGCTTGTAGTGTATGTGTCTGTTTTAACACAGATATAGCCTGAACATTGAGTGAACCATTGTCTGAAATAGATTGAACGAACTGGTTTTGCCTTGAACAATTCGATTTTAATATTTAACGTATTTTCATGATGTTCCTTCTCCCACTAGGTGATGCCCTTGCCACACAGACCAGTGACCAACCAGCCAGAGATTAAAGTGGCCCTAAACGTAAAGCGTCTCAGAATAGGAGTGCTGATCTAGGATTAGTTTGCCTTTTAGAACAAAATTAATAAGATTATATGGACAGATCCTAGATCAGCACTCCTACTCTGAGATGCTTTGTGGGATACGGACACAGATCTAGGATCAGCTTATTCTCCCCCTTTTCCAACTTTGACTCCAGATGGACTTTTACTTCACATTGCCGCAGTGAAAGAGGATCATCGTGTACAAGCAGCAGAGGTGGAAAAAGTACTCAATTGTCACACCTTAATAGAAAATGACTCAAGTAAAAGTTAAAGTCACCCAGTAACATATTACTTGAGTAAAAGTCAAAAAGTATTTGGTTTAAAATATACTTAAATGTCAAAAGTAAAAGTAGAAACCATTTCAAATTCCTAATAATAAGCAAACCAGGTGAATGAGCCAATTGGAAGCTGGGGATGATTAGGTGGCCATGATGGTATGAGGGCCAGATTGGGAATTTAGCCAGGGCATCAAGGTTAACACCCCTACTCTTATGATACGTGCCATGGTATGTTTAGTGACCACAGAGAGTCAGGACACCCGATTAACTTCACATACCAAAGACAGATTTCCACTCAATAATTGATGGATGTCAATGGCCAATGGAGGGCCGAAACACTATAGTCTTTTTTGTGACTCTTTCCATTGGTTACTGGCTGTTAACACAACTTGAGTGTATATGATACAACATAAAACAATATAACATTACTGTATTGAAGAAATCAGACATGTAGGGTCACAAATAGTGCAATACACTGAACTGAATGGACTTACCCCATTGAATACCATACAAGATGATCAAAATGTATTTGCTCTGTCTTTAATGCCACTTGGTGTCTTATTTCTTTCAACCGTGTATGAATTGCATGCAGGGCACATAAACTGCTATTTTAATCTGCTGTACAGTAGACTATCACTTATCATTTGAATCACTTTTGTAAAAAAGAAAAGAAAAAGAGAAATAAAGCAAAGAATTTGCAGCTTCTTCATATTGAATTGAAGTAGTTTGTCATTAGTTGTAATAAAGATACCTTTTTCAGGTTATCATGAAGTTCTAGGAGTAGATGTTTTAGATGGTCAGGCTCAGATATATTCACTTTATTACTGTTACAAAAAGCAAGACAACTTGTAGTCTAATTCGTGGCTCTGCAAACTTCCAGTTGGGGCCAGTAATGGACCATTTAAGAGCCTTCATTTATATAGGCTACTTTATCTGGACACAATCTAGGCCATTACGTAATTCATTGTCGAGCAGCACTGGAAAGATAGTGTCACTACTATTATTTATGCTCATTTTTCATTATTGTATGCTCATTCTTTCTGCATTATTTGTGAATATGTTTCAGTAATTACAAGTGATGATTGACATCTCAGAGAACAAACGAGCCAACACGTCACGGTAGGTCAGCCTATCCCTAAACAAATGACCGCATGGGGGAGGCGGGACTTCTTCCGATTCTGCCAGCGCGACTCAACAGAAACTAGTTGTATTAGACACACAGCGAGGCCTATTGATACAGTTCATGAATTGTAGGGACGGGGCTTTGTCTAGTTACAATTGCATAAAGTCACTGATAAAGACAGTTTATTATTCAACTAGGATGTTAAGCCTGCAAGTTAATCGTTTTGGATAAAATGGGATTGGATATCTAGATCTCGTCGGAGGTAAGATTTTTCATTGAGGTTTTGCTTTTTTTGTTGTAGAAGTAATTCGATTAAAGTAGCCAAACTTATAAGAATAACTAAGGCATAAATTAATTTAAACTGTTCAAATTGTATCATAACCGAATGCTGCTTTATGAGTCGGCCTGACCATCTAAATCTGGTTTCGAATGGTAAAAACAACAGCGAGATCTGAAAAGGGTCTTCGATTCTATTGTGCTGTGAGTTCGCTCTCAACAGCGGGCTCTCTAGCCCAAATGACATTAACTTTTCATTAGAAGCAAAACACCGTTCATAAATTATAAACTGGACTGATATTTTGTAGCCAGAATTGATACAATACGGCTTCGTGATTCTACGAATAACATTGCTCGCGCAACTTCAACTTATTTCCTTTGAGTCCAATTGTGATTGTTTGCAAAACTCACTGCATGTTCTGTTGGAAGAAGTAAAAACAGTGGTGCCTGGAGAAGTGGGTATACAAACATTTTGCCAAAATTACACTAATATTTTTGTGAAGAATTCTGAAAAAGTGACACACACCTACAATTATAAATCCCAAGCTGTGCATGTAGGCTTAAGGCGTCCACATACTTCCCATCTGGAACAGTTCGTGCATATATTAAGAAATGTTACGTTTGTCTTCCGCGAGTTTTTTCGGCTGTTCGTGCGCACATTTCTTTTCTTGAGGGAAGCCGAAGTCCGTAGCCGAAGATAACGCCCCTTCATTAGTGATTGGTCGAAAGTAGGGATTCTTCAATGAATTTTGTAATTCAAGGACTAATGTTTTTATGCAGAAAAATGCAATTGAAAAATACTGCACCTAACATCTTATATGTAAAATTGTCCAACTACGATCTCCTTGACAATTTTTTTTTTAAATTAATGACATTTCTTCAGTTATCTTAGATTAATTCAGACTATTTTGATGAAGTGTATGTGATACGGCGTTTCAAGATACAGCTTTTTTTTTTTTTTCAAGCGAAGGTCTTATAAGGGACTATGCAAGCACCCTAGTTTGGTTCGCCTAGCCAAAACATGCAGAAGGCTTAAAGGTGTCTGCATACTTCCCGTCCGAAATAATGACATTTTGTGATGTTTTGGTCTTCAGCAAGGGTTTCTTCGGCTGTTTGTGCGCGCAATTTTTTTGTTGTTGAGGAAAGCCGAATTTCGGTAGCCAAAGTCTACGCCCCTTTTGTCGGTCATTGGTCAACAGTAGGGATTCTCAAATTAAGTGGTTTTTTTTGTCATTCAAGGATAGACTACTTGTTTTCATGCATATTTTTTCACTTGAGAAATACTGCACCAAAAAACTTTGTTGTATTTCAAATTGCGAGATTAAGATCTCCTCAGCTAAAAAGTCAAACTTAATGACAGATTTCTTGAGTTATGGTGGAGTTTTGTTATGAGCCCCGACACTCGTTCTGAACTTTTAACCTTTTTTTATTATTTCACCTTTATTTAACCAGGTAGGCCAGTTGAGAACAAGTTCTCATTTACAACTGTGACCTGGCCAAGATAAAGCAAAGCAGTGCGACACAAACAACAACACAGTGTTACACATGGAATAAACAAACATGCAGTAAATAATACAGTTGAAAGTTCTATACAAAGTGTGTGCAAATGAGGTAGGATAAGGGGGGTGAGGCAATAAATAGGCCATAATGGCGAAATAATTACAATATAGCAATTAAACACTGGAGTGATAGATGTGCAGAAGATGAGTGTGCAAGTAGAGATACTGGGGTGCAAATGAGCAAAATAAATAACAGTATGGGGGATGAGGTAGTTGGGTGGGCTATTTACAGATGGGCTATGTACATGTGCAGTGAGCTGTGAGCTGCTCTGACAGCTGGTGCTTAAAGTTAGTGAAGGGTATATGAGTCTCCAGCTTTTTTCTTTTCCAAGTTCGTTCCAGTCATTGACAGCAGAGATCTGGAAGGAAAGGCAGCCAAAGTATGAATTGTCTTTGGGGGTGACCAGTGAGATATACCTGCTGGAGCGCGTGCTTCGGATGGGTGCTGCTTAACATGCATTGCTTGTGGTACAGTTTTAAAGTATAACGACCTTATCTTTCATATCAGCGAGAAATGTTCCATTGATACGCACCTTTTATAGGGTTAGTGTTCCCACAAGGCCATATCGCCGTGTTACAGGAAGTGTTTACAGAAGAAATACTTAAGACAGAGGGACCACTGTGCTATTTAGCTATCTAACATGCTCCGAACACCTGTGTGTAACAGAAGAAGGCTGCTAGAAACGTCACATTAGCTACAACTGTGATAAAGCTGGTTAAAACACTGTATTTTGCGTTTGTGAAATTATTTTGTTGGGATATGAAAGTAAAGTGGTTTATGTTTCTAGGACCGTATTGCAATTAGATGGTGCATTTGGCTGTTTTGGCAGTCAGAGCCAGTCTCTGAAAATAACATGACGTCCTTTGACCTTTAGGAGTAACGGAAACGTTAGGCTTCTTAAGAGTACATCTTGGGCCTGCTAATAGTAGACCTACTATTGAAACGCATAAATAAGTCTGTCAACTGAGTCAGAAATTCACAGGTTTCAGATTTGCGCCATGTTTTTTTCTCGAGTTTTCGCTCACACTTAAAAAATAAATATATATAAGATCTAATAAGATAAGATCTAATGTTGTTGTCCACAAAAATGCGTAAACTACATCAGGAGACAACTTTTGAGATCTGGGACAAATCTAAGACATTTTTTATTTTTGAATGTAGTTACCCTTTATTTCAAGGGCTCTGGTACCTAACACTGGTTAGTGGTGGTTCCGTAGCACATGAGATGGAGTTTGCAAAACAAATGGCTACTGGATTGATAATAATAATCATGATAATATTTGCAAGGTAGGCATAGGCTACGTTGTTGCTAGGTAATGTTTAATTGAGAAGGTTTTTGGGAAAGCCTTTCCATCTACCTGAGGACGTTTAGGCCTGTCATTAGCATTGCTATATTTTTCCTGTTCTTTAATTGTTTGAAACCTGGACATTTTATTTCATATTATGAGGCATTTCTTACCATGCTTCAAAGTAGACTATAGGCAAAATGTATTTTATAAAGCTTTCCTCATGCGTTTTCCTGTTCAATTGGTTTTCTTTCTACTTTCTTTCATTGTCTAGCAGCCAAAGGCATTGTCCGAGTCATATTAGCAACCCATGGTGGTTCTTTCATCTTTAGATCCCTTTCTACATTTCAAATGGATGTTTCTGTCTCTGATGGTATCCATCCTGGGCATGATATGTATCCTGGGCATTAAGAAGTGAATATACGCAATGACCACTGAAAAATATATGGTTATACGCCGTATACTTGCGTATACCCTCCACTACACCACTGAGTATAACTTCTCAAATTGGCTAAGTTTGCTCTACACACCATTTTGTATAGTTTCTAATGAAACTGTCCTAAGTATGTAGGCTGTTGCTAACAATTGTGTTTTGATCGCTTAATAATGATAACATAGTGATATCATCACTATGCTATCAAAATAAGTCTCATACACACAAGCGTACATGAGGACAATTTGTCAACTGTTTTAGCTGGTACCTGTGTAAGGGTTTGGGTTATGTTGAAGCCATGTCTGTTTCTTCTACCTAGTGTGGTAGTGCTAACCTTGACAGCTGTTGTCTTCATCAGCCTACAATGCGGTACTTTTGATTTCAGACTTTTGGAGAAACGCCGGCCAAGTACAGCTGCATATAGCTCGCTGATGTGTTGCGTGTTTGAGATGTCAAACACAATGACTTGTGAAGTGGTTTATCGGTCATGAGAGAACGAATCTGACAGAAATGCTCAACTTTGAAAAAGGAGTGTTGTTTTCTCCAGGATAGACCTTGGTAGTTCAAGAGGCAGCCAAGAATACAGTAGCCTAGATTATCATTCAAACCGAGTTCACAATGCAAAATCATCTCCGTATGCTTGGTCAAGTCAAGATCCCTTTTTGTTTTGGGGACTTAATATTTCGGAAAACCTATGAGGATCCCTACAAAAAAATGGCTATGGCAACAAGGGAAGTGCTGTGGTCCTTTGGCTCCCAAAATCCATCCACCCATGAACATGCCTAAAATGCTCATAACTGGCAACCAATACTAGCCTGCATACCCTCCTCATATGGCTAAAATCAATAGTATTTGTATTGCCAAGCGCCTGAGAAGACAAGCTTAAGGGTGATTTGTTTGGCCAGATTAGCTCCTTTTATCTGAATTTGCAAAAGTGCCTGTCAGCACTCAAGCCCGCTCAATGGGACTCCAAGTTTCTTTACTGGCGGCAGCTAATTAAAAAGCATAGCTTTTGTTTCCACTCAGTTTTCTAATCCTTTTCCTGGAATGCTGGACAGCTGAGACGAGCCAAGCCCGTTTATAGATGCAGTCCACACTCCAGAGCGGTGTATTCAGTGTATTTTATGTATGCATTAAGGTACCCTTAAGCAGGCCAGGGAAAGTCGTTCCCTCTGCAAGGTGTTCACTGTAGATGAAAGTAATCCACAAATCCCTATCTGCATTTCCCTTTTCCTTCTCCCCACTCTTGATGTTTGAAAACCCAGAGTACTTCTTACTGTAGGGCATTGGAGTGTAATGTTAGCTGGATCTGTTGTTTGCGAGTCGAGTTTCTCTAGTTATCTCAATACTTTGTACTCCTGCCTCTTTGGTTCCCCCGGGGAGGTTAAATAATTGGAGTGTGATCTCATCACCAGCATCCTACATGGTAGGGAAGATCATGTGCATAGTTTGCATG
This sequence comes from Oncorhynchus mykiss, assembly GCF_057628025.1. NCBI lineage: Eukaryota > Metazoa > Chordata > Actinopteri > Salmoniformes > Salmonidae > Oncorhynchus > Oncorhynchus mykiss. The sequence goes on along the minus strand of NC_143038.1, from coordinate 14,948,418 downwards.
ATTATAGATAATTGAGTGAGAGAGAATCAATCCGGATGTGTTTTGTGTTCCTCCAAACAAGGTCAAGAGAGGAAGGACTAAGTGCCATACTCCTGTAGAGTAAACAAGTTATCCTATTGTCCTTCACTTGACCTTTTACTTACCCTGCCCAGTAGTGTACTGCACATATTTCAATTCCTAACCAGGTGTCTGCAACTTTGTGCCACACACTTTTCTTTCTCTATACAAAAATCCTGTCTAGTGCAGAACAGGAAAATGGCCACTGGCGATAGGTTAGTCTGCACATCGAATCATCCACATGTGTAACCTGAGTGCAGGCCAGCTTGTAGACCTATTTCAATGTGCATGACTAGAAAGGCTGCAGTGATAGTGTTACAGACAAGGGTTTTTAGAACTGGGTAAACTCATTTTAAAACGGCCTTTATCAGCTCTGTTATGACCCGGTATTGGGTAACAAGGGAATGCATGGACGCAGACTGGGATTAGCGAGCCGGGGCCATCTGTGCGAAGGACAGCGGTAGCCAGGCCTTTTCTTGGTGTCCCCTGCATGGAGTCCGGAAGTCTCTGCTGGAACCCCCGTTGACGTCCTTATGCATCTGGGCCACCCTGGGATCTTTAATGATTTGATTTCACCATGGAGCTGGAGGGAGGAGCTGCCTCCACAATCACCTCCCTTCATTCCCCAATTCTCCATACCACAGGAGAAAGGAGACTGTAGCCAGGCAGGCGCCACTCCTCTGTAAACTCCACAGAGAGTTAAGTTGCAGGTCGATGAAGAAACATCTCCTTCCCCATGATCGCAGCAGAGAGCCCTAAAGAGGTGATGCCAGCTCAGGGAAAGGCATCTCACTTCTGCTCTACTGCTCGCGGTGACATTCAAACGTGAATCACCTGGTTTTAGCACCCTGCTTTGCCAGCCCAGCTAGTCAGTCACAGGGGCCATGGCCCTGGCAGGGTGAAAAATGAGATTAACAGGTTTACCAGTGCAGACGGCTTTAGTCGCTCATCTTGTTTGTGTGTTTCATCTATTATCAGCTGTAATTACTATACGGCGACCGTGGTGTCTGGGCTGGCTCCATAAACTGGTCAGGTGACTTAGGTCACAGACCACGGTCAAGGTTTAAGTTCAATTAAGTGGATTGGCTTAATTTAAGTGAAGGAGTTAAAACAATAAAATATTTAAACACTGAGGCAACCTTTTTGATGAACTTTCTACTTTTAGCGTTTCGAAGAATGCAAACATAATTTCTGGTGTGTAATATGTCAGCATTTCTTCATAGCTATGGCTCCGTGGGTCCTTGTAGAAATAACAATGACTTGAATCAACACTACTGCTATTCTAATATACTCCTGTAAGGAAGGATAACATTTAGCCTACTCTTGTGTGGTAACCCCATTCCCAGTCTCTGTAACAGTTTGGAGCCTCTACGCTATCATCTGAAATTCTCTCTAGCCAGCACCACAGACTCCCAAGGGAGTGGATCAAGCTGCTGGCAAGGCCTTTCCCAAACATGCAGCCATCTGCCTTCGACACCTGACACCATAGCCCACACTGCAATCCATTTCGACTTCCCCTCAGAGACACGTTCGTTTCTATTAAAGACGGTTTAAAAACTGACGACCAAGCATTATCACCACCAATAGAATAGATAGCCCATCATCCACACATTCCTTCCTTTTCTGGGTGAAAAAGAAAATCTGTTGACAACATGTTTAATATTTGAAAATGGCTGTGGATTTCTATGAATGTGGACCACTCAAGTGTGCCTGAATGCTTGTGTGCTTTGGCTGGGGAAGCTTTTAATCAACCTCCAACTGCAGTACCTACTGGATGCGTTGCAAATTAAATGTGACAAATGGATGCTGTGTGGGTTTTTTTTGCTGACAAGTATAATTGAGGACTTTGGGCATTTTGTAAATGTATTTGTTTTAATTGGTTTGTGCAAAGGGTATTTTTGACTGATGTGCTGAGAGTTTATTTTCGTAACATTTTAATTTGGCTGAATGTATGATTATTGAAATCTTTGAGTTGGTAGTAATAATAGGCCAGGGCTGATACAGTTGCTAAGTACACCCTTTGTTTCCAGAGTGCTCAGTATAGGTAATTTTTAAGATCTTAAGACATTTTGAACTTTACATCAGACTACTAACAAAGACAAGTGCAACGTTGCTCAAAACGAACTGTGTTTAAAGTAGACAGCCACCTCTAATTTCCCCACGGTTGAAGGTGTTTTCAGGATGTCAGCAAACGCCTCCGGGTGAAAATGTGAAGAATTTCACCTCTTAATAAACCTCTAATTGACAGGCACTATCCTCGGTTGGTGTCCACTGGGGAACCACAAAACAACGAATCGAGCTTGATAGGTCTATGAAAAGGAAGAGCAGACTTATGCTATTGTAGAAACATCTGCCAAAAGGTTGGTGAAGCAACACCAGTAGTTGTCACGGATGTGTATGCTATAGAAAAGCAATCAACAGACAGTGGGTTTATTTAGCGTTATGGCACTTGGAGGCCTTCGTAACCATTGAGTAGCGATGAGCTACAAAGCAGTAGAGTGGGTGTCTACAGAGACGAGCATCTGGGGCTTGTCTTAACTGGTCAAATCAAAAAGGTTAGCATATTTGGTCACCTTCTCGTTTTAAGTTATCTATTGGATCTTGACAGCTGTGCTGACAAGTTTCTTGTGTCTTTCTCTTTAACACTTTAGTAATGGAGTTGAGGATTGGGCAAGGCTTTTTTTCAGATGACAGTGTCAGTGACAATGGTTCTGCAATTATTAGTGAATGACAAGTGACTGTTGTTGTATTAATGCATACATTAGCCCTTGGGGTACATTACTCTCCATTTCTATGCTTTGCGTCTCATTTTTTTGCTCGATTTACTAATCGTAGTTTATTACATTTAGTCCCTCAGAGCTATCAACTCCAAATGAGAATCCCACAGTTTGTGTTATTTCAGCAACGACATGGGAACCATTTTAGTATTTCCATTTTTCATTGCCAGGGGAGACAATAACTTTCGAGCCATTTGTCTAAGAATTAATGAGGATGTAGACTAAATGTCCCCGCGATGACAATAGAGTACAAATGATGTTGTTTGTGGCCTACAATTCCCTCCTTATACTGATGTGATTTCCCATGACATTTCTATTTTTCTTTGTGGGTTTGTTTGTGTGGGTGGATGATGAGCCGTATATCCTAAATTAATTTATGTAATCCTCCTTAACCTTTCTCTTGTGCTGTAAAGGAAGAGTTGTTTGCTCTGACTGCTTTAATAGGAAAGTATTGTTATTCTTTGTAATTTACAGTGGATGGTGATAAATAATAGTGCAACAATATTCATTTTCTGGAATACACTATCATTAGAATGATTTTTGGGATAATGACAGAATGACACTGGGTGGGTTATGGCATAGACCCATTTGTAGACAGGAACCAATTTCATGGGGTGGCAGATGGACTCATGATTTTGGGGGTCAAGGTGCAAGTGCCCTCAACGTGGCTGACCCACGTCTGTCAATTATAGTTTAAAATTCAATCAATGATTTTCCTAGTTAATTAAAGGTTAAAATAAATAAAAAATCAGAAGGTTGCAATAAAGCCTTTTTCTGTTTGTTTTGCTCCCAGAGCGATGTATTCACATAATCCCTATAGGTTGCTGACGTCGAACTGTGATAGGTCACTCACATAACCCTTGTATAACCCCGGGAATCCTCCGATTCTCTGAGGACTTGCATGTCGAAATTAAAAGTCCTGTAAATGACCAGTCACTGCCCTGAAGTTCTCCCCTTAGTGTCGCTAAGTTACTAAGTCTTTAGAAGGGCTTGCACCTGTATAGCTGTCTTCCAAATTAAATATTTGTAAAAGATGAAAAGGAAATAAAAATGTTCTTTATAGTCATATTTTTCAATCTTTCAGATAAAAACAAAAACGAAGCCCGCCTTACCAGTTATTTTCATATAAAGTCAGAAAAGCAAAGTCTGCCATGTCATTGACCCAGACATGCTACGGTTAACTGCAGGTCCTCTGAGGCGAGACAACCTGGGGGAATGTGTTGTGTTTTCTCTGGCCCAGAGCAGAAGGGGCTTACTGGCCCCAGCCTTGAACGGGAGATAAAAAGAAGATTACCGGCCTTCCCTCCCTGCATTCCTTCCCCTCATTGAGGCGAAAGTACCATCTCAATAGGAAGCCCTCTGGAAGCCCTCTGGGATCTGCTTTGACATTCCTGGTTCACTTGACTCTTCTATCTCCACTGATATCGTTTATGAATTGGGATGGGAAGTCATCTCATCAAGTGCTGGCGAGCAGAGCTGGCTGAGGGAAATGATGTGGTGTGCTGATATTGGCAGGAAGTTGTTTGTCGCCGGTAGCTTTAATTAAAGGGCGACTACTAGCAAACACAAATTCAGTCTTTGTGAACATTTTTGGCAGACAAATTCAAAAGGTAGAAAAAGATGACACCATATTGGTGGTTCAGCTATTATAGGAACCAAGAAGGACTTAGTTGGTTGGAGGATAGTGCTTGGAACACCAAGGGTGTGGGTTTTATTCCCTTTTAGGCCACATGTATTGGAGGCCTAAGTGGCTTTGAATGCTAAACAACCGTATTGCCCTAATGGTTTTGATTACTGTCACAGTGGTGGCTTGCATGTTAGAGGAATGATCTGAATCAGACAATTTTGTCTTATTCAGGCTATCAGACTAATGCATGCCTACCAACTAGGGCCGGGTGATGTACAGAATTATACACCGACACTCACAACAAAGACAAACGGCAACTTCTTCCTTTCCGAACACAAGCAGTTTCAACTCCCTATTTGCTTTTGAGGTTTATCCACAAACTTATGTGCTAGCTGTCTAGTCTGTTTTTTATAAATTCGCATAAAAATACACATTTATGTAAGGAATTGGCAACTCGTTCTGAGAAATAAGGATCTTATCCAGGTAGGCCACTTGATTTCAATATCTTAAAGTGAACAGGCTATGTTGTTCAAACAGTTGGAGATGGACAGGAGGGTGTATTCATAACAGTTCAAATGTTCTACCTTGTTAGCAAGCAAATAGATCCATGTTGTCTAGACTTGTATAAAGATGAGCTGTCTACTCACAAGCACGTGGCCTTGTCCTTGAGGGCTTGTGTATGAGACCTGTGTTCTACAACGCCTGCTACAACAAGTTGGTAATTATTAGTGGATGTGCATGGTTCTGATTAAATTTGTAACCTAAAATTGATTTTTCGATAGACATACTTGAAAGCCAGATCAGTGATTGTTGCAAAAAAGCAGGTTAATAATTAAACTATTTGTGGGTGTTATGATTGTGGAATGCTTATACACGGCTCCAAAAAAATAAAGGGAACACTAAAATAACACATCCTAGATCTGAATGAATGAAATATTATTCTTAAATACTTTTTTCTTTACATAGTTGAATGTGCTGACAACAAAATCACACAAAAACTATCAATGAAAATCAAATTTATCAACCCATGGAGGTCTGGATTTGGAGTCACACTCAAAATTAAAGTGGAAAACCACACTACAGGCTGATCCAACTTTGATGTAATGTCCTTAAAACAAGTCAAAATGAGGTGCAGAGTGTGTGTGGCCTCCATGTGCCTGTATGACCTCCCTACAACACCTGGGCATGCTCCTGATGAGGTGGCGGATGGTCTCCTGAGGGATCTCCTCCCAGACCTGGAGCACATGGAGGGCTGTGCGGCCCCCCAAAGAAATACCACCCCACACCATGACTGACCCACCGCCAAACCAGTCATGCTGGAGGATGTTGCAGGCAGCAGAACCTTCTCCACGGCGTCTCCAGACTGTCACGTCTGTCACGTGCTCAGTGTGAACCTGCTTTCATCTGTGTCAACCTGCTTTCATCTGTGAAGAGCACAGGGCGCCAGTGGCGAATTTGCCAATCTTGGTGTTCTCTGGCAAATGCCAAACGTCCGGCACGGTGTTGGGCTGTAAGCACAACCCCCACCTGTGGACGTTGGGCCCTCATACCACCCTCATGGAGTCTGTTTCTGACCGTTTGAGCAGACACATGCACATTTGTGGCCTGCTGGAGGTCATTTTGCAGGGCTCTGGCAGTGCTCCTCCTGATCCTCCTTGCACAAAGGCGGATGTAGCGGTCCTGCTGTTTGGTTGTTGCCCTCCTACGGCCTCCTCCACGTCTCCTGGTGTACTGGCCTATCTCCTGGTAGCGCCTCCATGCTCTGGACACTACGCTGACAGACACAGCAAACCTTCTTGCCACAGCTCGCATGTGCCATCCTGGATGAGCTGCACTACCTGAGCCACTTGTGTGAGTTGTAGACTCCGTCTCATGCTACCACTAGAGTGAAAGCACCGCCAGCATTCAAAAGTGACCAAAACATCAGCCAGGAAGCATAGGAACTGAGAAGTGGTCTGTGGTCACCACCTGCAGAACCACTCCTTTATTGGGGGTGTCTTGCTAATTGCCTATAACTTCCACCTGTTGTCTATTCCATTTGCACAACAGCATGTGAAATGTATTGTCAATTGGTGTTGCTTCCTAAGTGGACAATTTAATTTCACAGAAGTATGATTGACTTGGAGTTACATTGTGTTGTTTAAGTGTTCCCTTTATTTTTTGAGCAGTGTATTTAGCCTAGGTATAATATTACATGCCCTGAATTCATTAGATTATTCCGGACTGTTTGAAATCCAGTGCATTGATCTTTTAATTTTCCAACAGCTTATTTAGAGAAAACGTTACAGAAATTGAGATGGATATCATAAGTCGCCCATAAATTTGGAAAAAAAATCGAAAAATGAGTTTTAGGCCATATCACCAGCCCTACTACCAACCAGCTAGAGTCATGGGACCTCCATGACCGATGTTTCGTTATGTAGTTGTTTACCAACAGTGTGAACTACTCCTAGTGGCTTTGGATTGGTATCGAGTACTCTTTTTGTTGTCATGCTTTTTTAAATTACAGTTTCCCTATAGGTTTTAAAATCTTCTGTTTTGTTTACACCATCTGTGTATTTTGGTTATTTTTCTGATCCACATGTCTTTCAAATCTCCAAACGTTTATCCCTACCACCACACTAAATTGTTTACTCACTGTTTACTGCTCTCAAGAGGGATTTTGTAAGAAGCTTTGGGGATACAATAACACATTTTTCTTTGGTACCGACCCTTTGAAATGTTATTGCGTAACTAAGTCTTCTAAATCTTCTTCACTTTTGGGAGCAGCTGCTCTGCTACCTTTTGGATGTGTTTGTAGAGGGTCCTCAGCTCTCTAGGCCTCACCAGACACAGGAGGAAGAGATGATTTTTTTTGAATCAGTCAAGCGCTTCCACCATATGCTTCACTCAGAGAAGCTAAATCTTTTAAAAGTACTACTCCGTGTCTTACTCAGGAAGAGATTTGATTTCACATAGGCTTTTTTATGGATTGAATTCATAATTCATGGATTACGTATTGCCTTAGTATAACAGCTTCACATACCAAAAAACAGTTTTTCTCTTGTTGCTGGCATTGTACTCAATTCTGCAACACGCATCCAGCCGGATAACATTGACACTAAGTTGACCCCGCTAACCAGGAAGCCCATCAATATCCCATTTCGGCCATCAACTCGAAGCCATTCCGGCAACTGTGGAAATTATATAGTGAACATGCTAACTGTGCTCATCGCCCTCACGACGTACCGATTTACCGGTGCCGTCACGTGAGGAAGTACCCTGTTCGACAAAGGGAACCATTAGATGAAAGATGACCCAGTCCTCTCCGAGGTTAATTGGAATTATGGTCACTAATCAAGTGCGGCGACGTGGACCCGAGAGCAGTTTCAACAGATTTAGTTCGTTGCAACGGCAGAGAATGGGTAGTGACCGACCGGAATCACCATATAACATGCCTTTTGCATAGTTTGCTATAGTAATCATTCCCAATAGTATGACTTTTTATTTATTTAGGATGATGGTGTCTTCATACGTGATTATTCAATGGTCATTTCTGGCCAACAAGGCCATGAACACTCAAAGGCCATAGGTCAAATCGCAGAAAGATTCACTGTGGTAGCACTGTTCAAATTCCCACCATAATGGGCAGAAATGCTCTTCTGATATCGTTCATGGGGCCAGGGTTTTCGTGTGTGTTAAAGCCTATCTATGGGGCTAGTCTATTCATGTGTGATATAGACATCTAGCATAAATGTCTGAAAATCTTGGCTCTCATCTGCATGGTCCATGTGTTGTTGGATGACTGGGTCATAATGTGCGAGTTTGCCGTAATTGGAAAATCGTGTGGGTGTTTGTGTTACTAGACTAGACTGTTGTGTTTTGGTGTCTGGTTTATATATGGTGTGTGGGAGCAGGGATTTGTAGGGCTGACTAATCCTCCCTTACTCAGCACTCATTGTGCACTTTCAGAGTAGAGCAAACGGCTCCACAACAGACACAGGCATTTGAACTAGTAATGTAACACCAGAAAAATATTTTATTGTTGTAGTCGTCGTCACTGCCTTGAACTATTCTGCTGTATATAACAAGTCCAGCATTTCCCAAAAGCCTCATGTGCTCTTTTCCCCTCTTTTTTTCCTAACCGAGGATACACATTCTTATCTGACTGCCTGCCTCCTTTAAAAAGTCAAGTCTTGCAGACTACATGAGATCATTAGCTCTGAAAGACTCGAGAGGTCAAAGGTGACCACTCTTCAGAGATTCTGGACATACTGCTCCAGGAGACATGTTCGCTGAAGGAAGCCTCGATGCAGGCAGAGCCCATGCCTTCCCCCAAATTATTTTCCCTAAGGAGGGAAGTGGAGGGAGAAGTAAAGGGGGGTGGGGGGGTAGCACTGTCTTGGTTGAGGCTTTCCAGACCTGCCTCCGGGTCGGGGATGGGCTCTGATGTACCCAATGGGGCATTAAACATGCATTCTCTTTCTCTCACTCACTCGCTCCACTCTTCCTCTGTCATTGTCTTATTTCTGCTCTCTGTCTCTCTAGAGGCTTTTAGTCTGCTCTCTCCCTCACTCAATCTTTTATTTCTTCAGTGCCTGTCTGCTGTCTTCTCTCACTCTACTAATGATTTCTCTGTTTTCAGATGCTCAGTTATTGCTCTTTCCCTCTGTCATTCAGTCTGACCTCTACTCTTCCTTTGTACGGCCTCACTTGCTACCCCTCTTTTCCCTCTTATTTTATTTTACCCCCCTTTTCTCTCCAATTTCGCGCTTGTCTCATCGCTGCAACTCCCCAACGGGGTCGGGAGGCAAGGTCGAGTCATGCATCCTCCGAAACATGACCCGCCGAACCACGCTTCTTAACACCCGCCCGCTTAACCCAGAAGCCAGCCGCACCAATGTGTCGGAGGAAACACTGTTCCAACTTATTGTAAAGTGTGGGATTACGCTTATGCCAGACTTAGCCTACGTTTGAACCTCTCCCTTATTAATTTCAAAGTATGCTCATGACCTGATTTTCATATAAATCATTAAAAAAAAAATCATATTAATAACCCCTCTAGCAGAATATACTTTGGCAAGATTGAGTGATGCAATAAATATCATATATATATATATATATATATATATATATATATATATATATATATATATATATATATATATATATATATATATATATATATATATATATATATATATATATATATATATATTAAATGGAGTGTCAGACTCCAGTGGTCATTCATAATTCTTTGAATAATATTACATGTTTGGTGAATCTGTTATTATTCCTGGTAGATATTACTGGTTATGATTGCAGACAGAGCCCAGAGAATGGGACGGTGCAATATTGAATCAATCATATTTTGATAAGGTGCATGCATGGGGATGTCTACGTCACCCAGAGATATGCCCATACTGTAGAGATGCACCCAGCGGACTGAAACTTCACTGTGGGCATAATACAGCTATTGCTATCTAGACTTGCCCTAGCAAACAAATTCATCACATTAGCTACCTAAATGTGAAGTAAACTCAACTGAGGAGTAATCGAAAATTTGAGGTTTTGTTTGTATTTTACCCCTTTTCCGCCCCAATTTGGTGATCTCCAATTACGGTCTCATCGTTGCAACTCCCCAACGGGCTCGGGAGAGGCGAAGGTGGAGTCAAGCATCCTCTGAAACATGACCCGCCATACCGCACTCCTTAATGCACGCTTAACCCGGAGGCAGGAAACATCGTTCGACTGACGACCATAGTCAGCCTGCAGGTGCCCGGACAAGAAGTCGCTGGAGTGCGATGAGCCAAGCAAAAACCCCTCCCCTACCAAACCCTCCCCTAACCCGGACAACGCCGGGCCAATTGTGCGCCACCCTATGGGACTACCAGTCACCGGTCACTGCGATGCAGTGAAAACATGCAGGATATCTAATGTACTTGTCCTTTTGCTCAGTTTTGCACCTGGGCCTCCTGCTCCTCTTTCTATTCTGGTTAGAGCCAGCTTACTCTGTTCTGTGAAGGGAGTGGTACACAGCATTGTACAAGATCTTCAGTTTCTTGACAATTTCTCGCATGGAATAGCCTTCATTTCTCAGAACAATAATAGTATCAGAAGATAGGTCTTTGTTTCTGGCCATTTTGAGCCTGTAATCAAACCCACAAGTGCTGATGCTCCAGATACTCAACTAGTCTAAAGAAGGCCAGTTGTATTGCTTCTTTAATCAGAAGAACAGTTTTCAGCTGTGCTAACATAATTGCAAAAGGGTTTTCTAATGATCAATTAGCCTTTTAAAATTATAAACTTGGATTAGCTAACACAATGTGTCATTGGGAACACGAGTGATGGTTGCTGATAATGGGCCTAAAAATCAGCCATTTCCAGTTATAATAGTCATTTGCAACATTAACAATGTTTACATTGTATTTCTGATCAATTTGATGTTATTTTAATGGACAAAAAAATTGCTTTTCTTTATTAAACAAGGACCTTTCTAAGTAACCCCAAACTTTTGAACGTTGTGTGTGTGTATCGATAGATTGATTAGATAGATAGCAAGGCATTGTTCCCCAGGAGCCGAAGACGTGGATGTCGATTGAGGCTGCCCCTCGCACCATTCTGATTCAGAGGGGTTGGGTTAAATGCGGAAGACACATTTTAGTTGGACAACTGACTAGGTATCCCACTGTTTTTTGGTTTTAGAGTTGTTTAAGGTTCCAAACATGCAGCACCAATTAGTACACCTACTAATTCAAGTTTTTTTGTGTTTTTAAAAAACTATTTTCTACATTGTAGAATAATAGTGAAGATGTCAACTATGAAATGACACATATGGAATCATGTAGTAACCAAAAAAGTGTTAAGCAAATCCAAATATATTTTATATTTGAGATTGTTCAAATAGCCACCCTTTGCCTTGATGACAGCTTTGCACACTCTTGGCATTCTCTCAACCAGCTTCATGAGGTAGTCACCTGGAATGCATTTCAATTAACAGGTGTGCCTTCTTAAAAGTTCATTTGAGAAATGTATTTCCTTCTTAATGCGTTTGAGCCAATCAGTTGTGCTGTGACAATGTAGTGCTGGCATACAGAAGATAGCCCCATTTGGTAAAATACCAAATCCATATTATGACAAGAACACCTCAAATAAGAAAAGACAGTCCATCATTACTTTAAGACATTAAGGTCAGTCAATCTGGAAAATGTCAAGAACTTTGAGCGTTTCTTCGAGTGCTATAACAAAACTGTCTCTCATGACGACCGAGAGTTACCGCTGCTGCAGAGGATAAGAGTTTCCAGCCCAAATAAATGCTTCACAGAGTTCAAGTAACAAGACACATCTCAACATCAACTGTTCAGAGGAGACCGTGTGAATCAGGCCTTCATGGTTGAATTGCTATAAAGAAACCACTACTAAAGGACACCAATAAGAAGAAGAGACTTGCTTGGGCCAAGAAACACAAGCAATGGACATTAGACGGGTGGAAAACTGTCCAAATGTGTGACTTTTGGTTCCAAGGTCTGTGTCTTTGTGAGACGCAGAGTAGGTGAACGGATGATCTCCGCATGTGTGGTTCCCACCGTGAAGCATGGAGGAGGAGGTGTGATGGTGTGGGGGTGCTTTTCTGGTGACACTGTCAGTTATTTATTTAGAATTAAAGGCACACTTAACCAGCATGGCTACCACAGCATTCTGCAGCGATACGCCATCCCATCTGGTTTGGGCTTAGTGGGACTATCATTCATTTTTCAACAGGACAATGATCCAACACACCTCCAGGCTGTGTAAGGGCTATTTGACCAAGAAGGAGAGTGATTGAGCGCTGCATCAGATGACCTGGCCTCCACAGTCACCTGACCTCAATCCAATTGGGGTGGTTTGGGATGAGTTGGACCGCAGAGTGTCCAACTCAAGGAAAGGCAGCCAACAAGTGCTCAGCATATGTGGGAACTCCTTCAAGACTGTTGAAAAAGCATTACAGGTGAAGCTGGTTGAGAGAATGCCAAGAGTGTGCAAAGCTGTCATCAAGGCAAAGGGTGGTTACTTTGAAAAATCTAAAATATGTTTTGATGTGGTGCGAATGTTTTGGTTACTACATGATTCCTTATTTGTTTTTTTTCATAGTTTTGACGTCTTCACTATTATTCTACAATGTAGAGTAGGTGTGTCCAAACTTTTCTTAGCCCATCAGACTAGTACTGTATGTAATTTTCTTAGCCAATCTAGTCACTAAATTACAGCATAGGTTTCAAGTGTCCTGCTAGCTAGTCTTGGTTATTAGTCTGGTGACTGATTTTGATTTAAAGTGACTGATTTAAAATGTATATATGACATTAGAATTATGCCTTAATCAATTACCTTATGGACCAGCTTCTTACTTTCACTTGTATCGACAGGTTAGTGGTTAGAAATCTGTTTATGATTTTGAGTGTTAATTACCTTATGTCAAACCATGGAAATGTGACGAGTTTGCCGTTTTGCGAGGAGAATAACAACGTTTTTTTCTATCATGAGACGAGGAGCACTCATGACAAGGACAGCTGGAGCACACGTGATTGGTTGGGTTAAGCATGAATAGTCATTGAAATCGGGGAAAACCACCTCCTACTACATTCCCATTACAGTGAGATGAGAAAATGATGGCTAATATCATAAGATGATCCATTTTAGTCCGATTTGAATATTGTAGGGCAAAATATTGTGTTTGTGCAACATTGCGATGGTCGCTCATGGTTCATTGTCATACATTCCTAACCAATAGCATTAATTATTCAAATCGACACCACATGGCTGATTTTAGCACATTTGTTGAAAGTAATGAGCATTGCAAACCAGAAACATGGCGATAAAACATATTTTGTGCACTTCTCGTTAGCTGTTACTTCCATCCCAAGGCTGTTACTCCCGCCCCACCGGCAGGTACAGAAGTAACGTTCACACAGCACACGTGAGCTGTCAAGAGCAAAAAGAAGCACCCATCAATCTACTCGCTGAGCTTATTTAAAGTGTTTGACCTCCAATAGTGAACGTACTGGCAATATGTTGGTTACTGTTGATAGTCTGCAAAAAGAAAGCTACAAAAAGACACCTAGCATTTGTCTTGGCTAGCCTACTTTAGCCAGGTCTTTCTCTTTTGGAAAGTTTGTCTTAAAGGGGCATCTTCTCAATTACATACTTTAGAAACAAAAATGAATGCAACTAATGTAATACAATTTGAAAGAATAAAGTAATGACTTGCATTGCTAAATTATATTACATCGCTTTTTAAATGCAAATAATAACCAAATGTAGCTTGTTAATAGCTGAATATGGAGAGAAAGCATGCCAACCTTATAGGTACTGCATGACCCCATAAGAGCTACACCATGTCTGGGAAAAAGTTAATGTTGGACCCTGGCGTGTTTCATATGCAGCTACGGAGCTATTTTCTGTTCTCTGATTTACGAATAGCAAGCTTGACTAGTTTATAAAAGATGTCAAACTAACTGAATACATTTGTTCTCCTAATGATGCTTCCAGTGCTGTGAAGAAGTATTTGCCCCCTTTCTGAAATTCCCGAATTGCATATTTCTTATGCTGAATGTTGTCAGATCTTCAACCAAAACATAATATTAGATAAAGGAAAGTTTACAAAAAAATTATAACTTTATTAAATAAATAAAAGTATGCGACACCCAATTCCCCTGTGTGAAAAAGTAATTGCTCTGCATTTGGTTGCTGTCATTGCAGATAAAGTTGGCACAACCAGTTATTGAGTGTAAGGGGGCAATTACTTTTTCACACAGGGGCATTGGGTGTTGAATAACTTTATTTATGAAATAAGTATGTTATTGTTGTGTTATTTGTTCACTCAGGTTCCCTTTATCTAATATTAGGTTTTAGTTCAAGATCTGATAACATTCATTATCAAAAATATTTTAAAAAATTGAGAAAATCAGAAAGGGGGAAATAGTTTGTCACTGCACTGTATATGATATTTTTGAAGATATTGATATAGGTCTACAGATTTCATCCAAGTGTTGACAATGGAGTAGTCATCTGCTGCTTTCTGTGTAGCAAAGCCCATGTTTAACACCTGCTTCATTCTTCAATCATACCTGTATTGCAAATAGCTGAGAAAATGCCTATTAAAAGGATGCTTGACGCTTGTGGAAGTCCACTGACTCTTACATCTTTCTTTAAAGGCCAAGTGCAGTCAAAATGAAGTTTTCCCTGTGTTTTTATATCATATTGTACAACCGTTGATGCAAATAACACTAAAAGTGTGAAAACATTTGATCAGTGTTATTTCTTGACAGTTGCTGGTTGAAAATCTAGCATTACACCGTGCCCAAACCGGACTCGAGCGTGCGTCCGCCATCATGTGCAAATTGATTTTGTCCCCCCACACCAAACGCGATCACGACACTAACGTTGAAATATCAAAACAAACTCTGAACCAATTATATTAATTTGGGGACAGGTCGAAAAGCATTAAACATTTATGGCAATTTAGCTAGCTAGCTTGCAGTTGCTAGCTAATTTGTCCTGGGATGTAAACATCGAGTTGTTATTTTACCTGAAATGCACAAGGTCCTCTACTCCGATAATTAATCCATGGGGAGCCTGGCCGGCTACTTTTTCTATTTGGCTGGCTTCTCCATGTGCTTGTGGAAAACGCTGCAAAAGTCATTGGTCAGTTTGCAGAAAGATCTGCTGTGCGGCTGTACAAATTCACTCCACCATGTACAGGTGTGCTCTTCTGCTATCAGTCTGGAACAGGAAAACAAACAAACTGTTAAGAGGGAGTTCTGAAACTCCAGTTAGTGACTCACACACACCCTGTCTCAGGGTGGCAGGTAGCCTAGCGGTTAGCGCTAGGGGCCAGTAACCGCACGGTTGCTAGTTCGAATCCCAGAGCCGACTAGGTGAAAAATACGTTGTTCTGCCCTTGAGCAAGGCACTTAAGCCTAATTGCTTCAGGGTCGCTGTCAATAATGGCTGATCCCTGGCCTTGACCCCACTCTCCGCGGTTGTCTCATTGCTATATGCAAAAAATACATTTCCATTTTCGCACCACGCACTTGTACAGGTTACTCTTGTACATGTGTGACCTGTAAAAACAAAGACAAAGAAAAACCTAGTCTGTTTTTGCTGCCAACCCCTATGGCCATGACAGCCACCACAGGATTTGCCTACAGCCTACTATACAGCTCAGACAAACACGCAAAAAGTTTAGAGCATGGAGGCCAACCAACTAAAAATTTTTGGTCTAGCTTTTAAAGAAAGGCCCAGTCCTTCAGAGGCCGAATGTACTCTCTCAGCGAGACCTAAATGTCAAACAGAAATGTCTAATATTCTGCAGTAACCACCACAAGAGAACCCCTGGCCTGTCTGTCATTAGCATCAAGCTTCCTGTTCACTTCAGAGTTGACAGTGCAGGTGTTCTGGCTCCGTGGAGGGGGGAGACGGTAATTAAAGCTAGCGATGGCTAAATTGCTTACGTCGTTAGCGTTGCATGCAAGCAGCTTTAGGATGGGAGTTTTGAGAGTCCGCGACGACAAATTTAAGCATTTTATTTGTATTTTTACCGTATCGTAGAGGATATTTGCATGAGGAAGCCTGGTTGATGAAACCTACAGTTGACTTTTGTAAAGTTGGACTGCTCTGTTTTTTCTTTCCCTAGAGGAGGAATGGACATACCATACCCCTCCACTAGCATACACAGGAATGGAAATAACTTGCTGTACATTGAACTTCAGCTCGGCAGCCATATTTACGACACCTTAAACAGTTTTATGTTTTGCTCCAGAGAAAGCCTTTCATTCTGTTACAACGTTTATGATCATTTGTGTGTACAGTAGGTACATTTTTTTTGGACCATGCCTGTATACACACACACACACTTACACACACACTTTAGCGTGGATTAATGTGTGCTCGCCCGACAGGCATGAAAGTCTTCCTGCTTTTAGGCTCTTGCCATCAAAGATGACGAGGTGAATACAGCGTGATAAATCTTGAAAGCAAAGGCACCATCTCTTTATCTTTTTCTTCCAGCTTATCTCCTTTACACAGGGCCCTCTAGGAGAAAAAAAATCTGCCCCCTCCCCCCTTCTACCCACTCACACATACGCAACACACCCTTTATTCAAGTGGACCACGGACTCGTAGCTTGTTGACTTTGGCACAGCGGGCTGCCGAACAGTTGGCACGTCACTTCTTTAACATGGGAGTGTCAGGTGGTAGAAACATCTGCTGGCTATCCCCCCCCCAAAACACTCCCACTCTTGGTTTCCCACACACATGCCCAACCACCAGATGTGTTGAAGCATTGCCACACTTTATACAGGCTTGAAAGAGCTTAAATTACAGTCTATCCCCCTCTAAAATGTTTTCCCAACAGGCCTTAAGCCAAACAGAGAGGCACATTCTGTCAATCAAATTCCTCTTCAATGATACGGTGCACGCCTTCCCAGACGACCGGTTGCTGTCTCTGAAGAAAATAGTCCAATCGGGTTGGTTGTTGCCTAGAGACGGGGAAGTAGAGAGGCATAAACATACTCACTGTGATCATACAATCTCCATCTCCCTGTTTATCTCTGCCTCATATACTTCCACTCTCTTCCCTATTCCATTATTGCCTAATCATTTGGTTACCCTTCCCTCTTTCCTGCACTATTTAACTTCAAAACCATGTGAATTATTGCATGTCAGAGTAGTTGAATGACCCTGCTTTCACACTCCGTCACCAGTCCAGCAGATCACTCAACTTGTGGCTGGCACTGCTTTCATCTGCACATGGTGGGTAACTAGGTCATGTTCGTTAGGTGACAAACAGAATAACGCAGACTGAAACAGGGATGCACTACCTGTACTTGTCCAATAAGAAACTAATTTTTGTTTTCCATTGCAAAAATGTTTGCATTGTGTGGTGGCCGCCCCCTCTCATTGAAGCCACGAAAGTTTAAGGCCAACAGCAGTACATAATGCATTGTCAGCAGAAAACAGGATCCTCCGTTATAGTGAATTGAAAAACATTTGGGGAGTTTCTCCCATTCTGCAGATCCTCTCAAGCCCTGTCAGGTTGGATGTGGAGTGTTGCTGCACAGCTATTTTCAGGTCTCTCCAGAGATGTTCAAGTCCGGGCTCTGGCTGGGCCACTCAATGACATTTAGAAACTTGTCCCGAAGCCGTTCACCCGTTGTCTTGGCTGTAGGCTTAGGGCCATTGATCTGTTGAAAGGTTAACCTTCGCCCCAGACTGAGGTCCTGAGCGCTCTCTGTACTTTGCTCTATTAACCTTTCTCTCAATCCTGACTAGTCTCCCAGTCTCTGGTGCTGAAAAACATCCCCACAGCATGATGCTGCCACCACCATTCTTCACCGTAGGGATGGTATTGGCCAGGTGATGAGCCGTGCCTGGTTTCCTCCAGACATGATGCTTGGCATTCAGGACAAAGAGTTGAATATTCAAACCAGAGAATCTTGTTTCTCATGGTCTGAGTCCTTTTATGTGCCTCTTGGCAAACTCCAGTGGGCTGTCTTGTGCCTTTTTTATTGAGGAGTGGCTTCTGCCTGGCCACTCTACCATGAAGGTCTGATTGGTGGAGTGCTGCAGAGATGGTTGTCCTTCTCCACAGAAGAACTCTAGAGCCCTGTCAGAGTGACCGTCGGGTTTTTGGTCACCTCCCTGACCAAGGTCCTTCTCCCCCGATTGCTCAGTTTGGCCGGGCGGCCAGCTCTAGGAGGAGTCTTGGTGGTTCCAAACTTCATCCATTTAAGAATGATGGAGGCCACTGTGTTGTTGGGCACCTTCAGTGCTGCATACTTTCTTTTTTTGGTACCCTTCCCCAGATCTGTGCCTCGACACAATCCTGTCTTGGAGCTCTACAGACAATTCCTTCAACATCAGGCATGGTTTTTGCTCTGACATGCTCTGTCAACTGTGGGACCTTGAATAGACCGGTGTGTGCCTTTCCAAATGATGTCCAACCAATGTACTTTTCCACAGATAAACTCCAATCAAGTTGTAAAAGCATCTCAAGGACGATCAATGGAAACCGGATGCATCTGAGCTCAATTTCGAGTCTCATAACAAAGGGTGTGAATACTTATGTAAATAAGTATAACAACCTGTTTTCGCTTTGTCCTTAAGGGGTATTCTACCATTCTACCATTCAAAAGTTTGGGGTCACATAGAAATGTCCTTGTTTTTTAAAGAAAATCACATTTTTTTGTCCATTTTAAAATAACATCAAATTGATACAGTGTAGACATTGTTCATGTTGAAAATGACTATTGTTGCTGGAAATGGCTGATAAGATATTCATTTTTTTCTTCTTTTTTTTTTATCAGCAGCCATCACTCCGGTGTTCCAATGGCACTTTGTGTTAGCTAATCCTAGTGTATCATTTTAAAAGGCTAATTGATCACTAGAAAACCCTTTTGTAATTATGTTGGAACCACAGTTTTCAGCTGTGCTGATTAAAGAACCAATAAAACTAGCCTTCTTTAGAATAGTTGAGTATCTGGAGCATCAGCATTTGTGGGTTCGATTACAGGCTCAAAATGGCTAGAAACAAAGACCTTTCTTCTGAAACTCGTCAGTCTATTCTTGTTCTGAGAAAAGAAGGCTATTCCATGCGAGAAATTGCCAAGAAACTGAAGATCTCGTACAACGCTGTGTACTACTGCCTTCACAGATCAGCGCAAACTGTCTCTAACCAGAATAGAAAGAGTGGGAGGCCCGGTGCACAACTGAGCAATAGGACAAGTACATTGGAGTGTCTAGTTTGAGAAACAGATGCCTCACAAGTCCTCAACAGGCAGCTACATTAAATAGTACTCGCAAAACACCAGTCTCAACGTCCAAATTGTTGAGGCGACTTTGGGATGCTGGCATTCTTGGCAGCATACCAAGGACATTTCTTAGTGACCCCAATCTTTTGAACGGTAGTGTACGTTTTAGAATAAGGCTGTAACATAACAAAATGTGGAAAAAGTTAAGGGGTCTGAGTACTTTCCGACTGCACTGTATGTCATTGAACCAATTATTTTAAAATCACACACAGATATAAGTTATAAGAATAATTGAGTTTGTAATGGCAGCCTGCAGTACTCCGGTCGGCCATGAGTTACTCAATGAAAGGGGGCTGCGCTGAGCAAGTTTGCAACCTCACTTTCTAGAGTAGCTCTAACTGCTGCTGTTATGTTTCCATGAGATGCCATCTTAACCAATTTGATTTGGCTGTCTTCACATAGAAATGAGTGGTGTCACATGATTGATGGCTTTGTCCATTAATACATACAGTCATTGGCACATACCCTGATGAAGAGGATTATCCACACCCCCTCTTTCAAGTGGAAACTACTCCATATATATAAAATTGTGGACACCTTCAAATGAGTGGATTTGGCTATTTCAGTCACACCCATTGCTGACAGGTGTATAAAATCGAGCACAGAGCCATGAGATCTCCGTAGACGAGCGTTGGCAGTAGAATGGCCTTACTTAAAAGCTCATTGACTTTCTACATAGTACCGCCATAGAATGCCACCTTTCCAACAAGTCAGTTCATCAAATTTCTGCCCTGTTTGAGCTGCCCCGGTCAACTATAAGTTCTGTTATTGTGAAGTGCAAACGTCTAGGAGCAACAACGGCTCAACCGCCAAGTGGTAGGCCACACAAGCTCACAGAACGGGACCGCCAAGTGATGAAGCGCGCAGCGCATCTTTCCTCGGTTGTAACACTCACTACCGAGTTCCAAACTGCCTGTGGATGCAATGTCAGCACAGCTTGTCTCTAGATTGATTGATTGATTAATTATGCTTCACCATCTAGCAGTTCGACGGATTAATATGGGTTTGGCAGATGCCAGGAGAACGCTACCTGCCCCAATGCATAGTGCTAAATGTAAAGTTTGGGGAAGGCCCTTTCCTGTTTCATCATGACGATGCCCCCATGCACAAAGCGAGGTCCATACAGAAATTATTTGTCGATCGGGGGGGTGGGGGGGGGGGGGGGGCTATGCGCGACCTCACTAATGCTGTTATGGCTGAATGCTGTGGAGACTTGCTTCCAATGTTCCAACATCTAGTGGAAAGCCTTCCCGGAAGAGTGGGCCAGGTGTCCACATACTTTTGGTCATGTAGTGTATCTTGATAAACAGTCTCTGGGGTCACCAGGGTCATTCAGGTCTTTTTTAGTCTCTGGTTGTTGTGGCTGCAGAGTGAACGTGTCCAAATATGTATTAGGATATTTTTGGTGTTAGGAGAAGAAAAGGGTTGACCTAAAGACTTTGTCTTTCTCCTGTTCTCTATCTCCTTCCTATGTCTGTCGTTCATTCTCCATTTGTATCTCTCCCCCTCTTATTATTCCCCTTATTGCTTTTTCTCCCTCCTCTCTCTTCATCTTTATCAGTCCCACTCTTATTCCTTTTTTTTTTATCCCCCCCCCCCCCCCCCCACACACACACACAGACCATTTACACACACTCCTCCCTCACCCACAGAGATCTATTTAAAAAAATACAGACTTGTCTCCTGGAAAGTTTTCAATGGGGTGTGGAGAACAACCGCCTTTGATTCGTGTTTGTGTTAAATGTGGATTAGTATAATGGGAACCACATATTTTACGCCTAAGGAGAGTGGTTGAGGGTTAGACACCTAAATATGTTTTGAAGAGACAAGCCTTCTGAAAGCTTTTTACGAATCTGCTGTTGCCTGATTGAGCAAAAGACTGACAAAGTAATCCTAAAATTGTGACCTGGGACTGGCTTTCACTGACTTTTTTTTCGTGGGCTTAAACCATTAACGTTGTTGCGCGAGATCTTGCGTGACGTTTGATGCACTCTGAAACGATAAGTAACAATGACGCTAGTTTTAATATTGCATGTGTGACTCCGAAGCAGAGTGCGAAATACACTGTGACATTAGGGAAGGTGGGGGCTGGTCTGTATTGAGTGCACACGCTTGCACCATTCTTTTTATGGGCCTAATAATAAACACGTAATTTAAACAGTCAAAATGAATTACCGGTCATGGTATTTTCATCTGATTTGTACAAGTCAATTAATAAAAAAGTAGGGTGCATGTGCACTCTGAAATTATTCCAGTACACACAACTGCATGTATTCTCGCACCAATTTATGAATGGACATCTGTAACATTCATTGATTTTGAGCATTGATTAGGCCTACATTAACTGATGCGTCTTGCTGACAAATGTACCTTTTTTTGTAGCTTGAAAAGCCGGGACACCTAAAATGCGTCTGAAACTGTCCTGGGGAAAACGTGATGATCACCCTAACACGCACGGTCAACTTATGAACCAGTCTAAAATGTGCATTACCATGAACTTCGAATAGGCCTACTGGTAGTGAATTTGTACTGGTAAAAATAACTTGTGCTTAATGTGTTAATGCTTGGAGTCTTTACAGATCATGTGACATAACACTACCTTTTCTTACACTGTCATCAATGTAATTAAATGTAACGTGTCATTTTTAAACATTTTAACAATTAAACTCAAACCCTGTATGAATTGATCATTGATCTTAGATATCTGGGAAAATGTCCTGTATGTGTAGCTATGCCTGCGTAGGCCTATGCCGTTGCAAAATCAAATACTTCTAACCAAAAGTGAACTATATGCCTACTGTCATTAACGTATACGTGTTGGATGGATTGGATGCACATTGGTGTCCAGCTGTAGGCTAGTTGTCTAGTGTTAGTGTCAACCATCAGCTGATAAAGGAAAGAAAACAAATATTTATAGAAAATCTAATACTTTTACGAAGAACACCAGTACCCGCATGCACCTGAAACAAAGCAATGAGCACTAAACAGCTGACTGACGAAAGCCAACAATGGTAAATCAAAAGCTTTTTAAGGACGGCATGGCAAACCAATGTTGAAAATTAGGAAGTACAAAGCAAACCCTATGTGTAAAGGAGCCCAGCTGTGGCCGAAATTCAGCACTACTGAATGGACAGTGCCACCACATACAAACGGTTTAAACCATGACAGAGGTGGGGGTGTTTTCACTTTTATTTTCATATTTACCGCTGTAAAATATACCACTGCAATTTAAGCATGTAGAAGAATGATTAAATTAGCATTATTTACAGCTCACCCCCCACCCTAGAGTCTAAACAAACTGAACAATATTTCTCTTTTTGCCTGTTTTAGGTTGCACCAGACAGACGTTTTCAGGGCTTGATTCTGAGCACACAGAATCAAGCCCTCGGCATCAAACCCTGTATTGCAAGATGTTTATACAGTTAAGACCTGTGTAAAATGAATGAAGAGGTGTTACTTATTGACTTAGAGACCGATCTCTCTAGTCTGTCTAAATGGAGGCACTGGTGGCGGTGTACTTGAGGATTAAGTAGACGCATCATGCTCTTGTCGAGGATGTTTCTCTTAGACTTTGGTTGATCCCAGATGATCTCTCGTCAGACTTGGTAACGCTTCCAAAACACGCTTCCAAGTGAAAGGGAGTGGGGAGGTGAATTTAGTGCAGACACACACACACACACACACACACACACACACGTATACACATACACACCGGTCAAAATCGCGACCTCCGCTTGTGATCTCTATGAAAAATCTCTCTCCCTCCATACCTTTGTCCTATTCTTTCGCTGAAATCCACAGGAAGTCAAAAATATGCAGCCACAGCATATGGCCCATAGAAGGTCCTATTTGAAGCTCTGAAAGCACCAGATCCTTTGCCTCCTCTGCGTCTTTCTAAACCTCAGGAATTTAAAGGGGTGCAATTCTTTTTATTTTGTGTGTGTGTGTGTGTGTCCCCCCCCCCCCCCCCCCCAGAATAAATTGAAAGGCCCTTCTTTAACCCTGCTGTTCCCCCTCTAAAGACTCTTTCAGTCCCTCAGAAATTGGGGGTTTGCGCCGTGAACTGGGGTTATTGTGGGCGACACAATCAGGTTGTATCTGTCGTCCTGATAAGCTGAATGTCACGGTGTCCATTTTCTCTATACACATGCTAATGCCTCCCAATCAGTTCGGCAGTTGGAGATGTTGTCAAAAGGAGGATAGAGGATTATCAGTTGGGGCGAAGCTACACGAGCTGCAATCAGGCATTCACCCCATTTCATTTTTTTCTTCCTCTTGTCAGTCTCTCGCTCTCTCTCTCATGTACTATATATTCACTACGGAAGAAGAAAAAAAACAGACAAGCAGCTGCCCTAATTGCGGGTCAAATCTTTACCAGTGGAGGTAATAAGAGAAGAGCCCGTGGCATTATTCATAATGTGAATGAATCATTAAAAAGGCGACCCGATTTTGGTTGAAAAAGACAGAAAAGGCCTAATTACATTTAGTTAATTGCATTTGACATGGTGTCACTACCTCTTCACAGAAGTTTAAAATGTAAAAGATTCAGTGTTTTATAGACTCTTAAACCTCCATTTGTAATGCAGATAAATAAAAGAGGTGTACATGAAATGCCATATGTTTGGGTAGGATGGCAGCTGTGTTGTCTACTATTAGTGTCTCAGGTTGTTTGCATGTCTTCAAATGTTCTTGTTGTTGACCAATGCGAAGTGTGTGTTTGCGTGTGTGGGACTGTTAAGTGCTAAGGGCATATCCTCCCCCTACACTTGCAATCTCATCACCCCCCCCCCCCCCCTCCCCCATCCTTCTAGCCATTGCCAGGTGTGTGTGTGTTGGGCTCATTTCCATATGGAGTGTCAAAGAAATCATCATGTTCAGAACAAATATACATGTTTCGGCAATGTCAACTTTCAGGTTTTCCTATGCATCCATCTCAACTGTAATAACTCATCTGTCGAACTAATTGCTTCCAACTGCCATTTTCCAGTGACAAAACGAACCTTGTACTCTTGTGAAAATCCCTCTTGAATCAGTAGAACTACTAAATCTGCCCCTCTCCTACTGTAGCTACACAGTTGCCAAATCTTGCTTCTCTTGCCAACTGGGAGGTGTGTCTCCCCCCCCCCCCCCCCCCCCCCGCCTCACTCCATTGTGTGTGTCGTCTGATCGCGAAAGGGTGTCAGTTGAGAGAAGATGCAGCAGGACAGCCTACATGTGTGGTTATGGAAATGAGGTGATTCCTTTGCCAAAGGAACATTGGGGACAGGAGTTGTGGGGTTGAGAGTTTCGGGGAGGGGGGAGGGTGTCGGCATTTGTTCAGGGAGGACACACTGGGGGTAGCTAGCTCCACATCCCGTCCCACTCACAGTAGGGTGTGAGGGGAGTCTCGCTAGCTCTCTGTTCAGTGCTCCCTCTCAGTCACCAGATGGTTGACTATTTTGGGGGTGGATGTACTTCTACTTAAAGGTGTTATTGTTTGACAACTAGGCCTAGCTATAGGCCGATATGGGATGACTGACTTGACTTCATTCAGGCAAAGCAGAGCGACTGGAATGCAACCAAGCTACCTGCTGCTCTGTTTTTTTCTTTCTTCTCCTTTTTCATCTTTGTAGGAGACTTCAGTTGCCGCCTCTCTTTCTCCTGTTTTTCATTAGCATTCTAGCATGAATGATTCCTCCTCGTTCCCACCCGATGGGGTTAATTTTATGTCAACAGACAATGCAACAGGCGGCTTTCCTCAAATATCTCTCTGGGAAAATCCCGGCAGTAAATAGGCTTGCAAAAAAAACAGCCTCTCCGTCTTCTCGTTTTGCTCTCCCCCTCTGTCGCTGCTTCCATTGTCATTGGAGATAGCACACTGCCCTTTTAGTATAAAATCAATATAGAAATGAAAGGGAACACCAAGGCTTTGTGCGTGCACAGGGCTTGTTCTTGTATGTTTTGTGCACACCCTCCTATGTGCCCAGGAGCAAAGTGTCTGCAACAGCAGCAAGTGACGAGCCCAAAACCAGCCGTGTTGTGAGTGGCAACCCAACTGATGTCATCAACCGAGGGCTGACCCATTTCTTTTGTGTTTCTTGTTACGCAGCAAACAGTTACCACCACGCAGGCACATTTGTCCACAGGCCTGTGAATGCTGTAAAGTTCATATTTGTGTAGCAGCTGTACTGTTTAGTGGAGAGAGAATTTTACTACTGTTTTCTTTGCTTTTGTTTTTAAGGCGAGTGGTAAGATGCAGTGACACCGTTTTACCTCGAGCACCTGTCCTTTCCAAACAATGCCTGACCAACCTGCGAGCCTTTTTAATCTGTATCTTCAGGCTCACCTGTAGTCCATTTCCTCAAACAGTCTCGTTCCAGACCATGTTCCCTTCACAAACAGGGCTTTTCCCCTCCCAACCTGGTTCTGAGAGACTACCCTAATATACTGGTCTTGTCGTCAAGCGCATATTTTTTTAAATGATGCTCTCAAAGGATTGATGCTGCTTTTTTCAGGTGATTTCGTAGTTTTTATATTTCAACGAATTGCAAAAACTTAAGCCATTTCATGAAGAGTCTGCTGCTTACATAGTGGCCCCCCAGGACTAAGTTTTGGGTTTGGTGTGCTGAAGTTTAAAAACGAAACAGGAAATGCATGGCACATGATTTGAGCTTTTATAGGTAGACACAGGAACAGATGTGCAGATGAAATGTTTTGGGTCTTGGGCATCCCATCCTTGTGCTATAGTTATGAAACTAGTTCCAAATTGTTTGGTAACAACACAGTCACATCCCCGTCTGGTCCTTAGCCTCTAAGAGAGTGGCATTGTTGCATGCTGCAAGGCACATGGTAGGCATTACGCTAAAAGTTCGAAATTAGAATAACTGAGCCTTTACAC
This sequence comes from Oncorhynchus mykiss, assembly GCF_057628025.1. Classification (NCBI taxonomy): domain Eukaryota; kingdom Metazoa; phylum Chordata; class Actinopteri; order Salmoniformes; family Salmonidae; genus Oncorhynchus; species Oncorhynchus mykiss. Next base: position 14,922,255 of record NC_143038.1, on the reverse strand, counting down.
ACTTAATTGCCCCCGAATTCCAATGCTTCCTGTTAAGGGAAATAAGGAGAAGAACGTGGGAGTGTTTCCCAGCATGAGAAGTCCAGATGGGGGAGTTGAACAAAATGTCAGGCACCCTAAAAGAAACAAACAAAAGTCAACACTGTCCTAGTCCAGCAGTTCCATCTCAGCTGGGAGCTCCTTGCGTGGGCTCTTAAGCGATCGAGCCTGGAGAACCACGTTGCTAATCAAACATTAGCCCAACATACAGTTCCCATAACTTGTTGAAAGATGTCATCAGTGCTTTATCTATGCAAACAAACCCCCTTATCTTGGTTCCACCTGGCAGCTTGCCTAGAGCTCAGCTGTGGAGGGTTGTGTTGGCCGGGGGTTAGCTCGCAGGGAGAAAAGGGCTTCTGGTGAGTTCTGGCCTTGATTTATTTGAACAGCTGATCCAAGTCAGTCAGCAGAGCCAGAACATAGCCATCCCACTTTCAATAAAAGTCAACGAGAGCTTTATTGGCAGCCCCTCGCATTGACTACTTGGTTTGCCAAAAACTGCTGGAGACTGCAGACATAGGCTGATTTGAAAGTAATGATACAGTACTTTATACTCCAACATGAATACCTGTACCATGTACATTAGGATATGGAAGAGCAGCCACTGTGAGAAGCCAATAAACGTACAACCTGAAATTACGTAATTTCAACTAGCTTTGCCCAGTTTTGCTATTGGGGTTTGGCTATTGGGGTAAATGTATATTTACTCTGCTACTGTGATATGTAAATAGCCCTTGGCCCAACCTTTTGAAGTAGCCCAGGGTGGGTGCTGAGGGGTATACTGCAAAGCAGGATCAATGAGTTAGCCAGCTAACTTTGATCAACAACCAGAAATAAATTTTAATTAACAAATCTAAACTTAATTAATTAAGAAATCTAAACTTTTGTGTTTTTGGTTGTTGACTCGATTAGACTATGGCCATTTCAAAGTATTTAGGCAAGTTAGTTGGCAAGCTTATTGATCCTGCTTTGTAGTATACCCCTGTGGTCTGTTTTATATAGTAAACAGAAAGACCGACAGAAGAGAACATATCCACAACAATAACAAAACCAATGTTAACGCCCAGATGCACTATTCCCCCCCAGAACCTTCCCAGGGGTCCGTCTTTCATTTAGCCCCTGCAGAGCCATCGGTGTTTACGTTCACTTCCTTGATGTTCTGCATTTACTGTCTATTTGTTTATTTTTGGCCTTGCTCCATACCTTCATTGGGCCCACCTACTGCCACTGCTCCTCTTCACTAGCTACAGCCCCGCAACTAAACCATGTTCTCGACAGACAACCAACCTCTCCCACCCCACAAACCTGCCTTCTTGAGGGAGTAGTCATTTAAAACTAAACACATACTATTTTGCCTCTGCTTCAGGAATCAAAATCAAACATACACACGCGTGTCGTGGTGGAGTGCATATTGGAGGACCGCACTGGAATGTGTATGTGAACTGATCCCCGTCTGTACCCCACCCTGCCTGCCTGCCTCCGCTTGGAATAAATCCCGGAGAAACTCCCCCTGACACGGACGGCTGGGTGTATCTCGTAGTTCTTCCAGGGGCCTGAATGCCTGGGTGCTTAGTGCACCTAACAAGGCAAAGCAGACAAGCAGTGTGAAGATGGATGGTGAACCCGCTACCTTAGCTCTGTCTTATTGATGTGTGAGGGGATGTGAGTACCAGGGTGGACTGGCAGTTAAAGGGATGCACCCAGGTACGATGTTGGAAGCAGGCTTGACGCCGTTGTATTCTTGCCCCCTGGTTTGGATACGGTCCCAATCAGCCACTGGAGACATATGAGCGCGTTGATTCGAAGGCTTTACTGCATATTGCGGTCAATCCCTTTGTGTGAATTTGAATCTCGTTTCATCCCCCCCCAAAAAAAATACATACAGTATGTTTTACTTTCTTGAATCATTTTCAATGGTAAAGATAAAGCTCACATTGAACCATTTTTGTCCAGCAGGGCCAAAACAGCCAATCAAGTAACTTCTATATTTATTCCGGGTGGTTTACCTTTCATTTCACATGAGGGCTGAATTCATGGAGTGGAGTGAGACTTTAATAATAGGTTATACAGGCTGGCAGGTGTCGACTACAGTACAAGTGACCATTGTTTGGTTGGAACATCTCTTTCTAAATTGGAACTCATTCTGATGGACGACATCAAAAAAAGTGGAAATGTCAAAGGAGAACAAAGGAATGACGGCGTTGTCTGTCTCTGGGGCTTTTGGAACTGGACAGCGTAAGCTTCCACTGCTCACTGACCTCCTTTCTCTGTCATTGTTTTTGCCCACCTCATCATACCTCAAAGTGGAGGTCCGTCCGTCTGTCTGCCTTTCCTCATCTGTACCCAATGTTCCCAAAGGACATCGCCACTTGCGCCAGTGAGCTCGTTCCCGTGGTTAATGAAGTCTGATGACAAACGGACTGCATGAGCATTTCCAAAATGTCACTGAAGAACTGTACTACTGAAAATAATAGCTTCATCGCATAAGATTATAGCTCAAGTACAATTTTCAGATCACATATAAATCTATAGTTCAGTGTAACAGTATGTGAAATTGATTTGAGCCATGCAGACAGACATAACAAGTACAGACCTCTGCAGCCAGCAACGGGTTAGGCCTAGCTCATTTCTAGATGCCACACACCATTAATCTCAAACTCTCTAAAATCACGGAATCCAATATCCAGTACTGCCATCCACTTCACTATACCCTTGTCAGAGTACACGGGAGTGTCCATTCTATAGATTTCAACCAAAACAACATTACCCTGCCTCCCAGCCAAATGTTGCTCCCAGACCATGTCACTACTCTAGCATTTGCGCCGTTCCCTCATTGATTACCGTTATGTTTGGGTGAACGACCAGCTCGGGGTGCCCCGCTGGTTCGTGGAACCAACTGGTGCAGTTCTGTCATTAACCAGCAGTGGCGAGACTGTAGCCTACATTCAGGCTGACGTTTGATGGACGGTGTCATCTGTTCATTTGTGACAACGTTTGTCTGTTTTTTATTAGTTTTCTTTCCCCTGTTTTAGATGGTCTTATTTTAAAGACCATCTGGGATGGACTGATGCCCAAACACAATATTTGTGCAATTTATCTGACTCTTGATAATTACTATTTGTTTGTATTGCAATTGTCGGTCTCTCCATAACATCATATTGCTTAATTTAGTGCTGTATGTACTTTTTTGTACCCCAAGAAATATGAGATGTATTACAACACAAACATTGACATATTGAAGAATCAAGAGTCCGATGCAGTGCAGCATCATGCTTTAGCTTGTCCGAACTTCCAGCATCAGTCAGACCCGACTGCATCATCAGTCAGACTCTTGATGGCCAATAGGAAGTATACATACTGATATGTAAAGCAGTATGAAATTGTAGTTCTAAACCGTATCCACGTGATTCGGCTTTGTAGATCAAATAACTGACTCAAGCCTTAGAACCAAAGTTGTCCTCTTATGGCAAGGCAGGAACCTTTTCAGAAGATTCATGACGAGTACTGAAGGGGAAAAAAGGATGTGTCGCAAGCCGTTTTCATCTCACGCTTTCATGATCTGTTTGCTCTCAAGCGGTCGGACATCAAGGCCATGCATTTTTAATGAGGACCCTTTTCTCATATTGCATCTCTTCCTCATTTTATTCGGGTGTTTTTAATAATGGAATAGGGCATCATTGGGGGCGGATGGCATCGGTTGCTCCGCCTTGGGCCCCCTCAGTGTTCCGTGTCCAATCGTAGCACGGCTGCCTCTGTAGTGATTGCAAATAACTTTTACACCTTGATGTCATGAATGCTTAATGCTCTTTTTAAACAGCCGTCTGTTAGAGGTGTTTTTGCACTGATTAGTTCGCAATAGTCGGTCTGGCTCTTGCTGAGACTGTTTGATTATAAACTAGTCAATAAAGGTCCAGTTGGATTGGATGTGGCACTTTCAAAGTATCCTATAACAAACTCAAGATGAGTTAATTTTTGTACACTATTTAAGGTAACCTTAATTCAAATGAGCATCCAATCAGTAACATTCAATACAATGAGGCAAGAGACACAGATGAAAGGATAAGGACTCTTTATCCTCAAAGGGTAGGGGACTTTTCCGTCTGGTATTGGGGCCTATGTCGTGAATAGGGTGCCATTTGGGATGTATTCAGACTGGTATTTTCCAACATTGTATTAGCAACATAGCTCAGGCAGTAGGAAACACTCTCATCCATTTATATGCAGATGAAACCGTTTTATACTCAGCTGGCCCCTTCCTGGATTTTATGTTAGAAACGCTCTAGAACAAAGCTTTCTTAGTGTCCAACAAGCTTTCCCTGCCTTTAACCTTGTTCTGAACCACTCCAAAAGAAAGGTCACCTGGTTTGGTAAGAAGAATGCCCCTCTCCCCACAGGTGTAATTACTTCATCTGAGGGTTTAGAGCTTGAGGTAGTTACCTCATACAAGTTACCTCATACAAGTACTTGGGAATATAGCTAGATGGTACACTGTCCTTCTCTCAGCACATCAAAGCTGCAGGCTAAAGTTAAATCTAGACTTGGTTTCCTCTATTGTAATCGCTCCTCTTTCACCCCAGCTGCCAAACTAACCCTGATTCAGATGACCATCCTACCCATGCTAGATTACCGAGGCGTAATTTATAGATTGGCAGGTAAGGGTGCTCTCGACCAGCTAGATGTTCTTTACCATTCGGCTATCAGATTTGCAACAAATGCTCCTCAAAGGACACTCTATGCTCCTCTGTAAACTGGTCATCTCTGTATATCAGTCGCAAGACCCAGTGGTTGATGCTTATTTATAAATGCCCTCTTAGGCCTCACTCCTCCCTATCTGAGATATCTACTGCAGCCGTCATCCTTCACATACGACACCCGTTCTGCCAGTCACATTCTGTTAAAGGTTCCCAAAGCGTACACATCCCTGGGTCGCTCGTCTTTTCAGTTCGCGACAGCTAGCGACTGGAACGAGCTGCAACAAACACTCAAACTGGACAGTTTTATCTCAATCTCTTCATTCTAAGACTCAATCATGGACACTCTTACTGACAGTTGTGGAGGCTTTGCGTGATGTATTGTTGTCTCTATTTTCTTGCCCTTTGTGCTGTTGTCTGTGCCCGATAATGTTTGTTCCCTGTTTTGTGCTGCTACCATGTTGTGTTGCTACCGTACTGTATTGTCATGTGTTGCTACCATGCTATGTTGTTGTCATAGGTTTCTCTTTAGGTAGTGTTGTCTCTCCTATCATGTGTGTTTTGTCCTAAATTATTTTTAATCCCCGCCCCCGCAGGAAGCCTTTTGTTAGGCCGTCATTGTAAGTAGGAATTTGTTCTTAACTGACTTGCCCAGTTATAAAAAGGTTAAATAAAAAAATATGAATATACCCCCCTGGTGTTAAATCTGTCGACGTTTACTACAGGAAATTGAGAATTATGGATATTCAAATCAGGAATGAATAACATTTCTCCTTGTTCATGAACATTGTAGCCTATTTTTGAAATAAATCCTCTGAATAATCTAACTACCTTACCATCAACACCCCCACTCTTTTAAAACATTTTAATAAGGGCAATTCCACAGTAATGTCGTCACAGTTCCAATTAGTATGACTTTCAAATGCACACAGTACTTATCAGGAAGGTTGAAATGTTGGTCACATGTTCACACGGTTAATCACATTCGAAGATGACTAACCACATACTGGTTAAGTTGGCTGTTTTCTGATGTTTTCTGAAATCCTGCCCTCCTCAACTTTAAAATTATAAATGAGTCCGCTGTCCAGAGGCAGTGTGATAAATAGTTGACTTTGAGAGAGAGAGAGCATGATTCATATGACATTGTTACTCCTCTCTAAGACCTGGAAGGCATTCATTGTGAGTTTAAGAAGTGTTCACTCAATGCATAACATTTTTCTATGTTGTTGCATAGACGGTTTGTCATGTTACATTAATACAGATCAGATAACTGCGATAAATCTTTCAAATTCGACAAGGTTGTGGGCCATTCACAGGCATGTAGCTCAAAGCACCTAGAGACATGAAATAATTAATTCAGAATTATTGCAAATGAGCCATTGAACTTGAAAAGGCCTTTCATCTTTCAGCCACACCATTCCCACAATGTTAAACGCTGCCAAAAACCCTATCAAAGCAATACAAATGTCTTTTTGTTCTAGTATTGGTACATGGGCATTGTTTGTAGGCCTTCAGTCCGATTGATTAAACCGAAATAGCAATGAAATGGCTATTGATGTTCATTATGTTTAGGCCTTTGCACAAGTGAAATGCAATTTTAGGTCTGTTTTTATTTTGATGTTATAATTTTAATGAAATTAATCATGTTATGTTTCTCACTTTAAGATCTGAGTCCACGAAGGATCACCATGTGGCTGTTATTGGCTTGATGTGGACCAGGAAAGGATCTTCACCTTCTATGCTGCGCTGTCCTTCAGAGACCCGAGCAGATCTGTCAATCTAATCCTTTTCTATGGATTATGGACCTGGCGAAGTGAAATCCCAGATTTGGGTTTTGTCTAATACTACATGGTAGCAGTTTCCATAACAAATGGCTTGTATTGGAAACCAGTCATGAAATTTGGGACTGTAAGGTGCCTGTACACAGGATATGAGTGTGCCTAGCCTCTGGACTGAGGACATAGCAAATCTTGCTGGAGTAGCTAGCAAACCAAAGGGCTCCAATTATTTCATGCAGTCGGACAACCTGTTCAACAAGAAACTCCAAGCGTTAAAGGGGCCTATGGGACCTCCAAACGCCAACGTGCAAGGAACGCCAGCTATGCCCAAGATGGGTGTCCGGGCGAGGGTGTCGGACTGGCCCCAGCGAAAGGATGGCTGGGAGTCACAGCCTCCGCCACGCTATGACAGCCTGGTGCCGACCTTCCAGAAGGGACCGTCAAAACTTAGCACAGAGGTCATCCTCCAAAAGAGCCAGGAGTTGCTCAGTACTGAGATCCCAGAGACCAAGTATCTGCTATGCGACCTCCTGAGCCACTCCCCTATGAAGGGCTTCCCCGGGATCAAGAGGAGCAACAGTGAGGTCACCATTAGCGATATCGGCGCTGAGGACTTGGATCACACCACCATCAACCCCAACACTGGGGCCACCTTGCGCCGTGAGTATGGGAGCACATCATCTCTCGACAAGCAAGGTCTGTCCGGCGCCAGCGAAGGCTTTGTGGGCACCCTGAGGGGCTACCACATGGAGGACCGCTCGGACCAACCCAGCGCGCCTCCTCCACAGAGTTTCCCGGAGCTGCTGCGTCTCAACACCACTCTGTCGCCCAGCCTACAGACGGCCACCCAGATTGCGCGAGGTGACATTGTCTGCATCCCGGGCTATGACTACGTGGACAGCTCCCTGCTCTACAGCCGTGAGCGGGAGAAGTCCTTCCTCCAACGCATGAAGGCGGAGAAGGCCGACACCTCCATCTTCCGGAGGCTGCGGAACGTGAAGAGCGAGGGCGAGTACCTGGACCAGGAGGACGGAGGGCGCTTCGGAAGGCCCCTGAGCTTCCAGAAGTGCTTCGCCCACTACGACGTGCAGAGCGTCCTCTTCAACATCAGCGAGGCGGTGGCCAATCGCGCCGACCTGGGTCGCAGGAAGAATACTACCACTGGGGCATCGGCCGCCTCTCAGTGCCAGGCCCCGGCTTCTGGGCTGGGAGACAGCACCACGCCAATTCCTATCTGTGAGTCTCCCATAGGCAGCTGCGAGGAGCTGGGTCACAAGGCCAGCATGGACACAGATGAGGGGGATGGGAAGAGCAATACCCTGGTGCTCAGCTGCCCGTACTTCCGTAACGAGACTGGTGGCGAGGGCGAGAGAAGGGTGGCCCTGAGCAAAGCCAGCAGCGTCAGCTATGGGAGTGGAGACTATGCTCCTAGCTATGGGGGTGGAGGACAAGGCTACTCTGTGGAGTCATCGCTCAGCACCCGGTGCACCAACGCAGGGGTGTCGGTGCTCGAGGTGTCAAGGGAGAGCCAGGCCTTCCACAGGGACATGTACAAGCGCTACATAATTGAACACATTGACCAGGGGGCTTACTACTACCACAAGTACTTCTACAATAAAGGTAAGAGAGGCATTGACTACCTACCTAATACTAAATTGTTTCCTTACTACAAAGTACTCTAGCAACTTAAAGAAAGATCCAGATGGGGCTATTCAGATTTTCAAGTTAATTTACGATGTGCTTTGCAGTGTTTACAAATGCACAACGCTAGCAGTCACGCCATAGAATCGAGCCATGTGTAGCTAAATTTGAGCGTTTCTGAAAATCTATGACCTGCTCATTGAATGAGGATATAGTTTTACTGGAGTAGACATCAACATGATACCTGAGATAGCAGGGTACATGTAAAATCTGCAATTTTCCACTTTGCATTTTGGACTGCATAAGTCTAGCTTGTTAGTTGACCGTGACTTCCGTGGCACTTAGATGTCCCATATGTCAGTGCGTGACAGTGCCTGAGGTGAACAACTCTTGAAGCTAGTCACGCTTGAGTCACCGCTGCAATGCAGTGCATGAGTTTTTCCCTCTACATTTGTCAGTATCCAAGATGTTGCTAATAGCTTTTTACAGCCATTTTACAGACTTGAACTAAACTTGAAGATGAGCGATTCCACGCCTGCGTAGGTGGAAAATGTTTTTGGCATCTCAGATTGTTCTAGCAATCCTCACATAGAAACTTCGTTGGGAGGAAGAATGTTTGACATGCATTTGACATTTGTATCACGTTCATGAAATATCATAAATCATGATGTAAATGTTCTTTTTAGGCCCTTTCTAGATCTTTACATGCCTGCCTTATGATCTGTGAACCGTACATGATACAGACATCTTGTTGTCATTATACTCCTCATTTCCATCCATCCACAGTTTTTATGCAAGTAAAGTCGTGTGTGTGTGTGTGTGTGTGTATAAACTGGAAGTTTCGGGATAATTATTATTATTTTACCTTTAACTAGGCAAATCAGTTAAGAACAAAATCTTATTTACAATGACAAAATCTGGAAAAAGTCAAGGAGTCTGAATACTTTTCAAATGCACTTTATTGAATATTATGTGTATCCTATCAATTAAAATGAGCAATCTGGGGGCAATTAATTAGCTTTAGAGATAAAAAAACGAAATAGTCTACAAAATGTTTCAGGAATGCCTATCTTAACTGTTTCTATGCTACAGATAATATTTCAGAACAATCTGAGATGGTGGATGTCATGGCTTGCTGAAATGACTCTAGGGTAGGATCCAAGGGTCTTTTTAAATGGATAGTTCAGTGAAATAAAACAATTCAGATATTTCTTTAACCTTTCTAGCGCAGCGAACCCCTCGACAACATTCCGCTGAAAAGGCAGCGAACGAAATTCAATAATATATTTTTTTAAATATGTAACTTTCACACATTAACAAGTCCAATACAGCAAATGAAAGATAAACATCTTGTTAATCTACCCATCGTGTCTGATTTCAAAAATGCTCGTCAAAAAAACAGCCATTTTTCCAGCCAAACCTAGAAATATAGATAAAATGAATCACTAACCTTTGATGATCTTCATCAGATCACACTCATATGACATCATGTTACACAATACATGTATGTTTTGTTCGATAATGTGCATGTTTATATCCAAAAATATCAGTTTACATTGGCGCCTTACGTGCAGTAATGTTTTGATTCCAAAACATCCGGTGATTTTGCAGAAATACTCATAATAAACATTGATTAAAGATACTAGTGTTATTCACAGAATTAAAGATAGACTTCTCCTTAATGCAACCGCTGTGTCAGATTTCAAGAAAACTTGACGGAAAAAGCATAATCTGAGAACGGCGCTCAGAGCCCAAAACAGCCAGAGGAACGTTCCAACCAGAGAATTCCTTTCAGAAAAAGCACTGGAATGCGAGGCACTACTATCGGGAGCGTGTGTCAAGAGACCAAGGCTCTCTGCCAGACCACTGACTCAGAGGTCTCATGAGCCCCTCCTTTATAGTAGAATCCTCATTCAAGTTTCAAAAGACGGTTGACATCTAGTGGAAGCCCTAGGAAGTGCAACCTCATCCATATCTCATTGTGAATTCGGTAGGCCAAGCTTTGAAAAACTACAAACCTCAGATGTCCCACTTCTTGGTTGGATTTCTCTCAGGTTTTCGCCTGCCATATGAGTTCTGTTATACTCACAGACATCATTCAAACAGTTTTAGAAACTTCAGAGTGTTTTCTATCCAATAGTAATAATAATATGCATATATTAGTGTCTGGGACAGAGTAGAAGGCAGTTCACTCTGGGTACGCTATTCATCCAAAAGTGAAAATGCTGCCCCCTATCCCAAAAAGGTTAAGAACGGTATGGGCAAGTCGAGAATACAATCCACACTTTAGCTTTGTCTGCTAGTTCATCTCTCCTCATCCATAAACTTATTTCAAGGTAATACAAATCTATAATTATGTAATTTCACTGAAATGTCCCTTTCATTTCATGGGTCATCAGAGCTATCAACCAGCCCCAGCTCAGCCTGTGGCAGAAGGCCTTTATCACCCAGGGCTGTCTCATCGATCCCCTCAACCGATCTGCACCAAATCCCTTCTCAGGTGGTTTGAGTAGTACATAAATAATTTACAGTGCATTTGGAAATTAAAAAGTTACAGCCATATTCTAAAATTGATTACATCGTTTTTTCCCCCTCATCAATCTACACACAATACCCCATAATGATTCATTTATAAAAAATATTTTAAAAACTCAACATTTACAATAATATTCAGACCCTTTACTCAGTACTTTGTTGAAGCACCTTTTGTTAGCGATTACAGCATCAGGTCTTCTTGGGTATGATGCTACAAGCTTGGCACACATGCATTTGGGAAGTTTCTCCCATTCTTCGCTGCAGATCCTCTCAAGCTCGTCAGGTTGGATGGGGAGTGTCGCTGCACGGCTATTTTCAGGTCGCTCCAGAGATTTTAGGTTGGTTTCAAGTCCGGGCTCTGGTTGGGCCACTCATGGACATTCAGAGACTTGTCCCGAAGCCTCTCCTGCATTATTTTGGCTGTGTTCTTTGGGGCGTTGTCCTGTTGAAAGGTGAACCTTTGCCCCAGTCTGAGGTCCTGAGCGCTCTGGAGCAGGTTTCCATCAAGGATCTCTCTGTTAGAGGTAGACCGATTATGATTTTTCAATACCGATACCGATTTATTGGAGGACCAAAAAAAGCCGGTGCCGATTAATCAGCTGATTTAAGTAAAATAAAAATATTGGTAATAACGACAATTACAACAATACTCAATGAACACTTATTTTAACTTAATATAATACAGCAATAAAAATCAATTTAGCCTCAAATAAAATTTGGTTTAAATAATGCAAAAACAAAGTGTTGGAGAAGTAGAAGTGCAATATGTGTCATGTAAAAAAGCTAACGTTTGAGTTCCTTGCTCAGAACATGAGAACATATGAAAGTTGGTGGTTCCTTTTAACATGAGACTTCAATATTCCAAGGTAAGAGGGTTTAGGTTGTAGTTAATATAGTATTTATAGGAATATTTCTCTCTACCATTTGTATTTCATATACCTTTGACTATTGGATGTTCTTATAGGCACTATAGTATTGGCAGTGTAACAGTATAGCTTCCGTCCCTCTCCTCACCCCTACCTGGGCTCGAACCAGGAACACATCGACAACAGCCACACTCGAAGCAGCGTTACCCAAGGGGAATAACTACTCCAAGTCTCAGTGCGAGTGACGTTTGAAACGCTATTAGCGCGCACCCCGCTAACTAGCTAGCCATTTCACATCGGTTACACCAGCCATCAGGCTGATAGTCTTGAAGTCATAAATAGCGCGGTGCTTGCGAAGAGCTGCTGGCAAAATGCACGAAAGTGCCGTTTGAATGAATGCTTACGAGCCTGCTGCTGCCAACCATCGCTCAGTCAGACTGCTCTATCAAATCATAGACTTAATTATAACATAACACACAGAAATACGAGCCTTTGGTCATTCATATGGTAGAATCTGGAATCTATCTTATCAAAAACAAAACGTTTATTATTTCAGTGAAATATGGAACCATTCTGTATTTTATCTATCGGGTGGCATCCCTAAGTCTAAATATTCTTGTTACATTGCACAACCTTCAATGTTATGTCATAATTACGTACAATTCTGGCAAATTAGTTCGCAATGAGCCAGGCTGCCCAAACTGTTGCATATACCCTGACTCTGCGTGCAATGAACGCAAGACAAGTGACACAATTTCACCTGGTTAATATTGCCTGCTAACCTGGATTTCTTTTAGCTAAATATGCAGGTTTAAAAAAAATATACTTCTGTGTATTGATTTTAAGAAAGGCATTGGTGTTTATGGTTAGGTATAGTCATCCAACGATTGTGCTTTTTTCGCCAATGCGTTTTTGTTAAATCATCCCCCAGCGTTGCATCGATTATATGCAACGCAGGACACGCTAGATAAACTAGTAATATCATCAACCATGTGTAGTTATAACTAGTGATTATGATTGATTGATTGTTTTTTATAAGATAAGTTTAATGCTAGCTAGCAACTTACCTTGGCTTCTACTGCATTCGTGTAACAGGCAGTCTCCTTGTGGAGTGCAACGAGAGGCAGGTGGTTATAGCGTTGGAGTAGTTAACTGTAAGGTTGCAAGATTGGATCCCCCAGACTGATAAGGTGAAAATCTGTCTTTCTGCCCCTGAACAAGGCAGTTAACCCACCGTTCCTAGGCTGTCATTGAAAATAAGAATGTGTTCTTAACTGACTTGCCTAGTTAAATAAAGGTATACATTTATTTTTAAATCAGTAAAATCGGCGCCCAAAAATACAGATTTCCGATTATGTTTTTGTGGGACAGCAAACTCCATATAAACTACATGTTCAAAAGTATGTGGACATCTGCTCATCTCATTCAGAAATCATGTGCATTAATCTGGAGTTGGTCCCCCATTTTCTGCTATAACAGCCTCCACTCTTTTTGGAAGGCTTTCCACTAGATGTTGGAACATTGCTGCAGGGACTTGCTTCCATTCAGCCACGAGCATTAGTGAGGTCGGCCACTGATGTTAGGCAATTAGGTCTGGCTCGCAGTCAGCGTTCCAATTCATTGTGTGCATGTGTGGCCTACCACTTCGCGGCTGAGCCTTTGTTGTTCCTAGACGTTTTCACTTCACAATAACAGCAATTACAATGACAGTTGACCATATATATCTATATATAGATTTACATAGATGTGTACTTTAACATGAATAAAACCAAATCGCAACTATGTAGAAATGTTAATCAACCTACATTTATATAGTTTATTGACTGTGTCCAGCTCGCTAATAATCACATCATTTTAAAGCTAGACAGTCAGAAGTACATTTTGACACGGAGGAAACGCTGGACCACGTTGAAGTCCGAATGTGGCCCCTGGATAAAAGTGTATTTGACACCCCTGGTCTAGGGAAATGAGGAAAAACACTTCATCCTTGGGATGAATATAATGAAACCCGTGGTGAAGTTAATGGAACTACAAAGACTGGTTTTTCTGCAGTGCAGGTTTCAGGCCGTGCAGGTTTTATTGAAATGAGCCTGTAGTTACATGTCTTTTGCAACCCTACATGTCAATTAATCAGCAAAGGGAGCATTACTACATGAAATTTATCTGTCTCCTCATTGATTTATTGATACACTAGGTTTAGGCATATCTTTATGGGTTAGCATGTATTTGATTGACTTTTCTGGCTTTGCTAGTGTTATAATCTAAGATGTGTAGGCCCTATTCATGGAGTTTAAGGAATGCAAAGGAATGTCCAATCAGGCAAATCATGTTAAGTTGAACTGTGTTTGTTGCAGGTCTGTTTTTACCTTTGATCTGTAAGCCAGAGTGCCAAAGCCAAATTTGTATTTTTTGTGAATTTAATGGAAAATAAAGATTTCTTATGTTATCATAATCCAAACCGCAGCTAACGTTTGTGTTGTACCGTCATTTACCATTTACCCTCAGATCACCAGAACTACTTTGGCACTGATGAGAACTTGGGCCCTGTGGCGGTCAGTATCCGCCGGGAAAAGATGGATGAGGGAAAGGAGGGAGCACAGTACAACTACCGGGTCACCTTCCGGACCAGCGAGGTAAATAATCGAAAAGTGGAGATGTCGCGTAAGGCTGAGAGTGTCCTAAAATGTATGCTGTACACAGGTTCTTACTGTGGACTCTCAAATTGCTAACCAGCAGGAAAAATTAATTCTCACTTTTGTGAGATGATGCACAGTGGACTAGATAAGCAGACATTTTGTATTATCATACCAATGGGACATTAAACAACTATTAATCCGGCAAGTTAATGGGGAAAGTTTGATCCCCCACGATATGTTAGTTCTCCTATAAGATACTGTAAGTGGGGAGATTGTGACATGCTAAAAGCAAATCTATTTAGTTTTACTAAAAGCTAATTCCCTATGCAACTTAACCCAGAGAACTGGGAGAGAGACTTTTCACTGCGTGCAGCGAGAAATTGAAGCTCTTTGGGAGGTACTCTCTTCACTAGTATCCTCGTTTACTACTCTATATATCACCCATGTTTCTTATATATTACAGTCATTTGTCTCTTACGTTTTCTTCCTGATGTAGTTTCCTTTATTTTCTATTCATAATTTGTAAGCATTTTCCATTTTAAAAAAAAAAAACCAGAATTATTCTATAATAACAACATCATAGCTACATTACTTAAGACAGCCAAACACTTCAATCATTCCCACTCACTTAATGTGTTACATTACACTTTATGAATGATGTTCAATGTTGTAACTAAAAGCTTATGAATTGTAATGATTGTAATGCCTAGAAGTGCTTAATTCTTAAGTCTAAGCCGACATATGGAATTGTTTTAAGAATGTCATACCATGAATCATCCTTTTACTACTGTAGCCCATAGAAATGCATTGAATTACACATTACACGTTTTTTTTTACTAATTTGGCACAACTACCTCCATACTTACATTCATTAATTTGTTTGGGTTACTTTTAGACGAGTCCCGTGACACTTGTGAATACTGTAGAGCAAAATAGAGAACACCATCGTGTTTGAGAGTCTCCCCTTTCTACAGTGGGGTCATATTAGTTTGTAGCCCAAATGGTTTGGACACTACAGACAAACGTTGGTACATCAGCGTTACCGACTTGAGACGAGTACCGTGACAAACTGTTACGATGCTACAGACGGAGAAGACCGATTTTCGGGATGTCTCCTGGTCTGACCAACAGTGCTGTAGCTCTGCCACAGGGTGACATAGGCGATGTGGTGGATTGAGATGCAACCAAAATAACACATCTCTAGCTTAAACTGACAGATTTTGATGGACACTAGGGGGTTAAACTTTTGCATATAATAAAATAGTTATTTCTAATTTATATATCATTTGCAACTTTATTCATGAAAGTTGTTTGTAAATTGTTACTCCAACTCAACCGTCAAGGCTAGACCCCCAGCTAACCTCCAGCCTCTCTCTCTCTGTCCTCCCCAGCTCACCACTCTCCGAGGGGCCATCCTGGAAGACGCCGTGCCCTCCACCGCCAAGCATGGCATGGCCAGGGGCCTACCGCTGAAGGAGGTGCTGGAGTATGTGGTTCCAGAGCTGAACATCCAGTGTCTCAGGCTGGCCACCAGCTCGCCCAAGGTCCCTGAGCAGCTCCTCAAGCTGGACCAACAGGGGGTGAGTGATCATAGACACAGTCACAAGTGAAATTTTCCACACCCCTTGCACAGTCTTAACATTTTGCTGATTTAAAACATTTTTTTTTTTATGTTTAAACCTACTCCACATTTTCAAAGTGTGTGTACAGTTGAAGTCGGAAGTTTACATACACTTAGGTTGGAATCATTAAAATTCGTTTTTCAACCACTCCACAAATTTCTTGTTAACAAACTATAGTTTTGGCAAGTCGGTTAGGACATCTACTGTGTGCATGACACAAGTAATTTTTCCAACAATTGTTTACCGACAGACAATTTCACTTATAATTCACTGTATCACAATTTTGGTGGGTCGGAAGTTTACATACACTAAGTTGACTGTGCCTTTTAAACATTTTGGAAAATTCCGGAAAATGTTGTCATGGCTTTAGAAGCTTCTGAAGGGCAAATTGACATCATTTGAGTCAATTGGAGGTGTACATGTGGATGTATTTCAAGGCCTACCTTCAAACTTAAATATTGTAGACTTCCACAAGTCTGGTTCATCCTTGGGAGCAATTTCCAAACGCCTGAAGGTGCCACGTTCATCTGTACATACAATAGTACGCAAGTAAAAAAAACATGGAACCATGCAGCCATCATACCGCTCAGGAAGGAGACGCGTTCTGTCTCCTAGAGATGAACATACTTTGGTGCCAAAAGTGAAAACAACAGCAAAGGACCTTGTGAAGATGCTGGAGGAAACCGGTACAAAAGTATCGATATCCACAGTAAAACGAGTCCTATATCGACATAACCTGAAAGGCCGCTCAGCAAGGAAGAAGCCATTGCTCCAAAACCGCCATAAAAAAGCCAGACTACGGTTTGCTACTGCACATGGGGACAAAGATCGTACTTTTTGGAGAAATGTCCTCTGGTCTGATGAAACAGCCCGTGCTTCACGGTTGGGATGGTGTTCTTCGGCTTGCAAGCCTCCCCCTTTTTCCTCCAAACATAATGATGATCATTACGACCAAACAGTTCTATTTTTGTTTCATCAGACCAGAGGACATCCTGTTGTGGGGTTGCTTTGATGCAGGAGGGACTGGTGCTCTTCACAAAATAGATGGCATCATTACGAAGGAAGATTACATGGATATATTGAAGCAACATCTCAAGACACCAGTCAGGAAGTTAAATCTTGGTCACAAATGGGTCTTTTCAAATGAACAATGACCACAAGCATACTTCCAAAGTTGTGACAAAATGGCTTAAGGACAACAAAGTCAAGGTATTGGAGTGGCCATCACAAAGCCCTGACCTCAATCTTATAGAACATTTGTGGGCAGAACTGAAAAAGCGTGTGCGAGCAAGGAGGCCTACAAACCTGACTCAGTTACACCAGCTCTGTCAGGAGGAATGGGCCAAAATTCACCCAATTTATTGTGGGAAGCTTGTGGAAGGCTACCTTAAATGTTTGACCCAAGTTAAACAATTTAAAGGCAATGCTACCAAATACTAATTGAGTATTTAAACTTCTGACCCACTGGGAATGTGATGAAAGAAATAAAAGATGAAATAAATCACTGTCTCTACTATTATTCTGACATTTCACATTCTTCAAATAAAGTTGTGATCCTAACTGACCTAAGACAGGGATTTTTTACTAGGATTAAATGTCAGGAATTGTGAAAAACTGAGTTTAAATGTATTTGGCTTAGGTGTATGTAAACTTCCGACTTCAACTGTGTATATACTTGTTGAAAGCACATTTGGCAGCCATTGCAGCTGTGATTCATTCTGAAAAATTTTCTTCCACCTCTGCACAACTCTTTGGGCAACATTTATCCATTGTTTTTGTCAAAATAATCAATTTGGTTGGGAATCATTGGTGGGCAGCAATATTCAAACCTTTCTGGTGTGTTTTTTTTTGCATTGAAAATAGTGTAATTAACCTGCTGAAAAATAACATTTCTACCCCAGGGTTAGGTTTGCAGAAGACTGAGGTGGGTTTCTATCTAACTTTTTACCTGGGCGTTGCTAATTCTACATTTCTTTCTATCCTAACAAACTCCCTCTTCTTGGAGTCCCCTTTCTGCTGATCTCAGGGCAGTTCAATTGACTTAATGGTTGCAGTTAACTTTAGTGAGCTTAATGGAAGTACTGATGGAGTTTCATAATAAAGCCACAGGTCAATACAAAAGGTTCTAACCTGCTCTGCCTCGTAACATTGCTTATGGTAGAGCATTGCGCTTGCAATGACAGGATAATGGGTTCAATTCACCCGACCAACAATACCCCCCAGAAAATGACACGTGCGTGACTGTAATTTGCTTTGGATAAAAGAATCTTCTAAATGTTATATATTTTGTATTATTATACACCCCCGGGAAACTATTGAGCATGAAAAATCCAGGAGTTTGCAGAGTTGCAGTTCTTTACACGAACCTGTATGCCTGGCACCTACTTCCATACCCTGTTCAAAGGCACTTCATTATTTTGTCTTGCCCATTCACCCTCTGAATGGCACACACATACACTCTGTCTCAATTGTCTTCAGGCTTACAAATCCTTCTTTAACCTGTTTGTGCAATAGGCTATAGGCCCTATACATTATCGCTGCATTTTGGCTAAGCATGCATAGCCCTGCCATTGTTGTTGTTCTTGGTATATGATCACACTGGTAATATATAACTTGTTATATTACTTGAGGCACAGCTGAGTGAGCGTAATTAGCTTTCGCTGGACTGGTGGCCTGCAGTGAGAGCTTCGATGCAACCAAGTTTATTTATTTTTTTTAAATTACATTGTGCTGTGTAAAAACCCTTGGATCAACGCTAGCGGTGAGGCTGCCTCTCACCTGACTCACTGTTTCTCGACTCTCCCTCCCTCCCACTGAGAGAAGGGGACACAGCCTTCCAGCTAATAGTGAAATTAATCTTGTCACTCCTATGATCACAGAAAATGAAATAAAATATACACAAGCCCCTAATAATAACCCCGCAAGCTTATCGAAACACTTAGCTAAACTCATTATTGCAGCTGCGGTGCTGGTTGTAGTGTGAGTGGAAGTAGGGAGAACCCATTTGATGGCTTATCTAAGTGAATAAAGTGTTGACAGTGTTGAATAACAACTTAAACGTGAACTTACACACAAAACAGCAGCTGTATTCATTGAGTCTCTCCAGTCATGATTTTACATTTTGAAATCTCACAGTATCAACTTTGCTGTGCGCTCTAGACTTTTTAGACTTGTCTATGGCTCGAGGAAACTATGCAGACAGTGATATGAGCTATCTGATTGGCCAGTGGTAAGCCTATAGGTGCACTTAATTTGTTCTCTGGGCCAACCAGTTGGGCGGAGTTCTACATTCAGACACATGAAATTATTCAAAATAGGCACACCGCCAACAGCACCAAACAAATCAAAAAAAGAATTACAGAAATGTTTGGTGGTTGACTAGGAATGCCTTGGAGATTGACGGATCGGTTGGTGACCACATGTCTAAAAGAAACAAATTGTTTCTTAGCAAAGAGCAATTTTTCATACAATACTTTTGCTAGGACTGTCTGAGTGGAGAGGGGTAAACTAAAAACTAGATGTTATTGTCACAGAGGTTTGGGATTCTCTTTCTTGTTGGTCCATTAGCTAATTTATCCCCTGGTTATATAACCAGGAAGGCCAAATCTCCATCCCAACAAAACCGTCAGACATTTCTGGCGGTCTTTTCACATAGCTCTTACACTAAAAGGGCAGTATCATTTTCACAGTATTATTCCAGCCTCCATAGTGTGGAAATATATATAAAACACAGGATTTTGACTGCATTGGGGCTTTTAATGTGCCCCGTAAATGACCTAGGTATTTGCATTGCAATTGAGTGCACAGTATGACACATCCTAATACAATCACATATCTTATACATCACTGTTGTCACAAGTAGGTATTTCCGCTTACAACAAGGGATTACATTGCAGATATTGATTGCTTTACTGTGTTAAGCAACAACCCAGATATTTAGTTTGCTGTTTTTGAGGCCTTATCATCAATCAAGCACTTACGGATTCAGCATACTGCCTTTCGGGCTATGTCTGGCACAGCGGGAAACCAGGATATTGTACAAATACACAACTCACCACTCAGTCAGAGGCTAGACTTTAATCACATTTATTTTCCCAATTATGACTACCATGCAAAGAAATCCAATTGCCACCGTCTGAGGGGTTTTCTCCCGTTCTAGTAATTATATTTCTATGCTACCATGGCTCCGGTATCTAGTATCAATATGGTGGAATATTCACTCATCTCTGGACAGGGGAAAAACAATAAGCGGTATTGCCATGTAACTGGATTTTTGAGTAACAAGAGACGTGCATCAAGATAGATCTATCCCTAAAGCATGTAACAGCAGTGGGAGAAATGGCATCAGGGTGCAATATCAGACTATTGATGAGATCAAGTTTCATACAAGCTTCTTTCATTTGGGGAGCGTGGCAGGTGGTTTGTAAATCTATTGGAGCAAAGCTGGCAAGAGGCGAGGAGGGGGAATCTTGACCTCAAGGAATGTCTAGGGGTCAACTCTCTTATTCCTCAGTTTGATTAAGTTTAATTCCATGTTCTTTAATTCAACTACGTTTAATTATGTTACATTTCATTGATGTGATAATATCATAATGAGCTTTCACCGGTTATATCTACTGTAAGTAGGACTGGAATGCTATTATTGTGATCTACTCGTTAATCAACCGTGGAGATGCGTAGTAAAGACAACCATCAATGGCAATCTAACTTCGCTTTACCAGCAGTACTTCCCCTATCCCCCTCAAGTGTGAATCATTTACTAAGGCGGCACAGCTTCCATTCCCCTTATCCAAAACAATATGGCCTCACCTCCCACTGAATTTTTGCTGTGTTGCCACGACAATGTAGGAGATGGGAAGAGACCAGCCAAGCAAATTGAGACTTCTCGATTTAATGCTTTTTTCTTTTGACCGCTCGTCTCATCATGTTGCCTAGGTGTGAGCAGTGAGCATCCCCACTGTCTTATGAGGACCTTCTTTGAGTTTCGCGAGGGTCTGCCGATTCTGGTCTTGTGCCCCCCCCCCCCCAGCCTCCCCACACACACACAAAAAAATGTTTCATCCTACAGCATTTCTAAGACTTAATAAATTATTCAGGACCAACCGTTAGGTGTGGTCTGAGGGCCACTCACACTAATTATTTCCTCTTTTGTGTGTGTCAACTCCTCTGATTGTTCAGATGGCTAGCGCTAAGTGTGCAATCTCAGCACCTGGTGTCAGGTAATAGGTATTGATAGCAGGAGATAAAATGCACTGGGCTGGTACAGCGCTTGATATATCCTTCCCTCCCTGAGGGCTTACAGGGGCGTTTCAGTCTAATTTGACACCATACACCGGCGCCGGCAACCGTCTCTGACGCTACAGAGCATTTCAATCAAGAGTGTAGATAAGGAGGAATGCATCGTTGAATACTATGTCCCATCTCAGTGTTGCTCTGAAATGATGTGTCTTATGAAAAATAACACCTGCTATAATTTGGTCATGAGCCCAAGCATTTGGAAAAATGTTTCATAAGCTTTATGCCAGTTTCCTTTTTATAAGATTTGCATTGAGATTTTTTATATACATATATATATATATATTATCGTATAATAAACAGACATTAGGCAGATCATAACCCCAGGTTATAACCCACCCCTAAATTACAAGGTTCTGCCACACATTAGCATAGCATAAACAGATATTGGGCAGACATTGGCATGTCATAACCCCACCCTTATCGTTCTTTGGCATTCCAGTTGAGCTTCCAGCACAAGGTGGGCATCATGTACTGCCAGGCGGGCCAGAGCACCGAAGAGGAGATGTACAACAATGAGAGCGCCAGCCCCGCCCTGGAGGAGTTCATGGAGCTGCTGGGCCAGAGGGTCAGGCTGAAGGGCTTCACCAAGTACCGGGCCCAGCTGGACAACAAAAGTAAGAGTTCATGACTCAACACACACATTTGTTTTATATATTTTATAATCATTTGATTTATCATATGCTTGATAAATGTTCAATAAATTAGGGGATGAGGGCCCAGCTGGACACATACTGTACATCCTCTTGTACAGACCAACTGAAAAGAAGAAGAATTCAGTTTTGAATGATTTATCTTTTGATAGGAGCAAACTTGAAAGTTTGAAAAAATGTGGTAGATTGCAAGAAAAACATTCCAAAGAAAGTCCATGTCTCTCTGTACACTGAAAAATGATCGAAGCGTTACATGGCCAGGATTTTTTTTTAACTCTGCAAAATTAATATTATTTTTTTATTATACGCATAAATGGTGTTGGTGTTGTAGGGCAAGTAGGAGGCACCCTGTCCTCTGGTCTAAAAAAATGTCCCAATGCCACAGGGCAGTGACTGGGGACATTGCTCTGTGTAGGGGGCCGTCTTTCGGATGGGACGTTAAAATGGGTGACCTGACTCTCTGTGGTCACTAAAGATCCCATGGCACTTATCTTAAGAGTAGGGGTATTAAATGTCAACCGTGAAGAGGTGACTCTGGGATGCTGGCCTTCTAGGCAGAGTTCCTCTGTCCAGTGTCTGTGTTCTTTGCCCATCTTAATCTTTCCTTTTTTATTGGCCTGTCTGAGATATGGCTTTTTCTTTGCAGCTCTGCATTGAGGGCCAGCATCTCGAAGTCGCCTCTTCACTGTTGACTTTGAGACCTCGTGTTTTGCGGGTACTTTTTAATGAAGCTGCCAGTTGAGGACTTGTGAGGTGTCTGTTTCTCAAACTAGATACACTAATGTACTTGGCCTCTTTCTCAGTTGTGCACCGGGGCCTCCCACTTCTCTTTCTATTCTGGTTAGCGCCAGTTTGCGCTGTTCTGTGAAGGGATTAGTATACAGCGTTGTACGAGATCTTCAGGTTATTGGCAATTTCTCACACGGAATAGCCTTCATTTCTCAGAACAAGAATAGACTGACAAGTTTCAGAAGAAAGTTCTTTGTTTCTGGGCATTTTGAGCCTGTAATCGAAACCACAAATTCTGATGCTCCAGATACTCAACTAGTCTAAAGAAGGACAGTTTTATTGCTTCTTTAATCAGAACCACAGTTTTCAGCTGTGCTAACAAAATTGCAAAAGGATTTTCTAATGATCAAGTAGCCTTTTAAAATGTTAATCTTGGATTAGCTAACACAACGTGCTATTGGAACACAGGAGTATTGGTTGCTGATAATGGGCCTCTGCCGTTTCCAGCTACAATAGTATTTCTGATAAATTTTATGTTATTTTAATGGACAAAAAATTTGATTTTCTTTCAAAAACAAGGACATTTCTAAGTGACCCCAAACCTTTGAACGGTAGTGGATATACTGTACATACAGACAGACAGATGCAACAATTTCAAAGATTTTACTGAGTTGCAGTTCCTATAATGCAATCAGTCAATTGAAATAAATTCATTAGGCCATAATCTATGGATTTCACATGACTGGGAAAGGGTGCAACCATGGGCGTACCAAGAATGAAGTTTTACCCCACAAAATGGCTTTAATACTTAAGCTGCACCTGTGTAATGATAATTCTGTTTAATCAGCTTCTTGATATGCCACACCTGTCAGATGGATGGATTATTTTGTCACAGGAGAAATGCTCACTAACAGGGATGTAAATACATGTGCGTGCAAAGTTTTAGATCAATACGGTTTCTGTGCGTATGGAAAATTGCAGGGATTGTTTTATTTCAGCTCATGAAACATGGGACTGAAACTTTACATGTTGCGTTTACATTTTTGCTCAGTGTATATTAATATAGATATAGAGATTTATGTATATCTCTCTGCTGAAATACAGGAATTTAGATATAGACCTACCATTGAGCAGTTCAGTCAAATTAAAGACAGGCTGGTCGCATGCACTCCATGTTAAGTTCCCCACTATAGGCAGTCTATAGTTATTATGCCCCCAGCCTCTGGAATAGCCTGCCAGAGAACCTGAGGGGGGCCAAAACTGTGGACATATATTTAAGAGATCTTAAAACTCATGTTTTTTGCTTTGCTTTTCCTTAGGGTGCTTTTTAGTTATTCAGTTTGTCACACTTTAGTTTTTATTCTTGTTTGTTGTGTAGTAAACATTTAAGCTTTCCTTTCCTTGTTTTTTGCATCTGTTTTATTCCTGTAAAGCACATTGTGTTGCATTCCATGTCTGAAATGAGATGTATAAATAAAGATTGATTCGACTTGTTGTCTGTGAATAAACCCGGGTGGGTCTTTCTATATCGACCATAGCAACACTCTATAAATGAATTGTCATGTGTACTCTGTTGGTTCTATTTGCTTTGCAGTTGTAAGCAACATCTTACATGTCTCTTGGGAAAAGCATTCAGATAACTGTTTTTTTTTATTATTAATGGGCTATTCTGGAGGTCTGAAATTCAGTTACAGCAGTCAAGATTTTAAGCCATCTTAAAGCTGTGTCAGTCTGTCTATCCTGATTCCTGGAAATGACACGCAATCTGCCCAGCTTTCATGTAAATCCACCTATACAGGAACAATGGCCAGTGTCGTTTCCGAGCTCTGGGGAAAGCTCTGGCCATTTAGAAATACACAGAAACAGACTGGCCATAGGGCATTTCAGGCAAATGCAAGATTGGCCGATCTGTCTTAAAAATAATTTGTGCAGTATTATTGTTATTTGATTAATAATGGGGGGCCTCAAGGAAACGAATGGTCCAGAGTGTTGGAAATGCCCATTTCTGGTCTTAGTCCGTCCCTGGAAATACCACAGGATTATTATTGCTGTATTCAATGATCTTATTGCAGATCATGTAATTAGATTTTTTTTTTTTCTCCAGAGACTACAGTATTAAATTATTTTAAATTCTGTTTAGAATGTCTCTGCTCTGACCTAAATTCTTTGTTTGGGTGTTACAGCGGATTCCACTGGAACACATTCTCTCTACACTACTTACAAAGACTATGAGCTGATGTTCCACGTGTCCACACTGCTGCCCTACACCCCCAACAACAGACAACAGGTGAGTGGACTCTGGAAGTCTATGGTTACCTGCTAGCATGCTAGTAGATACCGTAGACTTCCAGTCATTGGGCTAACGCTACCTCCAACTTCCTTCATACTGGACACCGATGCATAAAATGTCTATGCACTAGTACATCTGACTCTGGGGAAGTAGATAAAGGGCCTCATTGCCAACATCCGAAAGTATCCCATTAAAGCAGCACTAGTCAATCTGTGTCCACCCGCAGTGGGCCCCCAACATTTGTGTAAGTAAGTAAACTGAGAGATTGGTCTTGGCAAACATCACTGCCACAGGTATTTGAATATTGTTGTAACTGCCCTTAAAGCCAGATTTAGGAGTGCCACTTCAGAGGAGCTATTGAACACTGATAATTAACACAAAGATCTAGTAGGTCAGATTTTCAAAACATTAAGGGCTGAATCCTGACTGGAGATGTGCACATAAACAGTGCTGGAAAAAGTACTCAATTTTCATACTTGAGGAAAAAGTAAAGATGCCTTAATAGAAAATTACTCAAGTAAAAGTGGAAGTCACCCAGTAAAGTACTACTTGAGTAAAAGTCTAAAAGTATTTGGTATTAAATATATCTAAGTATCAAAGTAAATGTAATTGCTAAAATATACTTAAGTATCAAATGTAACAATTCCTTATAAAACAGATGGTGACATTTTCTTGTTCTTTTTTTATTTACAGAAAGCCAGGGTCACACTCATTAACAAATTAAGCATGTGTGTTTAGTGAGTCTGCCAAGATCAGAGGCAGTAGGGATGACCGTTGATGTTCTTGATAAGCACCTGAATTGGTCAATTTTCCTGTCCTGCTAAGCATTCAAAATGTAATGAGTACTTTTGAGTGCCAGGGAAAAATGTGTGGAGTAAAAAGTACATTATTTACTTTCGGAATGTAGTGAAGTAAAACTTATAAATAAAAGTCAAAAATATAAATGGTTCAGTACAGATTCCCCACAAAACTACTTAAGTTGTACTTTAAAGTATTTTTACTTAAGTACTTTACACCACTGCACATAACCCTCGAGTCAATTTCCGCTGCCCCGGTCAGATGAAACCAAAATAAAAACACCCCCATCAAATCCGTCTGTTTTAAGATAGTTGTATCTGTTTTATTGCATGGGCTGCGTCTCAATCCACCACATCCGCTAGTGGTGGCCTTCCACATGTGCAGTGGAAGGTGGCTGAGCTTACGGCTGTGTTTGTCAGACCAAACAAATTGGGTTAAAAATGTGCAAAAATAAAAAAATATATATTTTATTTTTTTACTATCTGCTTTTCCATGTATGAATCAGTTATCAATGTGTTTCTATGGGCTTAAGTGCTGTAATGTTTTTCAATATTTTGGGGGGATAGATAAAGTGGTTCTAAAATTCAACATCAAATAGCTAAATGATCCTTGCTATGACCATCTTAAAACAATTCCATATGTTAGCTTAGTAAACCCCCCCCAGAAAATAAATTATGATGCTCTGAAAAATGTATATTTTTCTGACTGAAGTCAATGACTAACTGCAACCCTTTTTAATCATCATTATAGTGATCATTATCATGAACATTCCTTATAGTTTCTACCCATTTACTACAACTGGTAGCTTTCCATGTTGATCCTTTAGTCACAATCTGCTCTCCAATATTAGAAATTGGCACTCATCATTTCGGAGTCGTGCATAATTTCTCCCAGTCAGTGACTTGTTAATTGGAAATGCTATTGCTGGAGATGTTGCCACGACAACAATTTCGCATGCACTCCTCAATTAAATTCTCCACTCTGCTTGGTGTCTGAATATGCCTGGGTGGGTCTTTCTATCTAGACCATAGCAACATGGTCTATAAATGAATTGTCATGTGCACCATGTTGATTCTATTTGCTGTGCAGTTGTAAGCAGTATTTTACGTAAAGCTCTTGGGAACAGCATTCAGATTAGAGATCAACCGATTTTTTTTTTTTTTTTTTTTTTTTTTTTTTTTTTTTTTTTTTTTTTTTTTACATATATATATATATATATATATACATACACACACAGTGGGGCAAACAAGTATTTAGTCAGCCACCAATTGTGCATGTTCTCCTACTTAAAAAGATGAGAGTCCTGTAATTTTCATCATAGGTACACTTCAACTATGACAGACAAAATGAGAAAGAAAATCACATTTATTTATTTTCAAATTATGGTGGAAAATAAGTATTTGGTCACCTACAAACAAGCAAGATTTCTGGCTCTCACAGAACTGTAACTTCTTCTTTAAGAGGCTCCTCTGTCCTCCACTCGTTACCTGTATTAATGGCACCTGCTTGAACTTATTATCAGTATAAAAGACACCTGTCCACAACCTCAAACAGTCACACTCCAAACTCCACTATGGCCAAGACCAAAGAGCTGTCAAAGGACACCAGAAACAAAATTGTAGACCTGCACCAGGCTGGGAAGACTGAATCTGCAATAGGTAAGCAGCTTGGTTTGAAGAAATCAACTGTGGGAGCAATTATTAGGAAATGGAAGACATACAAGACCACTGATAATCTCCCTCGATCTGGGGCTCCACGCAAAAGATCTCACCCCGTGGGATCAAAATGATCACAAGAACGGTGAGCAAAAATCCCAGAACCACACGGGGGGACCTAGTGAATGACCTGCAGAGAGTTGGGACCAAAGTAACAAAGCCTACCATCAGTAACACACTACGCCGCCAGGGACTCAAATCCTGCAGTGCTAGACGTGTCCCCCTGCTTAAGCCAGTACATGTCCAGGCCCGTCTAAAGTTTGCTAGAGAGCATTTGGATGATCCAGAAGAAGATTGGGAGGATTTCATGGTCAGATGAAACCAAAATAGAACTTTTTGGTAAAAACTCAACTCGTCGTGTTTGGAGGACAAAGAATGCTGAGTTGCATCCAAAGAACACCATACCTACTGTGAAGCATGGGGGTGGAAACATCATGGTTTGGGGCTGTTTTTCTGCAAAGGGATCAGGACGACTGATCCGTGTAAAGGAAAGAATGAATGGGGCCATGTATCGTGAGATTTTGAGTGAAAACCTCCTTCCATCAGCAAGGGCATTGAAGATGAAACATGGCTGGGTCTTTCAGCATGACAATGATCCCAAACACACCGCCCGGGCAACGAAGGAGTGGCTTCGTAAGAAGCATTTCAAGGTCCTGGAGTGGCCTAGCCAGTCTCCAGATCTCAACCCCATAGAAAATCTTTGGAGGGAGTTGAACGTCCGTGTTGCCCAGCAACAGCCCCAAAAAATCACTGCTCTAGAGGAGATCTGCATGGAGGAATGGGCCAAAATACCAGCAGAAGTGTGTGAAAACCTTGTGAAGACTTACAGAAAACGTTTGACCTCTGTCATTGCCAACAAAGGGTAAATAACAAAGTATTGAGAAACTTTTGTTATTGACCAAATACTTATTTTCCACCATAATTTGCAAATAAATTCAAAATAAATTCTGTCTGTCATAGTTGAAGTGTACCCATGATGAAAATTACAGGCCTCTCTTGTCTTTTTAAGTGGGAAAACTTGCACAAATGGTGGCTGACTAAATACTTTTTTGCCCCACTGTTTATGACACAATTTCTCTAGTTAATATTGCCTGCTAAAATGAATTTATTTTAACTAAATATGCAGGTTTCAAAAATATACTTCTGTGTATGGCTTTTAAGAAAGGCATTGATGTTTATGGTTAGGTACATTTGTGCAACGATTGTGCTTTTTTTCACGAATGCGCTTAAATCATCCCCAGTTTGGCGAAATAGGCTGCGATTCGATGATAAATTAACAGGCACCAAATTGATTATATGCAACGCAGGATAAGCTAGCTAATCTTGTAATATCATCAACCATGTGTAGGTAACTAGTGATTATTTGAAGAGCGATTGTTTTATATAAGATACGTTTAATGCTAGCTAGCAACTTTACCTTGGCTCCTTGCTGCACTCGTGTAACAGGTGGTTAGCCTGCCACGCAGTTTCCTCGTGGAATGCAATGTAATCGGCCATAATCGGCGTCCAAAAATGCAGATTACCGATTGTTATGTAAACTTGAAATCGGCCCTAATTAATCGGTCGACCTCTAATTCGATTCACTTTTTTTTTTATTATTGGACTATTCTGTAGGTCTGAAATTCAGTTACAGCAATAAAGATTTTAGGCCATCTTAAGCTGTGTCCCTCTGCAGAGTATGTCCAGGAATCAGGACTGACAAACTGCCCCGCGTTCATAGAAATCCACCTATACAGGGCCAGTGTCCTTTCTAAGCGTTAGGGAAATTAGAACGGGCCAAATGTCTTGTGCATCGCATGTGTCTTGGGCCTTGATTATCAGGATTATCAGGATTTGAAGTTTCATTCCTCCCCTGGGATCCCATTTGATTTCTGAGATTAGCTGTAAGCCCTGCCAAGGCTCTGCCGCTACTTGAGCCCCTTGATCCGGCCTATTCTACCCCTCATCCCGTTTGTTTACCACCTACCCTTAACAGACATCAGGAGGCCATAGTCTGTTATCGCCCTGTTAGAAACCTCTGGACCCTAGCCACTGCCTTCAGCACTTCTGTTGATTGGCAAGGATATGAGAGGTGTAAGCAATATGACAGCATTATAGCTCCCACATGCCCTCTGATAGACTCCAAATAAACAGGTTTTACTGTCCTCCATATCCTTTCCTTGACCACTTAACAGCTTGACTCGTGATAAAGAATTGGGTATATTTCTTTATCACGTACCATGTAGGTCTTTTTTAGGCCTTTTGAGACTCTGTCCTAGTCTCTCATGTACTGTAAGGGCATTTACTTTTCTGAATTCTAATGTGCTTTTTCTTTTCCGTTTCCTTTTCTTGCCATTTAGCTACTGAGGAAGAGACACATTGGAAATGACATTGTCACCGTCATCTTCCAGGAACCTGGCGCTCTTCCCTTCACTCCCCAAAACATTCGCTCGCACTTCCAGCACGTGTTCATCATCGTCAAAGTCCACAACCCTTGCACAGAAAATGTTTGCTACAGGTGAGCAAAGCAGACCGCCGATACTTCTAAAACATTTGGCGTGAGAGATGTATAGAGCTGGTTTAAATTAACTTGCATTTATTCAATCATTCATGTACCTAAGGGCCCAATTTCAATAAGGCTGGAATCCAATCATTACAAGAGTCAATCATTCAGAAGTGCCTCTTAATGATTGTTGAATCAAGTGTCAACTCCCTCCATTGCTAACATTCAGTCCCTGGACAATAAATTAGACAAGCTTAGGGCGAGGATCTCCTTCCAGAGAGACATCAGGGACTGTAACATAGTGGTTTTTTACAGAATCATAGCTATCTGTGGACATATTGTCCATTTAGCCAGCAGGGTTCCCTGTCCATCGCACAGGAAGAAAAAATTATTCAGGAAAAATAAAACAAGTTTCATGATTAACAACTGTGTGATTGTGGTAAAGTTATCCCAATCAGGAATACCACATTACCTCCTTCCGGCGCCGACAGAGATGGCCGCCTCGCTTCGCGTTCCTAGGAAACTCTGCAGTTTTTTGTTTTTTTACGTGTTATTTCTTACATTAGTACCCCAGGTCATCTTAGGTTTCATTACATACAGTCGAGAAGAACTACTGAATATAAGATCAGCGTCAACTCACCATCAGTACGACCAAGAATATGTTTTTCGCGACGCGGATTCTGTGTTCTGCCTTACAAACAGGACAACGGAGTGGACCCTATGCAGCGACCCAAAAAAACGACTCCGAAAGAGAGGGAAACGAGGCGGTCTTCTGGTCAGACTCCGGAGACGGGCACATCGTGCACCACTCCCTAGCATTCTTCTTGCCAATGTCCAGTCTCTTGACAACAAGGTTGATGAAATCCGAGCAAGGGTAGCATTCCAGAGGGACATCAGAGACTGTAACGTCCTTTGCTTCACTGAAACATGGCTCACTGGAGAGACTCTATCCGAAGCGGTGCAGCCAACGGGTTTCTCCACGCATCGCGCTGACAGAAACAAACACCTTTCTGGTAAGAAGAGGGGCGGGGGCGTATGCCTCATGGCCAACGTGACATGGTGTGATGAAAGAAACATACAGGAACTCAAATCCTTCTGTTCACCTGATTTTAGAATTCCTCACAATCAAATGTAGACCGCATTATCTACCAAGAGAATTCTCTTCGATTATAATCACAGCCGTATATATCCCCCCCCAAGCAGACACATCGATGGCTCTGAACAAACTTTATTTAACTCTCTGCAAACTGGAAACAATTTATCCGGAGGCTGCATTCATTGTAGCTGGGGATTTTAACAAGGCTAATCTGAAAACAAGACTCCCTAAATTTTATCAGCATATCGATTGCGCAACCAGGGGTGGAAAGACCTTGGATCATTGTTACTCTAACTTCCGCGACGCATATAAGGCCCTGCCCCGCCCCCCTTTCGGAAAAGCTGACCACGACTCCATTTTGTTGATCCCTGCCTACAGACAGAAACTAAAACAAGAGGCTCCCACACTGAGGTCTGTCCAACGCTGGTCCGACCAAGCTGACTCCACACTCCAAGACTGCTTCCATCACGTGGACTGGGAGATGTTTCGTATTGCGTCAGATAACATTGACGAATACGCTGATTCGGTGTGCGAGTTCATTAGAACGTGCGTTGAAGATGTCGTTCCCATAGCAACGATTAAAACATTCCCTAACCAGAAACCGTGGATTGATGGCAGCATTCGTGTGAAACTGAAAGCGCGAACCACTGCTTTTAATCAGGGCAAGGTGTCTGGTAACATGACCGAATACAAACAGTGCAGCTATTCCCTCCGCAAGGCTATCAAACAAGCTAAGCGCCAGTACAGAGACAAAGTAGAATCTCAATTCAACGGCTCAGACACAAGAGGCATGTGGCAGGGTCTACAGTCAATCACGGACTACAGGAAGAAATCCAGCCCAGTCACGGACCAGGATGTCTTGCTCCCAGGCAGACTAAATGACTTTTTTGCCCGCTTTGAGGACAATACAGTGCCACTGACACGGCCTGCTACGAAAACATGCGGTCTCTCCTTCACTGCAGCCGAGGTGAGTAAGACATTTAAACGTGTTAACCCTCGCAAGGCTGCAGGCCCAGACGGCATCCCCAGCCGCGCCCTCAGAGCATGCGCAGACCAGCTGGCCGGTGTGTTTACGGACATATTCAATCAATCCCTATACCAGTCTGCTGTTCCCACGTGCTTCAAGAGGGCCACCATTGTTCCTGTTCCCAAGAAAGCTAAGGTAACTGAGCTAAACGACTACCGCCCCGTAGCACTCACATCCGTCATCATGAAGTGCTTTGAGAGACTAGTCAAGGACCATATCACCTCCACCCTACCTGACACCCTAGACC
The DNA here is from genome assembly GCF_057628025.1 of Oncorhynchus mykiss. Lineage (NCBI taxonomy): Eukaryota > Metazoa > Chordata > Actinopteri > Salmoniformes > Salmonidae > Oncorhynchus > Oncorhynchus mykiss. The sequence goes on along the minus strand of NC_143038.1, from coordinate 14,890,115 downwards.
CACTCCAATTTGCTTACCGCCCAAATAGGTCCACAGACGATGCAATCTCAACCACACTGCACACTGCCCTAACCCATCTGGACAAGAGGAATACCTATGTGAGAATGCTGTTCATCGACTACAGCTCGGCATTCAACACCATGGTACCCTCCAAGCTCGTCATCAAGCTCGAGACCCTGGGTCTCGACCCCGCCCTGTGCAACTGGGTACTGGACTTCCTGACGGGCCGCCCCCAGGTGGTGAGGGTAGGCAACAACATCTCCTCCCCGCTGATCCTCAACACTGGGGCCCCACAAGGGTGCGTTCTGAGCCCTCTCCTGTACTCCCTGTTCACCCACGACTGCGTGGCCACGCACGCCTCCAACTCAATCATCAAGTTTGCGGATGACACAACAGTGGTAGGCTTGATTACCAACAACGACGAGACTGCCTACAGGGAGGAGGTGAGGGCCCTCGGAGTGTGGTGTCAGGAAAATAACCTCACACTCAACGTCAACAAAACTAAGGAGATGATTGTGGACTTCAGGAAACAGCAGAGGGAACACCCCCCTATCCACATCGATGGAACAGTAGTGGAGAGGGTAGCAAGTTTTAAGTTCCTCGGCATACACATCACAGACAAACTGAATTGGTCCACTCACACAGACAGCATCGTGAAGAAGGCGCAGCAGCGCCTCTTCAACCTCAGGAGGCTGAAGAAATTCGGCTTGTCACCAAAAGCACTCACAAACTTCTACAGATGCACAATCGAGAGCATCCTGGCGGGCTGTATCACCGCCTGGTATGGCAACTGCACCGCCCTCAACCGTAAGGCTCTCCAGAGGGTAGTGAGGTCTGCACAACGCATCACCGGGGGCAAACTACCTGCCCTCCAGGACACCTACACCACCCGATGTCACAGGAAGGCCATAAAGATCATCAAGGACATCAACCACCCGAGCCACTGCCTGTTCACCCCGCTATCATCCAGAAGGCGAGGTCAGTACAGGTGCATCAAAGCTGGGACCGAGAGACTGAAAAACAGCTTCTATCTCAAGGCCATCAGACTGTTAAACAGCCACCACTAACACTGAGTGGCTGCTGCCAACACACTGACTCAACTCCAGCCACTTTAATAATGGGAATTGATGGGAAATGATGTAAATATATCACTAGCCACTTTAAACAATGCTACCTTATATAATGTTACTTACCCTACATTATTCATCTCATATGCATACGTATATACTGTACTCTATATCATCAACTGTATCCTTATGTAATACATGTATCACTAGCCACTTTAAACTATGCCACTTTGTTTACATACTCATCTCATTTGTACATACTGTACTCGATACCATCTACTGTATCTTGCCTATGCTGCTCTGTACCATCACTCATTTATATATCCTTATGTACATATTCTTTATCCCCTTACACTGTGTACAAGACAGTAGTTTTGGAATTGTTAGTTAGATTACTTGTTATTACTGCATTGTCGGAACTAGAAGCACAAGCATTTCGCTACACTCGCATTAACATCTGCTAACCATGTGTATGTGACAAATAAAATTTGATTTGATTTGAAAATAATTTTCTTCGGTCATCGTCACTGCCGTGTATATTCCCACCCAAGTCGACACTCAGGGTACTACACTTTTCTATGTGCAACCTGGAAACCGCTTATTCTGAGGCCGCATTTATTGTAGCTGGGGACTTTAATAAAGGACATCTGAGGAAAACGCTACATAAATTCTATCAACACATCTCCTGTGATTACATGCGCAACACGGACCGTGGATCATTGCTACTCTCCTTTTTTTTAGGCTATGCAAAACAGGAACAGGAAGCTCCTGTGGTATGGACTGCTCAATATTGGTCTGACCAATTGAAATCTATGTTTCAAGTTTGTTTTTGATCACGCGGAACTGGAAATATTCTGGTTCGCCTCTGAGAACAGTATTTACTTACACACTGACTCGGAGAATGGGTTAATAAGGAAGTGCATAGAGGATGTTGTTCCCACTGTGACGATTAGAACTCGTCCAAACCAAAAACCGTGGATTTATTGCAGCATTCACAAAACTGAAAGCGCAAACCTTCGCATTTAACCATGGCAAGGTGACTGGGAACATGGATGTGTACAAGCAGACCAGCTACGACCTCAGTAACACAATCAAGAGTCAAAACAACAGTACACAGTGGATTTGCATTAAACGGCTCAGACATGATCCATATGTGACAGGGACTCCAGACAATCACCGATTTATGAAGGGAAAACCAGCCACGCCGCGGACATCCACGCCTCGCTCCTGGACGAGCTAAACGCCTTCACCTGCTTCGAGGAAAACTACATCGAGCCACCGACGCTCACGGGGACTCTGCTTTCGTTCTCTGTGGCCGAAATGAGTAAGTCATTTAAGAGTGTTAACCCTTGCAAGACTGCAGGGCCACGTCCTCAAAGCATGTGCAGACCAGCTGGCTGAAGTCTTTACGGACGTATTTCATCTCCATACCCCAGTCTGTTGTTCCTACTTGCATCAAGATGTCCACCATTGTACCAAAGAAAGTGAAGGTAAATTACTATCGTCCCTTGCATCATGAAGTTGTCATCATGAAGTTCTTTGAGAGGCTAGTTAAGGATCATATCACCTCTACATTACCTGAAACCCAGACCCACTACAATTCACATATCGCTTCAACAGACCCCGGGCGATTGCCATTGCACTGCACCCTGCCCAATCCCACCTGAACAAGATAAAAACCTACAGTACCAGTAAAAAGTTTGAACACACCTACTCATTCCAGGGTTTTTTGTTATTTTAACTTTTTTCTACATTGTAGAATAATAGTGAATATATCAAAACTTTGAAATAACACACATGGAATCATGTAGTAACCAAAAAAGTTTCAAAAATTGAAATATTTTTTTATATTTGAGAATCTTCAAGGTAGCGACCCTTTGCCTTGATGACAGCTTTGCACACTCTTGACATTCTCTCAACAAGCTTCATGAGGTAGTCACCTGGAATGCATTTCAATTAACAGGTGTGCCTTGTTAAAAGTTAATTTGTGGAATTTCTTTCCTTAATGCGTTTGAGACAATCAGTTGAGTTTTGTGACAAGGTATACAGTATACAGAAGATGGCCCTATTCTTGCCATATTATGCCATATCATTACTTTAAAACAATGAGGTCAGTCAATCCGGAAGAACTTTGAACGTTTCTTCAAGTGCAGTCGCAAAAACCATCAAGCGCTATGATGAAGCTGGCTCTCATGACGACCGCCACAGGAAAGGAAGACTCAGCGTTACCCCTGCTGCAGAGGATAAGTTCATTAGAGTTACCCCCCTCAGAGATTGCAGCCCAAATAAATGTATCAGAGTTCAAGTAGCAGACACATATCAACATCAACTGTTCAGAGGAGACTGTGTGAATCAGGCCTTCATGGTCGAAATGCTGCAAAGAATCCACTACTAAAGGACACCAATAAGAGACTTGCTTGGGCCAAGAAAGACGACTTTTGAAGAATCTTAAATACATTTTGATTCGTTTTAACACTTTTTTTGGCTACTACATAATTCCATGTGTTATTTCATAGTTTTGATGTCTTCACTATTATTCTAATAGTAAAAATAAAGGGAAACCCTTGAGTTGGTGTGTCCAAACTTTTGACTGGTACTGTACTGTATGTAAGAATACTGTTCACCAATTACAGCTCAGGGCCCAGGGTCTGAACCCTTCCCTGTGCAACTTGGTCCTGGACTTCCTGACGGGCCGACCCCAAGTGGTAAGGGTAGGCAACAACACCTCCGCCACGCTGATCTTCAACACAGGGGCTTCACAGGAGTGTGTGCTCAGCCCAAGGACCTCAGCCACCCGGGCCACAGCCTGTTCACCCCGCTACCATCTTGAAGGCAGCTGGGCCCGAGAAACTGAGAAACAGCTTCTATATCCAGGCCATCAGACTGTTACATTCCCAACTAGCCGGCCTCCACTCAGTTCCCTGCCCTGAACCTTATTCACTGTTCTAGCCGGCTACCATGCGGTACTCTACCCTGCGCCTTAGACTGCTGCCCTATGTACATAGTCATTGAACACTAGTCACTTTAATAATGTTTACATACTGTTTAACCACTTTATATTTACAGCGCATTCGGAAAGTATTGAGACCCCTTGACTTTTCCCACATTTTGTTAAGTTACAGCCTTATTCTAAAATTGATCAAATTAATTGTTTTCATCAATCTACACACAATAACTCATATTGACGAAGCGAAAACAGGTTTTTAGGAATCTTTGCAAATTAAAAAAAATAAAAAACAGATGCCTTATTTATGTCAGTATTCCGACCCTTTTCTTTGAGATACAAAATTGAGCTCAGGTGCACCCTGTTTCCATTGATCATCCTTGATGTTTCTACAACTTGATTGGAGTCTACCTGTGGCAAATTCAATTGATGACCATGATTTGGAGAATGTGCACACCTGTCTGTATAAGGTCCCACACTTGACAGTGCATGTCAGAGCAGAAAACAAGCAATGAAGCTGAAGAAATTGTCCGTAGAGCTCCAAGACAGGACTGTGTCGAGGTACATATCTGGGGAAGGGTACCAACCCCAAGAACAATGCCCTCCATCATTCTTAAACGGAAGAACTTTGGAACCACCAAGACTCTTCCTAGAGCTGGCTGCCCAGCCAAACTGAGTAATTGGGGGAGAAAGGCCTTGGTCAGGGAGGTGACCAAGAACCCGATGGTCACTCTGACAGAGCTCCAGAGAGCTCCAGAGCTCCTCTGGAGAACTGGTAGAGTGGCCAGACGGAAGCCACTCCTCATTAAACTTGGAGTGGGCTGTTAAATGAGAAACAAGATTATCTGGTCTGATGAAACCAAGAATGAACTATTTGGCCCGAATGTCAAGCATCACATCTGGAGGAAACATCCCTTCAGTGAAGCATGTTGGTGGCAGCATCATGCTGTGGAGAGGTTTTCAGCGGCAGGGACTGGGAGACTAGTCAGGATTGAGGGAAAGATGAATGACGCTAACTTTTTTACATTTTTGATTTACTTTACTAGTTAAGTCAGTTAGTTAAGTTAGTTAACAAATTCTTATTTTCATTGACGGCCTAGGAACAGTGGGTTAACTGCCTGTTCAGGGGCAGAACGACAGATTTGTACCTTATCAGCAAGAGGGTTTGAACTAGCAACCTTCCGGTTACTAGTCCAACGCTCTAACCACTAGGCTACCCTGCCGCCCCAAACTACAGAGAGATCCTTGATGAAAGCCTTCTCCGGAGTGCTCAGGACCTCAGACTGGGGGCTAAGATTCACCTTCTAATAGGACAATGACCCTAAGCACACAGCTAAGAAAATGCAGGAGTGGCTTCGGGACAAGTCTCAATGTCCTTGAGTGACCCAGCCAGAGCCCGGACTTGAACATGATCGAACATCTCTGGAATGACCTGAAAATAGCTGTGTAGTGACGCTCCCCATCCAACCTACTGTTGGAGCTAGAAACACAAGCATTTTGCTTCACCTGTGATAAATCAAAACAGATTTGGAGATGTTAATTTTGATTTGGATATGTTGCTGTCCAATTTCAAAGAAAATACTGAAATTCCACTACAATGATTTCCGGCCCTTACTGTTAGCGGACCTGAGTCTTGAATCAGAATTCTGGTCATACAGAAACATCAGTTGCTTGTCACCACTGTGAGAGTTGAAAGGACCTCTATTTGTTTAAACTGATACCACACCTCTATTTATAATAGAGCATTATAAAAAATATGCTAGTTTAGTCCATTATATTCTCGCAATGGAACAGCACTTTAACTATCTAATATGACGTACAGTTGGTCGTGAAACCACTTGTTCTGCTCTTGTAATTTCGGATTAGCAGAACAACAGTTTGGAACCTTTCCATTTCCAGGGAGTGGCCGTAATGGCTGTAATTCAAAATCCCCCAACAGATCTCTCTCAAATGTATTGTTATGACCTATTTGTGTTACTTAGAAAAGATTATGCAAAATGACAGAGCGATTAAAATGTCTGTTTTTCTTTATGTTTTTAGTGTGGCGGTCACCAGATCTAAAGACGTGCCCGCCTTCGGTCCTCCTATCCCCCAGGGGGTGTTCTTCCCAAAGTCGGCCATGTTCCGGGACTTCCTCCTGGCCAAGATGATGAACGGCGAGAATGCAGTGCATAAGTCGGACAAGTTCCGCGCCATGGCCATGCGCACGCGCCAAGAGTACCTGAAGGATTTGGCCGAGAACTTTGTAAGCGCCACCCCTGTGGACTCTTCGGCGGCCAAGTTCAGCTTCATCTCGTTGGGTGTCAAGAAGAAGGAGCGCAGCCGACCCCGGCGCAACGCCCACCTCCAGAGCTACGGGGCGGTCACTTGGGCCGTGGTGGCCCGGGACTTTGGCCAGTCAGCAGACATTGGCTGCTTGCTGGCCGTCTCCAATGAGTTTGTGGTGCTGATCGAAGAGGCGTCCAAGGAGGTGGTGTTCAACTGCTACTGCCGAGACGTCCTCGGTTGGAGCTCAACATCCGGGAGCGTCCGGCTTTTCTACGAGAGAGGCGAGTGTGTAGTGTTCTCCACGCAGGAAGGATGCTGGGACGATGTCCGGGAGATCATGCAGAGGTTGGAGGTAAGAAGGTTGTGTGGGAGGCTAAAAGACAACATAATTCAGTGCTACACATCCTGTACACAGATTAAGCCTAATCCTGGACTAAAAAGCATTTTCAATTAAGATTTTCCATTGAGAATGATTTTAATCAAGGCTTAATTTGTGTCCGGGAAACCACGCCTCAATGTTTAAACCAGGGGTCGTCAATCGGACCCACAAGGAACATATCTGATTCAACTTCTCCAAGTATTTACTGAAGACTAGGTTTAGTTGATCACTTGGTTTTGTTACTGCTTGGCTGTACCCACACTGGCCCAGAGAGAAGATTGGCCACCTCTGCCTGAGACATAAGTATTATAAAACACTTGCATAAAACCTTGTACCTCAGTATTTGGCTGCGTTTTGACAGGCATCCCAATTCAGATTTTTCTCTTCTCCTAACTAATTGGTATTTTGACCAGTCAGATCAGCCCTGAAAAAGATCTTATGTGAGAAGATCTTGTTAAGCTAAATAGTTTACTATGGGTGAACACTGCAGTGAGGTGATTACTCAAGTCCTGGGAGCCAGCCCAAGTCACAGCAGATTAGTCAGCAGGTCAGCAGATGTCCCCCATTTATACCGCCACTTTACCTCAGCCTCACAACAATATGTTTGTTGTTAAAAGTTACTGTTCTTGAATCACTGGTGGTAATTAAGGCCTGCCGGGGCGTGTACTTTCCTCCTGTTTTTTTCCCACGAATTGATTGTCATTTGATTGATAATTGTATTATTTAGAGGGAGACGAGAGGTCGTATGGGGTCGGGTGTCCCTGAGCTCTCTGTCCCAAGCCCTTTTAATTTTGGTTAAATGGGATTATCCAAAGGTGTCTAAAGGTTGTCACAATACCATTCACCTCAGATGCCAAGGCTTTAAGATGCTAAAAAGGGGTGAAGAACTGGGGAGTCTGGATGAAAAATAGTGACACGTTGCCACTCCAAACAGAGCTGGTGTCCTTTAACCTTTTGCTTCGTGACGACCCTAATCTCTGCAGAGTTTGACATTGTGAGATTGGCTGGTTTATTCTGAAATTATCTAGGTATTTCTCCTATTGTTGGCACACTTTTTTTGTCAAATCCCACAACTGTTTCCTGCACTTCAAGAGGCCAGCTCAGGCCACGTTTGGACTATATTTTGTTTTTGTTGCCAAGTTTGATTGAATGGAGCCCTTAGTCTTTTCAACCAACTTTATAATGGAAAGGGATAATAATTTAAGTTCTCATCAGCTTCAGTGCTGTTAAGGTTTTGTATATGTGTGGATTAGGTCAAACCACAACCTCACGGAGAGGTAGTAATTAGCAACTTTAACTGGGGTAAAGGTTGGCCTTATAAGGTAATGCTCATAACTTTTCAAAACAGTTGCCAACATGGATAAACCCTAATAAAGCCATTAGATCAAAGTAGGCTGAAATTTACTCTCTTGGTCATGTCGCCCTAGATTGTCACCCGGGGCTGCGAGACAGTGGAGATGACCCTCCGGCGAAACGGTTTGGGCCAGCTGGGATTCCACGTCAACTTCGAGGGTGTGGTGGCAGACGTGGAGCCCTTCGGCTTCGCCTGGCAGGTGGGTCTCCGTCCGGGCAGCCGGCTGATGGAGATCTGCAAGGTGGCCGTGGCCACACTGTCCCACGAGCAGATGATCGACCTGCTGCGCACGTCCAACACGGTCAGTGTGGTCATCGTCCAGCCCCATGAGGACGGCACACCCAGGAGGTAGCTTAAACACCACTTCCTCCTTCTTTGTACTTAACTAAGCTAAATAGCTCTTACAAAAACATCTGTCCCAAGCATTGTTTTATTCTTTCACTGAACAAAAATGTAAACGCTAAAATGCAACAATTTCAACGATTTTACTGTGTAACAGTTCATATAAGGAAATTGGTCAATTGAAATAAATTCACTAGGCCCTAATGTATGGATTTCACATGCCTAGGCACGGGCGCAGCTATGGGTGGGCATAGGACTTGGGAACCTGGCCCAGCCAATCAGAATGAGTTTTTCCCCACAAAAGGGCTTTATTACAGACATAAATGCTCCTTAGTTTCATCAGCTGTCAGAGTGGCTGGTCTCAAACAATCCCGCAGGTAAAGAAGTTGGATGTGGAGGTCCTGGACTAGCGTGATTACACATGGTCTGTGATTGTCAGGCAACAGCTCTGGTGGACATTCCTACAGTCATCATGCCAATTGTACACTCCCTCAACTTGAGACATCTGGCATTGTGTTGTGTGACAGAACTGCACATTTTTAGAGTGGCCTTTTATTGTCCCCAGCACAAGGTGCACCTGTGTAATGATCATGCTATTTAATCAGCTTCTTGATATGCCACATCTGTCAAGTGGATGGATTATCTTGGCAAAGGAGAAATGCTCACTAACAGGGATGTAAATTAGGGATGCACGATATATCGGTGAGCATATCGGAATCGGACGATATTAGCTAAAAATGCCAACATCGGCATCGGTGTTAAACTAGACATCAGGCCAATGTGCAAAACCAATGTCAAAGCTGAAGTGCATACGTATATAACGTAAGTAGATGACGTAATGACGCCATGAAAATACAGCGCTACACAGAACAAAAGCAGAAAGATACTAAGTGCACACTTCCAACAACTAAACAAGTTCAAGTTGAGCAGTCATTTGAAAGAAAATTTCAGCGAGACAACTCAAAGGCGAAATCCATTAAAGCCAAGATAATGGATCTCATTATGCTACTTGCTATGGATGTCACAATTGACATTTGGACCAGCGATGTCAGTCCCATGAGCATGCTGAGTCTGACAGCACAATGGGCCGACCAGGATGTCGTACTGTGGAAAGCTGCATTGCATGCTCAAGAATGTGCTGGTTCTCATACCGCTACTGCCATTTCAATGGCATTTGAGAACATGTTTGAAACTTGGAAACATGAACAAACTCGTAGCGCCACTCGAGAAATAAGCTCAACTGCGTTTGCAGCAGACATGATACCCTCTGTCATGGCATTGAAACGCCTGCTCAACAAAACTGCCAACACAGACCGTGGGGTCAAAACGTACAAAAGTACTCGAGGCTGTGAATAAGCGATTCGGTGGTATTCTCTCTGAGCTTCTTTACTGTGTCGCAACCATGCTCAATGCTAGGTACAAGGACCGCTACTTCGATGCAGACATGAAACAGGGTTTACGTGAAATGTTACATACACAGCTGGACAAAATAGAAATGGACACAGTGACAGTGCCCACCGAGGAAGAGATCATGGACGGACAGAGAGCTGAGACTTCACTGCTTGACATGTATGATGAAATCCTGGTTGAGAATGAAACGACTGAACAAATGTACAATGAAACAGCACAGCAAGTAAGTGAAAGAAATAGGTTTGGATTATGTGTTACTGGTAATGGGGACACACTTAAATTCCACCAAAATAACTTTTTGGTATGTGTGTCTGTGTGCAACCTTTTATTTAAAGTCAGTTAAGAAAAATTATTATTTACAATGACAGCCTACCCCGGCCAAACCCAGATGACGCTGGGCCAATTATGGGCCGCCCTATGGGGCTCCCAATCACGGCCAGATGTGATACAGCCTGGATTCGAACCAGGGACTGTAGTGACGCCTCTTGCACTGAGATGCAGTGTCGTAGACCGCTGTGTGTGTGTGTGTGTGTAACTATTTAACTCTACTAGAATGCATAAAAGGCCTCAAAAGGACATGTCGGGACATGTTAGCCGTCGCATCAATCAAGTTATGATGGCACTGGCGTACTCAGTGTTCAGGTCACCTATTGAGCACGTTTGGGATGCTCTGGATCGATGTATATGACAGCTTGTTCCAGTTCCTGCCAATATCCAGAAACTTCACACAGCCATTGAAGAGGAGTGGGACCGCATACCACAGGCCACAATCAACAGCATGATCAACTCTATGTGAAGGAGATGTTGCACTGCATGATGTAAACTCATCAGATACTGACTGGTTTTCTGATCCACGCACCTACCTTTTTTTTAAGGTATCTCTGACCAACAGATTCATATCTGTATTCCCAGTCATGTGAAATCATAGATTAGGGCATAATGAATTTATTTAAAAAAATGTCTTTATATGAACTGTAACTCAGTAAAATCTTTGACATTGTTTCATTTGTATTTTTGTTCAGTGTACGTAGTGATTATTTTTGTCCAGAGCCCTATGGACCTGTGCCATTTGAGACTGGGCCAACATGTATGAATCAAGACCGGGTTTTCGTGCTGTGCCATTTTTTTGGGACATTCCAAGGTAGTCGTTGGGTTGGTTGGTGAACTGTTGTGTTGAGAAATTGAGACTTGCCAAATCATGTTTTAACAGGAATCAAGCAGGGTGAAAGAGAACATTATCCATAGGAACATTTCTAGGATATTTTATTTTAGCTCATGAAACATGGGACCAACACTTTACATGTTGTGTTTAAATTTTTGTTCAGAATAGGAAAATAGGATGCATTTTGGGACCCAGACTTTTGGGACTTGGCTAGTTCAAAGCTAATGATCTCTGTAGTCATGACCTAATGGGCTTGTTAAATTAATCAATGTTGTCTATTAATGTTATGTTTTGTGTGGACCCCTGGAAGAGGAGCTGCGGCTTTCGCAACCGCTAACGGGGATCCAAATAAAATACTAATACCAGTGTTATTGATCAATCGGCTGTTATCAATGTTATCAATCGGCCACAGGCTTAGTCAATGCAGCTCATATCCATCAGCAAATGTTTAACATATTTAACTGTAGCAAAGTAGCAGTAAATTGGGATGAAGTTGGACACAAGTTAGCAGTGACTGGTCCCAAATGCAATGGGAGATTGCACTCAGAATATTATGTAAATACTGTATTCTGACATTTAAATCAAGCAAGAAAGAGGTGGAACGAGGCTAAACCAGTTTGGAAATGGACGTATCAATTAGTGAGGTTTGTGGAAAAATGTAACGGGCATTGAAAAATCTCAAAAGACCTAACTCTTAAAATGCAGTCCATCTGCCAAATCTCAACTTAAAGCTCCCATTGACTTACAGTATAACATATTTGGCAAGTAAGAGGATTCACACGTTTTACATTAGATGCACTTAATAACACGGTAACAACACCAACTCATACTCTTACAGTATAATTTTAGTACATGTACTTCACTGTTTTAAGATTGTTTTGTAAGACGCTGAATTGCTAATGTGTCTTTTGATTTATTCTATCAGGAGCTGCTCGGAGATGTACCGCGTCCCCGTGGTGGAGTACAAGACCACCACGGCTGCCGGCTGGCACCGCGTCTCGACCGTCCCTGGTGGCGGCCCGTCCATGTCCCGGGCCTCCCCCACACAGGGCCCCAGCCCCGGGCAGCAGATGTTCCACTACGCCCAGGGGGCCATCTCCCGCAGCACCTCCTTCGACAGGAAGCAACAGGACGGGACCAGGTACACCTCAGCACCCACCTCCATCTTCATTGACTCATAGTTCCAAGTTCAAACGCCCTAGATCAGAGGTACTCAAATTTGAGCCTGGAGGGCCAAAGTGCTGCCGGTTTTCTTTTCGAACAGGGTAAACTCATTGTCACTGGTTGGTTAGAGATTCCACTCACGAGCACTGTCTTAATCAGTTCCTGCTTATCAGAAGAATTTACATCAGCAGTACTTGGAGAGCAGCAGTACTTGGAGACCAGATTTTAGTATCCCTGCCTTTGACACTCATAATCATGCTCAAAGTTTGTCACCAAAGGAAACTTGAGATACACTACCTTTCAACAGTTTGGGGTCACTTAGAAATGTCCTTGTTTTTTGAAAGAAAATAACATGTTTTGTCCATTTAAAACAGTGTAGACATTGTCAATGTTGTAAATTACTATTGTAGCTGGAAACGGCTGATTTTTTATGGAATATCTACATAGGCACACAGAGGCCCATTATCAGCAACCATCACTTCTGGCCTTCTAGGCAGAGTTGCAAAGAAAAAGCCATATCTCAGACTGGCCAATAAAAACAAAAGATTAAGCTGGGCAAAAGAACACAGACACTGGACAGAGGAACTCTGCCTAGAAGGCCAGCATCCCGGAGTCACCTCTTCACTGTTGATGTTGAGACTGGTGTTTTGCGGGTACTATTTAATGAAGCTGCCAGTTGAGGTCTTGTGAGGCATCTGTTTCTCAAACTAGACACACTAATGTACTTGTCCTCTTGCTCAGTTGTGCACCGGGGCCTCCCACTCCTCTTTATATTCTGGTTAGAGCCAGTTTGCACTGTTATGTGAAGGGAGTAGTACACAACGTTGTACGAGATCTTCAGTTTCTTGACAATTTCTCGCATGGAATAGCTTTCATTTCTCAGAGCAAGAATAGACTGACGAGTTTCAGAAGAAAGTACTTTGTTTCTGGCCATTTTGACTCTGTAATCGAACCCACAAATGCTGATGTTCCAGATACTCAACTAGTCTAAAGAAGGCCAGTTTTATTGCTTCTTTAATTAGAACAACAGTTTTCAGCTGTGCTAACATAATTGTAAAAGGGTTTTCTATTGATCAATTGGCCTTTTAAAATTATAAACTTGGATTAGCTAACACAACGTGCCATTGGAACACAGGAGTGATGGTTGCTGATAATGGGCCTCTATACGCCTATGTAGATATTCCATAAAAAATGTGCCGTATCCAGCTACAATAGCCATTTACAACATTAACAATGTTTACACTGTATTTCTGATCAAGTTGATGTTGTTTTAATGGACAAAAAAAATGCTTCTCTTTCCAAAACAAGGACATTTCTAAGTGACCCCAAACTTTTGAATGGTAGTGTATATTACATCAAACATGCTTCCTTGCTTGGTATAAAGAGTCACTCAGATTTCATATACATATACAGATTTGCTGACCAATCATGTCTGACTCCTCCCAAGGACCTTTACTAATAATTGGACTCATTGCTGACCTGTTTTTGTTAGTGAAATTGTATAATTTTCCCGACGGACACAATGGCACTTCTATCCTTAGTATCACTGACACTGCACGACATTAGCATAGGCCGTGCATAATGAGGTCAAGGTTTTTGTAATGTGATTAGCATAAAATTAAGTGGCAAATACATGACTGGGGAACTGAGACTGCTCTGACGGGAAGAAAAACAAGATGGCAGAAGGGGCATGTTCATTAGGGAAAGCAACGGAGTGTTTTACAACGATTTGCAATGGAAAACAGGAATGGGGTTTGTTATTTGACAAGTCTAGGTAAAACATCCCGGTTTGTCCGTTTTCTACTGTTGATCCCTAATAAACTCGACCCAGCTCTAATTCCAACTAACATGCTGTAGCTACGATACTTAAAGCAGTGTTTCTCACAGCCATTGCTTCAGATGGTGTTTGCACACACAGTGAGTACCAGAACTAGAAAAAACAACTGAATCAATGCTGAATGTAGATGATAAGCACTCTTTGGCACTTGATATGATACTAACAGAAAAACAAACAGAAGAGACTTGAGGTTTTTCCTCGTTTTTGCCCATATGTTTTGTCATGTTTTATGGAGTGATTTTAGTGGCAACAGAATTTTTATCAGAATTTGTATTATGAAATGTTTAATTTTGTTGGCACCAATGTCACTCCATAAGCATCTACTTTTTCACTCTGTCTATAAGGATTGTGGATCGACCTCCCGTGTTGTGCCCCTGTTACTGAACTTGGCACACAGCATGGAAGTTGGTGAGGGGTTGAGGGCGGGGGGCTGTGGGGTTCGCTAGCAGGGTGTCAAGGCATGTGAATGTTTTATTGAGCTCCTGAGTGTTGAGGCTCTTGTTTGCAGCCCTGCACTGCCTCTCTGCTGTTGTCTGTCCCCGATCGTCGCGCGCACACACACACACACACACACAGCGACAGTAAGGCTACCTCAGCACTGGTCTTTTGGGCAGTGTTGCATTACATGTCAGCTATGCAAGGGTACATCAGGTTGAACACGCGTGTGTTGCCATGCGTATGTGTGGTGTTTCACATAATCAGTGTGTGCATATCATTTTACAACTGTGTGACAACTGTGTGTGTGCATGCAAGCATACCGGTATGTGTTTGTATATGTGGGAGTAGTGCATTTTTGTGGAATGAGTTTGACCTTTTGTCAAAAGAAAAGCACAGCCTATTGGCTGTCATTTTTCCTTATCGTGGCGGAAAATTGAGATGAAGTGATTCCCTTCTAGTCGATGGTTTCACAGGAATGATTCTGGCATAGATTGTCCTCTCAGGAGTGAAATCTCTATTTTCAGATTGGAGTGTCCTTGGAAATGTCTGTATGAAAGACTGTACAAGTCTACACTGAGTGTACAAAAATATTGTGAACACCTGCTCTTTCCATGACATGGACTGACCAGGTGAATCCAGGTGAAAACTATGTTCCCTTATTGACACAACTGTGTGAAGCATTGGAGTCAACATGGGCGAGCATCCCTGTGGAACGCTTTCAACACCTTGTAGAGTCCATGCCCCGAAGAATTGAGGCTGCTCTGACGGAAGGGTGGGAGGGGGTCAACTCAATATTAGGTGTTAGGTGTTCTTAATGTTTTGTTCAGTCTGTGTATATTATAGACCTGTTTGCAACCATATAAACTGTTCTTATCAGACACGTTGCTCTCTTGGAGACATGGGCATTTCATATGGACTGCACTTCACACAGAAGAGGTTCATTGTTGGGTAATTGTATACTTTTAAAGCAAAATAGGTTGTTTGCTTCGCTACACACTCTTCTGGTGTCTGATATCTCTCATTAAACTTAAGATGTCAGGAGTTAAGATGTCAACCCTGCTTTGGCACCAAATGATGCATTTATTTCTCCTTTATTTTATCAGGGATTCATACTGAAACCATGATCTCTTTTACAGATGAGACCCTGAATTACATAAATTCCAGAAAATACCACATCAAAATGTAAATACAAAATGCAAGCAGAAAGAAAAACACGGTCATAAAAAAAAAAACACGTTCATCAGTAATGAGGTCCTCAATCAGCTTTCTGGATTGCCCTAGAGGCCTCAGAACATCACATTTAAGAACATTTTAACAATTGTTCCACAAAATAAGGTGCAAGAAAACTATAAAAGCAGAATTTCCAGAGTTCACCATCCCTGAGACCGGGTGTCTAAAGTTTAGTAATGTTATGTTAGGTACAGTGGGACTTTATGTAAAAGGGCTTTTATAAATGAGAATGTAGCAATGTATCAACCTACGTGACATCAGAGGGCCAACCAACTTTCTGGTAGAGAATGCAGTGATGAGTACGAAAATTGTTGGCAATAATAAAGCGCAGTGTGTTTTGATAAACTCCATCTAAGGCTTTAGTGAACCTAAAGTCCTGACTCACTAGTCATTGTCCTTTTATCTGGGTTTTAGTTAGCGCTTGTGAGCTACACTTAGATGGGGGTAGCTTTTAGAACAAAGTTATAATTTTCATTTGTCACTGAAATTTCTTGAAAATCAAACCATAATGAGTAACAAAATTAAAATGACCACCTATTTCCAAGACACTAGCCTTTTCAGTCTACTTTTCAGACCAGACCAGTTGATATAGTAACATATTGGTTCTTGTTAACACTGTGGAGCGTACCGGGAGTCACCACACCATTACCAGCAGGACATATGGAAACCGGTTTCTGGGTTATGATTCATGTAACATTACATTTCCCGCACCCTTTTACCATACCATATTTGTCATATGTGACACTTTGTCTGGGTTCTACAGAAAAAAACAGACGTGATAGACTCTGAGGTAGTACAATGGAACCATTAAGGTGACATGTTTTCCTAAGGGAAACGACACGGAGACACTGCACATGTTTGTGTGGGGGTTGTTTGAATTCAAACACTTTGTGGCTTCCACTCCTAGTTGGAGCTTCGCCAGCTAATTAAGAGGGAGTGGGACTCCAATTTGCAGCTGCCAACGCCTTGTGAAGCAGGCCTGCTCCAAAGCTGCTGAATATGCAAGATTATCCTCCCTTTCACACCACCTCATCCCTTCCTCCCTGCCCTACAATATATTCCCTCTATTATGATCGCTTACCCATTGCACATTTACGATCCCATCTCAGCTTTTCCATATGATCTGGGATTCTGTGTTTTTTTTCGAGGGCTCAGCGTTCCTCTCGGGCCGGCGGGAGAGTCGAGTTTCACGAGTCGGAGGCTCAAGCATCTCCCACTCTCACGGAGGCTTGGAACAGTCTGTTCAGGCTAAGAATAACGCCTGGCCTAACTGCGTACTTACGCTACGTTCCCCTAGTATTTCCTCAAACACTCTTCATAAATGGATGGGATTCTAGTAGTCCAGTTACTATTTATCGTCACTGTCTAATGGTTGACCTACTATTTGTATTTGTCAGTATCGAATAATAAAAAATAAAACATCTTATCTACACTGTGTGATTTGACCTTTTGGCACAATGCACATGATGATACACAAAACAAACAAACAAACATCAGGGGCACGTTTATCATATGTCCAGGCTAGGCGATGAGTTGTATTGACACGCCTGACATTGTCACGAAGGCTCTTTGTGAATAACATGAGTGATAATATGGTCGTTTTTAGCAGATGTGTTTATCCAAAGTGACCCACCCAGTGGGCAATTTAGTTTTGTCTGCTCGGTACAATCAAAGTGTTTCCTTAGACCTGGAGTGTGTAGCCCTTTCGAGAATCCAACTAACAACTAACCCTTTCCATTCAACAGGGCCATTGAAGCTGTAGCCTTACAGGTGGGGCACTTTGGCGGTCGAGGCCCGTTTGGTTAAACGTCCCCTAAACGTTCTTTTGTGGTTTTCAGGGTACTGCAGGAATATGAGATATCCCCTACGGCCTCCTGTAGCAGTCGGGAACCTGGACAACTGTACTGCAGCTCCCCCAGCAACCAGTCCACGTCCAGTGACCCCGGACCCTGTGGCACCTGGTCCCAGAAGGCTGGATACATTAACGGGTAAGTGCATTAGGGCACAGCGCTGCGATGCATATTTTAGGACCACTATGGTGTATATTTTAGGACCACTATGGTGTATATTTAAGGACCACTATGGTGTACATTTTAAGACACTCAACCTCATGCCTCGCCACTCGATGGAGAGTTACATACACAGCAGACTGGGTTTGAATACAATAATATTCAAATACTGTATCTGCGCTTGATTGAGCTTGTCTGGGGCAATGGTGCCGATGGAATAGTGCCAAAAGTAGAAACCCCGCCCACCTATCAGTTCAAAGGGATAGTTCAGTCCAAAATCAAAGTTTATTAGATGTTTACGTTCCTCAAAATAATCAAGTCCATGTCAAAGAGCATAATACATGGAAACGCAGCATAATGCACAATTAAAATTCATATGAAAAGTGCAACAGTCTACATATTAACCCTCTTAAACCAGACTATCCCCATATGTGCATAGATGGCACATAATCTATACAGAAAGAGGACCATAATAATACTATGGTCATTTAGCATTTTCATCCAAAGCGATTTTCATAACTGTTCAGCATTCACAATGACCAATAGTGTATATGAATCAATCAAATTCAATCCCATTTATTTTAAAACCACTTGTTACCTCTGCCATTGTCAAAAAGTGCTTTACATATATTCAGCATAGTGTATATATTCAATACAGTGACCCATATATTCAGTATATGTAGTAGGACCAGTCGCGTGTCATATGATAGGCCATCTCCTCTATCTAGGACAGAACAATGCCATTACCACCCCCCCATCCTGGTTCTTCCAGGACCCCATTCCTTGACCTTCTGCAGTCCAGACAAGTCTATAGTCGCCAGGCCAGAGGCCCCAGCCGGACCCTGGCTCTCAGGTTGCAAGGCATTCCTTCAATATCCCCACAGCATCGAGACACATTGTGGAAATGTGTCTGGGCAGCCACAGTTTAACGGATACTGTTACACGCCAAGGGAAAGGTTTGAAATAGCTCAGTGTGACTAGCCAAGTGGTGAGGAGAAACAATGGCCAGTGGTGCGAAAAGCAGGAAGTGGGGTGGATAAGGATTACAATGCACTTTAAAGGTTCCAATGCAAATCAATGGCAAAGCATTGAGGATGCTGTGGGAGAAGATTAATTTAAACCCATTTTCTCAATTGTAATGTTTGGGAGCCATGATATGCTGGTTAGCGTTCTCTTTGAGGCATGATTTAGGATAACAATTCTCATTTGACATAAT
The DNA here is from genome assembly GCF_057628025.1 of Oncorhynchus mykiss. Lineage (NCBI taxonomy): Eukaryota > Metazoa > Chordata > Actinopteri > Salmoniformes > Salmonidae > Oncorhynchus > Oncorhynchus mykiss. Next base: position 14,871,295 of record NC_143038.1, on the reverse strand, counting down.
TATAGCATTGAAAGTTGATACAGTTGTGATTAGGTAAGGCATGGGTAGGCAACCCTGTTCTTGGAGTGCTGCAGATACTGCAGGATTTTGCTCCAACTAGGTACCACAACTTACCAACTGAGGTAATTGGGCAGTTAAATTATTGCCTAAATTCAAAACACCTGGTCTTCCAGGTCGGTTAAATCAAAAACATGAAGTGCTTGGGTCACTCCAGGACCAGGTTTGCCAACCCCTGTGGTAGGATCTGGCGGCTCTACATTAGATCATGCAGTTGCGGGTCAGTTGAAAAAAAAACTGAGTCTGTTTGGGCAACAACAAAACAAATGGCAGACCTGCGCGTCACTGACTGACTGTCTTCATGGTTAGAATGTTCAACAAAGACGTCATATCTTGCCTCCCTCTTTTGAAGATTTAAACCAGTTTGCTGATACCTCTAGCTTTATGTCCTGTTCTTCTTTCGGGCACCTGTAGATGCCAGTCACCTGCACTGCACCTGGACCAGCCGAGCGACAAGGAGGGAGAGGGCCGGAGAGAGGGGGAGCCCAAGCTGGAGAGGACCAGATCAGCAGGTATGGGTTACTCTTCTTCATCACCAGCATCGTCATCATCACCATCATAAGCATCATCATGTAATCACCAATATCATCAACTGTGCTATGAAAGAGACTCGCCAGTCAGTAGAAATGCAGCAAAAAGGTCAGTTGGAGACAGAAAAAACAGAAAGCAATATTAACTGTCATTCTTACAGATTCAAGATTGTCATTCACATAAAGTTTTACCAAACGTGTCATGTTGTGATGTCAAAAAATTACATGTGCTTTCATAGCATGTACCTTAAAATAGAATGACTAAATAACTGCCATTCCAATTCGTTTTTGGGGAATTTCAGGAACTGCATTGAAAAAATGGCAGTAATGGCAACTAGGGTCATATTCATTAGTTCACACTGTAGTAAAAGGTTTTGCAATGGGAAATGAAAACAAGCGTTTCTTATTGGACACATTCAGGTAGTCCCTCCCCACTTTAATCTGTTTGCTTCCATTTGGTTCATAGTGAATATGACCCAGTTCAAGTCCTGAATATATGAGGAGTTGACCTGACATCAATTCTAGTGGACAGTATTGTAGAAATTGTACCACGAGTATTTTAACGAGATAATTATATCACAAATTGTCTTCCTCTTTTGCAGAGGCGAAGTGGCACCATCCCTCCACGAAGATTCTGAACATGAGGGAGAGAAGCCAGCCGAGACAAGGAGCAAAGGACTCCCCCAATAAATACCAACATGTGAGTACTCATACTTTGAAAGAGTTAGTTATTTTAATGTTTAATAAGGGTTGCCTGGTTGACTTTGATTTTACAATGTAATGCTTTTTTCTTGTCATGTTGGATTTGGGTTAGTTTGTTGCGTCTGTCATCTCATGTAATAGCCTACATTTGAGCGTCAATGGGAAGTATGTCTTGTAACACTGTTTCAGGACAAAATCAGTTAGTTGTAAGACCCTTTAAATAAATAAATCATATGTTTCATTGGTTTCGTATGAAACCAATGACAAAACATCATGGCCATTTGGTGAATATATCCCATAGGACTTTGCCTCGTCAATCGACAAAGGCTTTGGTAGACCTACCTATGTGCTCCCAGAACACCTTATCCCCTTCTAGCAGCATGCATGGTCGGTTTGAACTGGAACACGACACCCTTGACAGATGGGCCATGATAGGCCATGATACCGTACGTATTGTCATCTGATCTTTAGGGTCGCACTTAGCAGTAGAGAACGGCTCGGTTACCCATACAGCCCCAAGCCGACACAGTACGATGGTGTGTAGTGCTACGTCTGCAGGGAACGAGGCCTGCCTCCTCTCGTCCTTGACGGACCAGGCTAGATTAGGTCAGCTTACCCTTGTCGGTGGTGACGCTTTTGCTGTCGCCTCTGATTTATTCTCCTGCCCCCCGCCCCCGCACCAAATCTGTGTATTGAAAGTAATGGTGACGCATGGTGAATGTCGATTCATGTGCATCATTTTTTTCATTAATATTACTATGAGTGAGGAAGCATCCCAACAATTGGCCCTGGAAAAATATTGCAAAGTTTGAAGCTTGAGGGGATGCTGCTGCTTTTGCTGATGAACAGAAAGAGGGGTAGAATGTATTTGCCTCCCTATGCAGAGCGCATTAAAGTTTCATATGCACTGTAAAGGCTGCCAAACATTTCCAGGGTCCCAATTCCATAATTCTAAAGTTTTAAGCGGTTAATATATTCCCGAACCGGTGAATAAACCCACAATGTGTATTTCCACTTTTATCTTAGATTTGATTGAATTGTGGCGTAAGGATACATAGCTTATGTATCATTGTTTTTTTAATAATAATTTAATTTACTAGTTGCCGAAATCCTTGTTTCCTCAATTCCTCTCGAAGGTCATTGGAGGTCTGAGGGAGGGGTCTTGGATCCTTTATTCCAAGACGCTTTGAGAGGAACTGAGGAAACAAGGACTGAGGAAGCAAGGACTGAGGAAGCAAGGATTTGACCGTTAATTTTCAGACACAAATGAATGCCGCTAACCACTAACTACTGTTGTGTTTGACCTCCCAGTCTGGCTCCAGTCACTCCAGCAGCAACACTCTCTCCAGCAATGCCTCCAGTGGCAGCAGCGACGAAAAGCGCTTCGGCTCTGGCGACCCCATGGACCCCGATGCCCTGGGCCTCATCTACATCAAGGGCGCGTCCACCGACAGTGGCATCGACACGGCGACTTGCATGCCCCCGCCGCCTCCCCCTCTACCTGGCTGCAGCGGAGGTGGCGCACCGGGGGTCTCGGCCGGCCGACCAGTCCCCCAGGATGCCCGAGGGGAGCAGTGGGTAGTGGAGTACTCCGGAACGGGGGGCTACCACGGAGCGGGGACGCCAGAAGAAGGGTTGACGTCACAAGGCTATAGCACCCAGGCCACTTCGGCTGGGCACGTAACGGACGGGAGCCTGGGCGACCTGAGTGAGATTTCCTCCATGTCCAGGTAAGGTGTAGCTCCAAGATAAAGTTCCCCTAAGTACAGATCTAAGATCAGCTTCCCGTCCCCTAGTCCATTAGTGGGGAAACTGCAAAACTGACCTACGATCAGCGTCTAGGGGTAACTTCACCCTACACCAAGAGGCTGACTGGATCCCTTTTGTCTGACCGGTGACCAGTGCTTGAATTGTGGCCACAGCTCACCAATACAGAGTACCAGCATCTGAAATGTTGTTCTGCTTGATTATCAGATTATATTGTAGAATATTCACTCTAAAATTAACCCTGGTACTGTACAATTGAAATCAGTTCTGGTACCTTTTCATTTCAATTCAACCACTCCCAATGACACTTCATAATGTGATGTCAAACTGCGCCTGTTTTCAATGTCTGTCATTATTGGATGTGAGTTGTTTTTGCTCTAGGCATGTACACACATTACACATTGGCATGATGAGTAAGCAGAGACGGACTGGGACAAAAAACGGCCCTGGACTTTGACCTAGACTGGCCCACCACAACCAGCCCGCGGATATTCCACTACCGACGCACACACACACACACACACACACGTGTACACACACACACACACCACGTGTGTACACACACACACACACACACACACACACACACACACACGTGTACACACACCAGGCCCTAATACCACCTCCAGCATCACAGCTACTGTACACAAATGCAGTACTATAGTGCTACAGAACTCACATACTGTAGACCGTTTTAAGTTCTACAGAACACATCCTGAATTGTCATGATTGACCAATATCCCATCAATCTGAAGCCTGAGCGTAAAACAGAGAATGTATAATAGCTAGAATACTCAGTGAGACCAAGCACTGGCTCGCTTCACTATGTCAAAGTAGTAGACAACACTACAACAGACGGCACAGTGAACCAGTAAAAAGACACCTGCGTTTTGGGTGTAAAGTGAATGGTAAGTAAGCAAGTTATAGAAAAATGTCCTTGGCTACCTTAGTGGAAGAGTAGTTTTCTCAGCAGATCACTTTACCCCAGCTCAGCACACAAATTCAGTTGTATTCATAGTTTTGGCTACAGATTATAAATATAGCAACATAGTGGAAACAATAGCTTTATAGTCAGAATTAATCATCGTGAAATTAATAAATAAAAGTTGGCTGTGCTGTGCTGTGTCAAAGACTACACCCGCAATAACATCTGCTAAATATGTGTATGCGACCAATAAATTGGGATTTGACTAATGACAATAGTAGGGCTTCAAACAAACACAAGTACATAGTACAAATATGATTAAAATATTAAATCTCATATGTTGTAGTTCCTATTCAACTAAAGTTGAGGAATAGGGCTTGAAATGACTATGGAAATGACTAATCAAGAAACTGTCTGACTGGCATCATGTTACTGGTATAGTTAGTTAGTTAGCCTAGTTAGTTTGCCCAATATTGATGTTGTGTTATCCATGTCTCCCTCCCTGTCCTGGATCCCCTTTGCCTACCGCTTCGGCTGCACTGACTTTTACTTGTGCTATGCTCACAATCGTCGGCTATGTTGTCGCTGTCCTGTACTTCTGCTAGAACTCTTGTCCAGGGGCTGTGGCATCCCCCTTGGCATGGGCTTCATGCACGTTGACGTTAGCACTAGTAGCAGCACAACTGAATAAGTCGGTCAATTTCCTACATTTGGCTGCATCTGACTCGAGGGACTTTTTTTTGTCTCTTAACTTTCCCCACCGTAGCGTTTTTTTTTGTGTGTTGTGGTGTTACTTTTCCATGTTGATTTGGGAGTTTTCCTAAGCTGACTTCTCTTTATAGCTAGCTCAACTTCTCGTGAATGGGAGCCTCTGCTCCCTCTAGTTTTTCTCCATGCTACTTGGTTCACTCACTGCAACTCTCTGGTTCATTCGTATACTGTCTGGGCTGTGTTCGTGAAAAGGAAATGTTTGGAACGTTGCAGATAGTAATGTAATAAATAGAGCTGCCGTGATTCCCTGTAGTGTTAGCCATTTTGGTGCTCCAGATGGCTAGTCCACTACTGTAAGGCAAATAGGTAACTGTTGCAAGGCTGTGCCTGCACAATAAAAAAATGTATTCACATAGACACCGGGTACAACAATAACATCGATAATGACGCAGCTAAAGTAGCCAGCTAACCTACTTAGCCAGCATCTAGGCAAAAACCACCATGTCGTCATCATCACAGAATCTCCCCACCAGATTCCCAATCCATTATTTTTGCACTTCCTCTCCAAGCTTGTGCACATTAGCCTGGAGTCAAGGTTACCTTTCCAACATCCGTTTTTGGGTTAGACCAAATATAACAGAGTTTACAGTTTCCTGCCCTCCATTTTGAGGTCAGACGGGATGAGCCCAACTCTGCGGTTTCCTGTTGGGCCAGGCTGAGAGGTGACACCAGTACCTCCATTTTGGGGTCAGATAGGACTAGATATAGTCTTAATTTTCATGCTGTTTCAGTCTGAGCGGTGACATCACGTTCTCCATTTTAGGTCAGACTGCATGAGCCAAACCGCAGTTTCCTGCCGGACCAGACTAAAAGTAACCTCATCCTCCAGCTATTGCGCACAGCCTATGTAAGCCAGGGATATCAACCACTCTAAGTTGGCCTTAGTCAGAGTGGCCATAGAATTCTATGGAAGTACTCTACTGATTTAAAGTATTTGTCATTTACGCGACTGCGAGGCGTGGCTCTGTGCTTATGGTGTGCTAGTGTACGCGGGAGGGTTAAGGGGAAAGTGTTCTGGGAGATGATTGGTTGGTAGATTAAGCCGATTTAAACAAATGCCTGTGCGCTGGGAGTTTCTCCAGGCTCTCTGTATTGGCTAATGAAGGCTGAATTGGATGTGTTGGTCCACCAGACGTGCAGTTGGGGCAAAAGTGTCTTGGGAACAAGATTATGCTAAAAGGTGACGACCGGTCTGCCATGTTGTGGCAGGCTCACTGTGGCCATGGCATGATCCTGCCTCCCCCGCAGTGGGCACAATGCAGCATTTAATGAGGTGTGACACATTTGCCCTTCGCTGCCAGCGGCACCAGTGCAGTGTCATCATGCCCCAATTCGTATCATCACTATGTTGTCCGCATAGGCAGGGTTGGCATGAATTCTGCTGTAGTAGGCTAGTGGAGTCATAGGAGTTGGGATCAAAACCTGCTCAGAGAACCACACATTGCCCATCGTGAGGAGAATCACTGATATGAGTAGCAGGGTTTGGGTCAGTTCAATTCGGGAGGGGAATTATTCCTCCTGATTATCCCATGACTTGACTGATATAAAATGGACTGACCCCAAACTGTGGATTTTTGGTAGCCACTCATATTTGACGTAATTGGCCAACTATGATCACATATTTCTGTCTTTGTTTTCCTAGTGGCTCACGACACTCTGGCAGCCCCTTGGAACGTGGTCCTAAGACCTCCACCTCGGTTGACTCTTCCCAAGTCTACATCGTCTCCTCCGGTGGCACGGTGACAGGGGTGGGGCTTAATGCTGCCGTCCACACCCGCCAATCACCAGGCAAAGAGTATCTGATTGGCTGGAAGAAAGCTGAGGATGGCTCTCCAATGGTGGATCCGGGCAGGTCAAAAGACTACAGGTGAGTAAATAAGCAGTGTTTTGTGGAGTTGTATTCTTACTTGGACATAAAACTTTCTCCTAGAGCGCTGTCAATATGTTCTACAGCCTCATAATAGTTGCCGGTGCCACACATCCTTTTTCTCCCTCCCACTGACAAATGTTCTGCCTCGACTCTCAGTAAACCGTTGAAATAAAGCCCGTCGTCCTATTTTAATAACGACGCCACAAGTAGGTACGCTTGTCAACTTTACTAGTACTTTCCTGCTAACCTTTGGCCAGGTTGACCTCACAAGCGAGGCTTCGACCCTCAAGGGTCTTTCTTGGTTAAGTGAACTGAACTGGAAAGAAAGATGGCGCGCTGACAAACTGTCTGCTTTGGTCCTGTTGAAAAGGTTGCAAGTCATGCTGCCATATTAACCTACCCATTTTAGACAGGATCTGAACAAAGGGGGACAGCCATATTAAAAGTAACCACTGATGACCTGAGGCTCTGACAGAATCCTCTTAACACATGTCCTATCTTATTAATAAGTAGGAGTTGAAGCAGAGTCCTCGAGTACGGTCTCTCATTTAGCTAGTGTAAAGTGTCCATCGGCTAGTGTGACCTTTTCTGTTCACAAAACAGCCCCCGTAGTGGGCATAGTGCCCCCAAAATAAAAACAACATTTTAGATGGAAGGGACTGCACATAGCTAAAACAAGTTTGGTTTGCTGCATCTACACTACATGACCAAAAGTAGGTGGACACTTGCTCGTCGAACATCTCATTCCAAAATCATGGGCATTAATATGGAGTTGGTCCCCCCTTTGCTGCTATAACAGCCTCCACTCTTCTGGGAAGGCTTTCCACTAGATGTTGGAACATTGCTGCAGGGGACTTGCTTCCATTCAGCCACAGAGCATGAGTGAGGTTGGGCACTGATGTTGGGTGATTAGGCCTGGCTCGCAGTCAGCGTCCCAATTCATCCAAAAGGTGTTCGATGGGGTTGAAGTCAGGGCTCTGTGCAGGCCAGTCAAGTTCTTCCACACCGATCTTGACAAACCATTTCTTTATGGTCCCCGCTTTGTGCATGGGGGCGTTGTCATGCTGAAACAGGAAAGGGCCTTCCCCAAACTGTTGCCACAAAGTTGGAAGCACATAATCGCCTAGAATGTCATTGTATGTTGTAGAGTTAACGTATCCATTCACTGGAACTAAGGAGCCTAGCCCGAACCATGAAAAACACCAGTCAAAAGTTTGGACACACCTACTCATTTCAGGATTTTTATTTATTTAGGCTATTTTCTACATTATAGAATGATAGTGAAGGTATCAAAACTATGAAATAACACATATGGAATCATGTAGTAACCAAAAAAAGTGTTGAACAAATCAAAATATATTTTGACAGCTTTGCACACGGTTGGCATTCTCTTAACCAGCTTCATGAGGTACTTACTTGGAATGCATTTCAATTAACAAGTGTGCTTTGTTAAAAGTTGATTTGTGGAATTAACTCTAATGAACTTATCCTCCGCAGCAGAGGTAGCTCTGGGTCTTCCTTTCCTGTGGCGGTCCTCATGAGGGCCAGTTTCATCATAACGCTTGATGGTTTTTGCGACTGCGCTTGAAGAATCTTTCAACGTTCTTGAAATGTTCCGTATTGACAGACCTTCATGTCTTAAAGTAATGATGGACTGTCATTTCTCTTTGCTTTTTTGAGCTGTTCTTGCCATAATATGGACTTGATCTTTTACCAAATAGGGCTATCCTCTGTATAGCACCCCTATCTTGTCACAACACAACTGATTGTCTCAAACTTATTAAGAAGGAAATAAATTCCACTTCTGTTGGACTGCCAGATGGCGAAGTGCGAGTCATCACTCCAGAGAACGCATTTCGGCGAGCTTTACACCACTCCAGCCGACGCTTGACATTGCGCATGAAGCTCCAGATGAACCGTTCTTGTGCTGATGTTGCTTCCAGAGGCAGTTTGGAGCTCAGTAGTGAGGGTTGCAACCGAGGATAGACTATTTTTTTTTACTCGTTACGCACTTCAGTACCGTTCTGTGAGCTTGTGTGGCCTACCACTTCGCGGCTAAGCCGTTGTGTCCCCTTGACGTTTCCACTTCACAATAACAGGACTTACAATTGACCGGGGCAGCTCCTAGCAGTGTAAAAATTTGACAAACTGACTTGTTGCGAGGGTGGCATCTTATGATGGTTCCAGGTTGAAAGTCACTGAGCTCTTCAGTAAAGCCAATTTACTGCCAATGTTTGTCTATGGAGATTGCATGGCGGTGTGCTCAAATGATATAAACCTGTGTCGTTGAAATAGCTGAATCCACTAACTTTAAGTGGTATCTACATAGTTTTGTGTATAGCATTCATGGACATTCTTTTGCTGTTATATTATATCATGGCATGACAGGTTTCATTGTAATTGTTATGGTTGGTGGAGGATAACAAGAGTAGAGCAGAATTTTCATCCGCTCTTCACATCACATCGGCCTTATTCCAAGGTAACTGTGTAATTAGTTTGTACTAGGTATGCAAGAACAAGTAGTTAGTGTACTTAGCCCTGTACAGAAACGTTTAACACAAAAGCAACAGGTTTATTACATAGTCTGCGTTATAAGGCCAATGTCATTTGAGGTATGTCAAGGTATTTTCTTCCTAAGTAGCATAGACATTTTGACAGCTATATGCTTGCGTATCAGCCATGTACAACTTTTGTTTACATCTCAATGTACATGACCATTATTTCCCTCTTTTTTTTTTTCACTTGGGGTTTTCTACATCAGTGGAGTGGAAGGCGTATTGTCTTTCCTACTAAAGACTCTAACACTGAGATCCAGGTACACTAGCTTTACGGAACCTTGTTTGGTTCAATAAACCTCTATGTACTCTTTATTTTACATTCCTCTATTTACATAGTATTTACTAAGAAATGACATTGTAAGATTGGGATGATATAATATTTACCTGTTTCTTTGAGATTCAAATCACCATTTGGTTGTGTGGAAGTCTCTTTAAGTTAAGTGCATCATTTCTTCATAAATATTGGGCAGAGCCCGGTTGAAATGGGGTGGTAAAATAAATCTGCCCACTTTGTCACTTGCATGGTGTCTGTACACAACGCAACCTATACCTTCCGTGACACCCCACCCCCACTCTGTGTGTTTTCCTGGAAACAGCTACTTCCCAAACTACTTGCCCTCCAGTTGAAGAACTGTGATTGACTGGTTCCGAACAGCGTATTGTAAAAGATTACTCCCCCGTGTGTGTGTGTGTGTGTGTGTGTTGAGAGTCAACCTTCAATAACCCTTTACAGTAGTTCTTGTAGTATCCTTCTTTCTTATGACCATGTTTATTATTTTGTCCTTCCCAACGAGCTGTGTAATGTACTGCCTGGTCTTACTTCTGTTAGCTTTATGCTTCTATTTTTGATCTTACTGTTTTTGCTCTTACTGTTCAGTCTCCCACACGTGTCACTGCCCCCTCCTTTACCTCACCTTTTGTGGGCAAATCACAAATTACCCCCTATTCCCCTTGTAGTGCAATGCTTTTGACCAGGAATGGGGTGTTATTTTAGACACGTTCTTTGTTCCGGAGAGTCTGCCTTCCGCCTACCCTTGTGCAATTCACAAGAAACCTCAATTAAACTTAGAAGCTTGTCTCTAATGCAACTCTCTTACCTTTGTTTTTGCCCCCATCTACACCCTCTCCCTGCCTGTTTCTCATCCCTCTCTCTCATTCTTCCCTCGTTTCTCCCTACTCTCACTTTCTCTCTACTCTCACTTTCTCTCTACTCTCACTCTCACTATATTCTCTACCTTACCATCTTTCTTCATTTATGCCTTTTTCTCTCTCAACCCTATCTCACTTTCTTTTCTCTCTTCCACCTCTTCGTCTCCCCCTTCCTCCCTCTCCTCCATTGCATCCCCCATCCTCCCCTGGGGAGCAGGCTGCGGGCCATGCTGGGTGCAGACGGCCAGCTCCAGCAGGTCCAGCCCAGCCTGACCAGAGAGGCCTTCCTGAAGATGATGCTGCCCGACAGTCCCCCCGAGGATGGGGGTCGTGGCAAGGTGAGCCCCTGCTCCCTCGAGTTTTTCTCCACACTACTTAGTTCACTATCACTCCAACTCTCTGGTTCATTCGTATACTGTCTGGGCTGTGTTCAGTGAAAGGAAATGTTTGGAACGTTGCCGATAGACATGTAATACATAGAGCTGACATGATTCTCTAGTGTAGTGCTCCCCGTTTCTCCCCACTCTGACAATGAGTGTCTTGCTTTAATGTCCTTCCCTCCTTCAGTCGGCTCCTTCCTCCGCTTGACATAATCCATTCGGATTGCTTGGGATATTAAAAATCAAGGCTGGCACCATTTTCAAATGAACTGAAATTAAAAACCAAGGGTGGTTATAAGGCGCCAGACTCACGCTAACCTTTTCCTAGCACAGATTCTCCCCGCTTATCGAAAGGTTAATTTGGACGTCTCCCGTTCAATGCCACCGGCCATGGTGACTAGCGTCGGGAAAAAAAGCCCACCACTTGATGCAAAGGCTCTTGGGTAATTAGAAGAAGAAGAAGAAGAAAATTTGGCCAGGAAACAAGGGTGGAATGGGAAGGGGTTGACACAAATTAATTTGATCTGGGAGCTAGCAAGCTGCTCTTCAGACCTCTTTGTTCACTGATTGAAAAATGTATCACAGGAATGAAAGAAAATGGCTGCCAGCAACATAATAGTCTATAGTCTTGACATATCCTCCTGTAATAAATGGAAGATGTCTATCATTATCTGAAGCCCTGCGTTGATACCAACTACTATGCACAGGGAAGCTATTGTCAGATAATTGAGGGGAAATTATTGGCTCTCATTTATGGCACTGTGGTACACCGAAGTTACTGTTTTGCCAATTTTATGGAAGATTCAAGCTGTTTTTTTTCCTAGTTTAGCACATACCAGTTGGCGCTTTAATCACTCCTTCCGTTGTGCAGCCCTCCGAGATGTAAAATGTCTCCAAATTTTCCATCACCCTTTTTCCCTCCCTCATTTTCTCTATCTCTTCCCACAGAGTCTGACTGGTCCTGGCGGCCTGCCCATGTCCCCGAGGAGGTCCCTGTACCGGACCCTGTCGGACGAGAGCCTGTGCAGCAGCCACAGGAAAACCCTGTCCCTGGTCAGCTCCCGGAGCTCTCTACTGGACCAGGCCCTGCCCAACGATATCCTGTTCAGCACCGCCGCTGGGCCCTACCACAGCACCCTGCCACCTCGCATGAACCTCGGCCACAGCCATGGGGCGCCGCTACACAAGAGTGAGTGAGACTACGCCACCTAGCTGGCTAGCTAGCTAGGTCTTGTCGGTTGTGAGCATAGAATTCAATAGAACAGATGGGTAGTTTAATGTATCTCTATGGTTGAGAGGGTATAGGGTTGGTCAACCTTTCTCCTGGAGAACTACAGGATGTATACAACCTTTCTCCTGGAGAACTACAGGATGTATACACTTTTGTTCCAGTCTTGCTCTAACCCACCACATTCAACTAATACCTTTTTTACCTTATAATCAGTGTTAAAGTACCAAAGTCTGCTTTACACTTATTATATATTAGTGAAACCTTGGGAGTACATTTCATTGATTCGGACGTTCAATTAGGAATGGAAACACATGTTACGAAATCATTCATGTATCTGCCAAAGATGGAAGTCCCCTGAGGTGTAGTAACATGGCAAATGGTGCTGAGTGGAAAGCTGCATTCACCTACACCTGAAACGTAAGGCCAACTGTGATATTTACAGCCAGTTTTATATTTCTCCAGCCCCATTCCTCAGCTTTATAGGGAACAAAGTGGCGGGGCAGCCATTTTGATTTTCAAATTAAGGAGTGGGCCATAGAAATAAAAAATATCTAACTGTGAGCTCATTGTGGTCAATTAAATGCAAACGCCCTTGCCAGTCTGAAGCTGAACTTTACGAGACCTATCATAAAAGCTACAGCGTATGCCACTTTCAATTTCCCATCTGTCTTGTATTAGGTGAGAATTCATAGGTGTTAAATTGATGCAAACCGATTTTAAAAAGCTTAGTCTTTTTTTTTTTTTTTAACACAGTAAGATATTGGATATTTTCCACTGGGAAAAACATCCCAGTGTGTGCTCATTGAGTAGGCACGATATTAACCCTTTCACTGTCGGGCCTCCTTGCGTTCTTTGTTGAAGCATTCTAACCACTAGTTGTATTTCACAATGGGGCTGCTAATCCAGTCCTTATGAAAGGAATACCCCTCCCCCACATTTGAGGGTGGAGGTGTGTATGAATATGTGGTTGCTGTGTCTTGGGGGGGGGGGGCTCAGAAACCAAAATGAAGGATCATGAATCTCCAGCTGTGTGCGAGATTAAGTTACCGGTGTGTGCGTATGTGTGTTTTTATGCACACATTTGTGTGCCTAGTTTTGTGTGAATCTACGCCAAAGCTGACCCCTGTGGGCGTCCCCTAGATGCAGGTTAATTGTCTGTCTGGCGGGGGGAAGCTCCCCCTTCGTCTCCGTCCTCTAATCAGCTTTCAACAGCAGACTGTGACATTGGGTTTTAAAAAAAGTAACCGTGTTCTTGGCAGTTTTCCAAGCAGGATTGCAATTGTTTTGCATTTTTTTCACATTTTGGGAGGGGGGGCAGACTCGCAAATTGAACAGGGTGGATTGTATTTGCTTAAGGGGAGTTGCAGATGCCTGAAAAATGTCTGTTAAGGTGTGAGATGTTTGTGTTACGCTTTGGTGGAAAGTGCCCATCTTTCATTCGTTTAGAGTATCATCTCATTTAAACTGTATATTTGAAATGTATGTTTTTACTGAAACATAAAACCCCAAAATGACTTTGTTAATCTGCAAGCAGGAGCAGGTGTTCCAAGTGGAGAATGGATGAGCACTGATGTCTCATTATCGGTAGACAGGAGAGGGGGAGGGCGGGAGGAGAGGGAGAGGGGGAGGGCGGGAGGGGGGGGGGGGGGAGAAAGGAGGGAGGGAGCACCAACTGTTCCCTTCACCCAAATCGGTGAGGCTGTCGCTCACTTATCTAAACCGAATTGTCTCATCTCTACAGATGAGCTGTGGTTCTCTGACAGCTCCCTGGCCGACCGCTGCAAAATGGCCGATGGCAGTCTGATGCCCCTCCCGGAAGCAGTGTCTGGCCTGGACTGGTCCCATCTTGTTGATGCCGCAAGGGCTTTTGAAGGTAATATAACGTCTAGATTCATCATACTCCCGCATGGCATTAAACAAAACTGTGTACTTATTCACTGTTTGACCTTTTGATGCTCCCAAAAGCTTACCCAGCTAACAATTAACATTGCCTAGAACAGTATAGAATGTTTTTGTCAGGTACCCATTTGGTTGTGATGTAAAGGGGAATCTTCAGAAGGGGAATCTTCACATTTTGTTGGACCATTTTCATTCAAGCGAGATCTGTTTGAACAATGTTGAAAAGAAAACGTTATCTGTGTTGTAACTCAACATTCAAGGAACATCCCTATGGACGGACTTTCTTAAAGCTCTTAAAACCTGGACCAACAAAGGCTATGGGGATGTTATCTCCAGACCTACCAGAAACGATGTTCCCTAAACCTACCAGAAATGCTCTGGGAACACAAAAATGTTAGCTAGGTGTAAGTGGTACCTGATTAACATTTGCTGCTACCAAGGTGTCGTGCTGTCAAATCTTTTGTCCCCAGTTCTCATCAGGCTTTCAGCGCGTTAACTGTTACCCTTTTGTTCACTCAATAGGACATTTCCTGACCTTTATTCAGTGTCTAAATTGTATTCAATGTTTTTTTCCCACTCTGGTAAATGTAGGTATCTAATTTGGCGTGAAATTCAATGTGTGAAAGACCATTATAACATATATATCTTTTCTTGTAATGTTCAGATGTGATTTCGTTGTCCGTCTTCCAATTAAAGCGACTGGACATTCATTCAAATTGATCCCCAATATCATCTTGACCCAGTCAAAATCTTCAGTCTCTCCCATTGTCTGTGTCTCCCTTGTACTCAGTCTGTCTACGGCGAGGTGCTAATTAGCAGGAAGTGGAAGGAGAGCAAGAGTATTTGGGGACTTGAGAAACTAAGCATTATCACAATGGAGCGCACAGCAAGGAACCATTTTGCCAAATTACTCAAACCCACTTTGCGCTGTAATTGCACCCCTTTCTTGCACACTTTCTCTGGCAATTATAGCTTCGCTACCTCGGTCAATTGTGTTCAGGGGAAGCTGGGGAGTGTTTTTCTGGTAACCTGGAATGACTTGTTTTTAAATGTAACCTTTATTTAACTAGGCAAGTCCGTTAAGAACAAATTCTTATTTACAATGACGGCCTAGGAGCAGTGGGTTAACTGCCATTTTCAGGGGGAGAACGACAGATCTTTTTTACCTTGTCAGCTAGCAACATTTTGGTTACTGGCCCAATGCTCTAACCACTAGGCTACCTGCCACTCTGAGCTACAGAGTGATGTACTCCCGATTTTGTATTTATTATAATTATTTTTAAAATTCTTCCTTCATGACCAACTGATGTTTATAGACTGGATAGGTTGGAACCGGTGACCACATTTCTTTCACGCTGCGCAACGAGGGGTCATGCCGGGGACTCCATTGACTAGCATTGGGCTGCACAGCAGCCTTCGATTTGCATAGAAGTCAACAACATAGAAAAGAGGGGGAACTAATTTGCTTGGAGAGTTGTGGGAGTGCTGACCCTGGCATTATTAGCCCGGGCTTGTTGTGTCATTTAGTTGGCTTGTTTAGTTTTGTGGTGCTCGCTGTGTGTTCTCAAGACAGTGTTGCTAAGCACGCAGAAACTCTAGCATGCTAGCCCTCATTAGCATGCCGGGGGCAAAGGGCGTGGTGAGCATTAGTTGCAACTAGCGAGCATTATTTCTGTTTCCGTAGACCCACGCATACTAGAACAGGACAAATGGTTCACATTCACAGTCAAGAGTGCAGTGAAACAGCCACGAAAATAGACATTCCTTTCTCCTTACGTGTCTCATTCTTCAGTTGTGATTCATATTTATCGATGATAACTTAACCTCAAGATTTATCTTAGACCGTTTTGTTTTCCATGTTGATTACAGAAAGAATGTCATGGGATGTTTTTCTTGTTTCCAACTCAATATAGGCTAGTCTTTTTACCGAAGGAAAATGAATACCTGACTCTGCTATAGATCTCTCTCTTCTTTACTTTCTCCATTGCCCTCCTTTGCATTCTTTGTTTTCCACTATGGTAATCACTTCACCTGTGACTTACTTCAATCAGCGTTAAGCCAATGTTGAGACTGTCAATTAAAACAGAGAGTGATTTGTTAAAAGGGAGAAAGAGGCATGTGTAATTATGGGTGAGATTTTCACAGCTTCAGTCTCTCGCTTGTCTCTCAGAAGCAACTTCAGTGAGACACTTATCTTTAGTGAGCACCACTTTCATTTCTTCCCTCTCTTGCTCTTACCTCTCACTCGCACTTCCCTTTTTCGCTCTCCCCTCTTCTCACTCCTTAGCGGGAACAATCTTAGAGAGAACAGCTCCCATCCCTTTCCCCTTCTCCCTCCTTTCTGTCCTCAAACACCACATACCACATCCGCGTCACCTCTCAACACCGTCCAGCTATTGAGAAGACAGACGCAAGTGGGGGATGGTTGGTGCTGCCCTTTTGCTAGAAACTTAACCTCAATTTCCTCACTAAGATCCCAGGCTTTCTAAATTGATATGTGATGCCGACTCAGACATCTGCGAGGCTATTCTGACTTCTCACAAGCTTAGTCTGTTTTTTTCTTGTTTTCTTCCTTATCCAGAATTGTCCTATGCTCTTTATCTGGAAGGTAACAATAGTGTGCTGTGCCGTGTCGGTTACTAAGAAAGGGTACTGGCTTCCAGAGTTTCTCAACTCGGACTGCAATTTGTTCTAGCCCAGTGCCAACGCACTTGATTCAACTAACCACGTGCTGTTTGAGTTGTTGACCAGTTGAATCAATTGTGTTAGTGTTGCACTAGAACACAAATGTGCAGTCATGTGGGTCTTTACAGCTGGAGTTGAGAATCACCGGCTTACAGTGCCTTCGGAAAGTATTCAGACCCCTTGACTTTTTCCACATTTTGTTGCCTTATTCTAAAATTGATTACATAGTTTTTTCCTCTCATGAATCTACACACAATACCCCATAATGACAAAGAAAAAACTTTTTTTTTTGTTGACATTTTTGCATATTTATACAAAAATAAATAAAACTGAAAAAGGACGTTTACATAAGTATTCAGTCCCTTTGCCCCAGTCTAAGGTCCTGAGCGCTCTGGAGCAAGTTTTCTTCAAGCATCTCTCTGTACTTTGCTCCATTCATCTTTGCCTCGATCCTGACTAACTCCCAGGCCCTGACGCTGAAAAACATTGCCACAGCATGATGCAGCCACCACCATGCTTCAACGTAGGGATGGTGCCAGGTTTCCTCCAGATATGACGTTAGGCATTCAGGCCAAAGAGTTCAATGGTTTCATCAGACCAGAGAATCTGAGAGTCCTTTAGGTGCCTTTTGGCAAACTCAAAGCTGGCTGTCATGTGCCTTTTACTGAGGAGTGGATTCTGTCTGGCCACTCTACCGTAAAGGCCTGGTTGGTGGAGTGCTGCCGAGATGGTTGTCCTTCTGGAAGGTTCTCCAATCTCCACAAAGGAACTCTTGATCTCTGTCAGAGTGACCATCGGGTTCTTGGTCA
The DNA here is from genome assembly GCF_057628025.1 of Oncorhynchus mykiss. Taxonomy (NCBI): domain Eukaryota; kingdom Metazoa; phylum Chordata; class Actinopteri; order Salmoniformes; family Salmonidae; genus Oncorhynchus; species Oncorhynchus mykiss. The sequence continues at coordinate 14,853,962 of NC_143038.1, read as the reverse complement.
CATCCCTGACCCAGGCTCTTCTCCCCAGATTGCTCAGTTTGGCCAGGTGGCCAGCTCTAGGAATAGTCTGGGTGGTTCCAAACGTTTTCCATTTTAAGAATGATGGAGGCCAGTGTGTTCTTGGGGACCTTCAATGCTGCAGAAATGTTTTGGTACCCTTCCCCAGATCTGTGCCTCGGCACAATTCTGTCTCGGAGCTCTACGGACAATTATTTTGACCTAATGGCTTGGTTTTTGCATGCACTATCAACTGTGGGACCTTTATATAGAAAGGTGTGTGCCTTTCCAAATCATGTCCAATTAATTGAATTTACCACTCCAATATAGCCTAGTGGTTAGAGCTTTGGGCCAGTAACCGAAAGGTTGCAGGATCGAATCCACGAGCTGACAAGGTAAAAATCAGTTGTTCTGCCACTGGGCAAGGCAGTTAACCCACTGTTCCCTGGGCGCCGAAGATGTGGATGTTGATTAAGGCAGCCCCCCCCCGCACCTCTCTGATTCAGAGGGGTTGGGTTAAATGCAGAAGACACACTTCAGTTGAAGGTATTCAGTTGTACAACTGACTAGGTATCCCCCTTTCCCAATCAAGTTGTAGAAACATCTCAAGCATGATCAATGGAAACAGGGTGCACCTGAGCTATGAGACTCGAAATTGAGCAAAGAGTCTAAATAGTTATGCAAATCATTGTTTATACATTTGTAAAAAACCTGTTTTCGCTTCGTTGTTTTAGTGTAGATTGCTGAGGATTTTTAAAATCCATTTTAGAATAAGGCTGTAACGTAACAAAATGTGGGAAAAGTCTAGGGGTCTGAATACATTCCGAAGGCACTGTATATTATACTGTGAGTGGGGCCTTAACTGTGTGAAATCCAGTTTGCTCTCATATTTAACCCGCCGCCTGCATGTGCGACCCTCCTCACCCACCGAGAAAGTGGATCCAATTGTTATATACAGTGCCATGAAAATGTATTTGCCCCCTTTCTGATTTCCCTATTTTTGCATATCGTTGATACTGAATGTTATCACATCTTGAACCTTTATTTAATATTAGTTTTTTTTTAAAGATCTGATAACGTTCAGTATGAATAAATATGCAAAAGTAGCGAAAATTAGAAAGGGGGAAAATACTTTTGCACAGGATTGTCACGCCATAATTATTGTTTTTAGAATATACACTGGCAAAGTTTTAGGGATGGTGGAGCTAACCATAGCACCTCAACAGGATCCATTCTGCTCTCCATCGCTCCCTATTAATCCTGCTCTCCACCTCCATAGTTGCAAGAATGGACTGCTTAAAAGGGCTGTACCAGAATGTGCCTTTCCTTTAAACATTGCTTTTGGAGCATTTTAGCACTACTGCAGCTTATTTGCACTGAAAGTGGACTAAACACCGTGGGTAGCTGAACTGTATCTGAGAGATGTGCTGTCTCCTCTCGTGTTTTCAGGTCTGGAGCTCGACAAGGATGCCAGTCGTCTGTGTGATAAAGACAATCAGAAAGACTCACTAGGTGACATGACATTTTGCTCAACACAGCTCTCTACTCTTTAAAAAAAATATATAAATGTTTTCCTCTTCACTGGAATTACTTGACTTTTACTACTACTCTAGTTAGTTACTGCCATTAGAGCTTCTTTCACCTTTACTGCCATTGGTGCTTTTGCTATTACCTCTATAACTCCTGCACTTTTATTTAGTATGAAGCCAAATCCAATTAGGGTTTCTACTAGCATTTCTGTACTACCAGAGCTACTACTACAGCAGCTAATGCTTCTGTCACACTACAGCAACTACCACTACCATTGTACTTCTACCACCACCACCTTCTTCTACTAGCTGCCTAGTGCTTCTGCCTAGTGTTACCTCAGCCACTTCTTCTATTGTGATGTTTTCTCCTGCTTACTTTTGTTCCAGCCAAGCATTAAAACGCCTGACTAAACTGCTCTCCTCTTCTAATATGACATTTCGATGCAGTTATGGACATTCTTAAAGTCGATATGTGTGTCTTGGTATTTAAAGATGCACTATGCAGAAATCGCTCCGCCATTTCCTGGTTGCTAAAATTCTAATAGTTTGCTTAATTTCAGTTTGTGACAAAACAAGCAAGTGTAGTGTAGAGAATCATTGCACCATCTTTCATGAGCTGAAATAAAAGATCCCAGAAATGTTCCATATGCACAAAAGTTCTCTCAACATTTGTGCTAAAATTGGTTTATATCCCTGTTAGTGAGCATTTCTCCTTTGCCAAGATAATCCATCTGCCTGATAGGTGTGGCATATCAAGAAACTGATTATACAGCATGAATATTACACGAGTGCACCTTGTGCTGGGGGTCAATAAAATGCCACTCTAAAATGCCACACGTTTTGAGGGAGCATGCAATTGGCATGCGGACTTCAGGAATGTACACCAGAGCTGTTGCCAGAGAATAGAATGTTCATTTCTGTACCATAAGCCACATCCAATGTCGTTTTAGAGAATTTGGCAGTACGTCCAACCAGCCTCACAACTGCAGACAATTTGTATGGCGTTGTGTGGGCGAGCGGTTTACTGATATCAACGTTGTGAACAGAGTGCCCAATGGTGACAGTGGGGCTATGGTATGGGCAGGCATAAGCTACGGACAATGAACACAATTGCATTTTATAGAAGGTAATATGAATACACAGAGATACCGTGACAAGATCCTGAGGCCCATTGTCATGCCATTCATCCGCCACCATCACCTCATGTTTCACCATGATAATGCACAGTCCCATGTCGCAAGGATCTGTACACAATCCCTGGATGCTGAAAATGTCCCAGTTCTTTCATGGCTTGCATACTCACCAGACATGTTTGGGATGCTCTGGATCGCATGTTCTAGTTCCCGACAATATCCAGCAACTTGGCACAGCTATTGAAGAAGAAGAAGAAGAGTGGGACAACATTCCACAGGCCACAATCAACAGCCTGATCAACTCTATGTGAAGGAAACTTCACGAGGCAAATGGTGGTCCCACCAGATACTGACTGGTTTTCTGATCCATGCCCCCGCCTTTTTTTTTAAGGTGTCTGTGACCAACAGATGCATATCTCTATTCCCAGAGATGTGAAATCCATTGATTAATTTCCTTATATGAAATGTAACTCATGTTGTGTTTTATATTTTTGTTCCGTGTATTTTCAGCTGTTTGAAGCTGGTGTACAAAAACAAAGTAAATGTCGCAAAAAAACTAAACTCAAGAATGGGACGCATAGAAATAGAGCACATAGAACAGATCTACCGACCAAAAGTTACAATTGCAGCTTTAACAGTATTGTTTGCGTGTGTTTCTTTAGCATCGGACCAGGGTTCACTCTGCTCCATGTTGGACGTGGAGCAGGCCCAGCAAGCCATGGAGCTCTCCCATGAGCTGAGTCGGAGGGTGGCTGCGTCCGAGGCCGCCGCTCTGAAGGCAGGGTAGGTGTACTGCGCCTTTGGGTGGGGCAGACAGTTAAAGGAGCTTGACTTAGCAGAGAAGGGAATTTAGTTATTGAAGGTCTTACATATACGTATGTTTAACACTACTTACTGACTGAATGCACTGACAATAGCATGAATGCCGAAACTTTGTTCATCTTCCTCTAAAGGTAGGTGTAGGTGTGTGTGTGTGCTTTTTTTTCACTCTGAGGTTGGTGTAATATGGGGAAATTGTGAACATTATGATAATGCCCTTATAGTGTAAGAGCTTTTTGAAAAGGCTGCTTAAAATTTCTGCCTGTTTTGGTGGGATGGAGTTTTGGTAAATTAGTAAATAGACCAATAAGAAAGGGTTCCAAACCTCTCTGTCCTCTCAGACAGTCCTAGCAGTCTTTGCTTAAAAAAATTGCTCTTTGCTAAGAAGCAAATTTTGTTTCTTTTTGACAATTTTAATTGAAAACAATCATAGGTGCTTACTTGTTAACCAGAAATTATTTGAAATTGAGATTTAAAAATAAAATAAAAAACGGCTTCATTTAAGATGAACTAATAATTACACCAATTTTCATATATTACCTTCACTCTGATTTTGATTGTGGACCCGCAACACTGTTCAGTTAAATATGTTTTAAGTCTGTGACCTGGTCACACCTGTAGTTTGCAAGTAAACAATGCCGGTGTTTGTCAGTTGTTAAGCTTCGCTTCATAGAGTGGTCTGCTTTTGATGATGTATAAAAGCATATATCATCGCAGACACGACGAAGAGGTCAATTTCTAGAAGACTGCTCTTTAGACTTGCAAAACTTAAAGAAGCTGGTCTCTCTATCTCTATACAGGGATGGCTCTCCTGCTCTGCTCACGGGCAAAGTCCTCCAACTGGAAGAGATCCTCAGACAGCTTCAGTTCGACCTCAGAAAGGTAAAGTCAGCTCCCCGAAGCACATCATGTCCAGTGAACCACTTACCATATGTAAGAATAATAACATGGTCATTTTTAGCAAATTAATTTTATCCAAAGTAATGTGCAGCTAACACATGAATCAGCATACTACTATGGTGTACTAGAATGGTCTATACAATTGATCTGTTCTAAAATGTACACTTCTCTGTTGGTGTATTTTGTAAATCATAGGGACGTTTTGTCAGCAACCAGAAAAATATGTCTTTATCGGACCTGATAAACGACCAGAATAGGATTGCTTTCCCATGATGTGTTGATGTCGTCATATAATATACAACTTTACCTGGTTGTAACAGAGGACAGACAGTTGGTTGTAATCTGGTTATATGTCTTCTCATTCAGAAAACCAGTGTACAACCAGACAATTATGTCATAATGAAGATAAATGTTGTCCTCTGTGCCAGATGGTGATCATATGTAAAAGCCAATGCCGTCATGCCAGGTTGCGTAATAACCTGTGTGTGTGTGTGTGTGTTCCCTCACCACAGGAGCAAGAGGACAAGGCCATGTTGCAGGAGCAGGTCCAGCACTTGCGTCAGGACAACATGCGTCTGCACGAGGAGAGCCAAACGGCAGCCGCTCAGCTCAGGAGGTTCAGTGAATGGTTCCTACACTCGGTCGACAACAAGAAGCCCTGAGAAAAAAGGAAGACAAAAAACACTGACACATACACACACTGACACACTGCAACATGGCCGTTAACTCCACATTACCTGAGCCAGTGGCATGTCAAGAGGGACGATGTCTGCAGTGATTCAAAGTGAATAGCCATCGCATGAGAACGAGAAGTTGCGAGTTAGCGTGCTAATGCTAGTAGCGTTGTTTTAAAATCAAAACAACAACATGAATTAGTGTAAATATACCAAGGGGCCAGGGGGAGGGTAAAGGGATACATTTATAGAAGGTTTAGATAAAGGGGAGGAAGGGAAGAATGTATCAGACCTCATGTTTTTGGCTATTTGCTTATAGGAAGGAACATGTGAATTTAAAACAAATGAATGTAACTTATGTGAAATCTATATTCTTTTGCCGAATAAGGCAAATGTAAAATGTATCAGCTCCCTCAGTAAACAACAATGAAAAGAAGTTCACCCAAATAAACTGACTCAACTTTACCTTGACTTTTAATGTATTATAAAACAACTGAAATAACTAAGGTGTTATAAGGTTCTTGTATAAAAAAAAAGCTAATCTTTAGTAAGTTTTGTAGAGTACTCCACTGTTTTCAACAAAAAAAATAGAAATTGTCCTAGCAATAAATATGGTGATAGTCACAAAACTGTTATTAATGGTTAGCACTGATTGTGGTGTTGTCGAGATTGCGGTTGTATTGGATTTCTTGGAAGTGTTTATTTTGCAGGAACAAAAATGTGCCTGACTTTAACCAGTGGTGTATGGATACTGTAGTCTTTTCTGTTGTTGTAGTACCTCGTCCTTTTCCAACCCCACGCCTTGTCAACTACTCTCACTAATGATGTCTACCATGATATTATTACCTTTTTATTTTTGCCACAGAGAAAAGTATTCTTATGCAGTTGACCCCGAACACTTGCAGGTACACAAGGTACCGCCAAGTGTATGAATTATGTATTTTCAATGCCAAAATGTGTTTGATGGTCTTTGTACAGTACTTCAGAGAAAGTGTCTTGTATTTAACACTCTTATTTAAATTTACCCTCCAAATTGTTTATTTTAATATTGAGTATTTTGTTCTTTTCTGCACTAAAAAAGATTAACGGCTCCTTATTGGCAATATCTGTATAGTTGGCAAGAGATAAGATATAAATACTATATACATATAAAGGGTTATTTCTGGGAAGTCCAACGTTTGGATGCTGCTAGAAGACAGCCTGTTGTTTTTGTATGCCTTTCTTTCTTTGTAAGGTGTTTTGTTAACGATGGGACAAAAGGTTTGCTTTTTTAATAAATGTAGGATGTTGGAAAAACAAAATGGACTCAACAGTGTCATTTAATTCCAGCCACAACGTTTGTGAGTATCAAGGTATTTTTTTGTAAGGTTCAGTGCTGTTTTGCGGACAGAAAATGTCTTAAAGAGACCGCCCATAGTATGTTCTTGACAAAATAATCAGTGCCACAGTGTTTGATAAGTGCCATGCAGTCATTTGTCGTATTGAATTATGGGTAACACTTGTACAGGGACCACATATTAGGCACAATTGGGAATCTGCATAGTAGCAGATGTGCCTTTTTTATAGGTCAGGCCATTATTCAAAACGGCTCTCTAAAGGATCTAGCAAAAGGGATGCCTGGCTGGCTGGGAAGCAGGTGTTCTCGAGTGTAGCACACTGTCATCATATCTTATTAGATCCAGATGGGCCACCAGTGTCCACAAGCATCACCCATATGAACCTTTTGAATAATTCATGGTTTGGAAGAAATATCATTATATTCCTTTCGAAATAGAATTTTCAGATCTGGATCCTGGAGCCATGTGGAACTAATAAAAAATATATATACTGCTAAAAAAAATAAAGGGAACACTAAAATAACACATCCTAGATCTGAATGAATGAAATATTCTTATTAAATACTTTTTTCTTTACATAGTTGAATGTGCTGACAACAAAATCACACAAAAATGATCAATGGAAATCAAATGTATCAACCCATGGAGGTCTGGATTTGGAGTCACACTCAAAATTAAAGTGGAAAACCACACTACAGGCTGATCCAACTTTGATGTAATGTCCTTAAAACAAGTCAAAATTAGGCTCAATAGAGTGTGTGGCCTCCACGTGCCTGTATGACCTCCCTACAACGCCTGAGCATGCTCTTGATGAGGTGGCGGATGGTCTCCTGAGGGATCTCCTCCCAGACCTGGACTAAAGCATCCGCCAACTCCTGGACAGTCTGTGGTGCAACGTGGCGTTGGTGGATGGAGCGAGACATGATGTCCCAGATGTGCTCAATTGGATTCAGGTCTGGGGAACGGGTGGGCCAGTCCATAGCATCAATGCCTCTTGCAGGAACTGCTGACACACTCCAGCCACATGAGGTCTAGCATTGTCTTGCATTAGGAGAAACCCAGGGCCAACTGCACCAGCATATGGTCTCACAAGGGGTCTGAGGATCTCATCTCGGTACCTAATGGCAGTCAGGCTACCTCTAGCGAGCACATGGAGGGCTGTGCGGCCCCCCAAAGAAATGCCACCCCACACCATGACTGACCCACCACCAAACCGGTCCTGCTGGAGGATGTTGCAGGCAGCAGAACGTTCTCCACTGCGTCCCCAGACTGTCACATGCTCAGTGTGAACCTGCTTTCATCTGTGAAGAGCACAGCACCTTCTTGCCACAGCTCGCATTGATGTGCCATCCTGGATGAGCTGCACTACCTGAGCCACTTGTGTGGGTTGTAGACTCCGTCTCATGCTACCACTAGAGTGAAAGCACCGCCAGCATTCAAAAGTGACCAAAACATCAGCCAGGAAGCATAGGAACTGAGAAGTGGTCTCTGGTCCACACCTGCAGAACCACTCCTTTATTGGGGGTGTCTTGCTAATTGCCTATCATTTCTACCTGTTGTCTATTCCATTTGCACAACAGCATGTGAAATGTACTGTCAATCAGTGTTGCTTCCTAAGTGGACAGTTTGATTTCACAGAAGTGTGATTGACATTGTGTTGTTTAAGTGTTCCCTTTATTTTTTTGAGCAGTGTATATACAGTGCCTTGCGAAAGTATTCGGCCCCCTTGAACTTTGCGACCTTTTGCCACATTTCAGGCTTCAAACATAAAGATATAAAACTGTATTTGTTTGTGAAGAATCAACAACAAGTGGGACACAATCATGAAGTGGAACGACATTTATTGGATATTTCAAACTTTTTTAACAAATCAAAAACTGAAAAATTGGGCGTGCAAAATTATTCAGCCCCTTTACTTTCACTGCAGCAAACTCTCTCCAGAAGTTCAGTGAGGATCTCTGAATGATCCAATGTTGACCTAAATGACTAATGATGATAAATACAATCCACCTGTGTGTAATCAAGTCTCCGTATAAATGCACCTGCACTGTGATAGTCTCAGAGGTCCGTTAAAAGCGCAGAGAGCATCATGAAGAACAAGGAACACACCAGGCAGGTCCGAGATACTGTTGTGAAGAAGTTTAAAGCCGGATTTGGATACAAAAAGATTTCCCAAGCTTTAAACATCCCAAGGAGCACTGTGCAAGCGATAATATTTAAATGGAAGGAGTATCAGACCACTGCAAATCTACCAAGACCTGGCCGTCCCTCTAAACTTTCAGCTCATACAAGGAGAAGACTGATCAGAGATGCAGCCAAGAGGCCCATGATCACTCTGGATGAACTGCAGAGATCTACAGCTGAGGTGGGAGACTCTGTCCATAGGACAAGAATCAGTCGTATATTGCACAAATCTGGCCTTTATGGAAGAGTGGCAAGAAGAAAGCCATTTCTTAAAGATATCCATAAAAAGTGTTGTTTAAAGTTTGCCACAAGCCACCTGGGAGACACACCAAACATGTGGAAGAAGATGCTCTGGTCAGATGAAACCAAAATTGAACTTTTTGGCAACAATGCAAAACGTTATGTTTGGCGTAAAAGCAACACAGCTGAATACACCATCCCCACTGTCAAACATGGTGGTGGCAGCATCATGGTTTGGGCCTGCTTTTCTTCAGCAGGGACAGGGAAGATGGTTAAAATTGATAGGAAGATGGATGGAGCCAAATACAGGACCATTCTGGAAGAAAACCTGATGGAGTCTGCAAAAGACCTGAGACTGGGACGGAGATTTGTCTTCCAACAAGACAATGATCCAAAACATAAAGCAAAATCTACAATGGAATGGTTCAAAAATAAACATATCCAGGTGTTAGAATGGCCAAGTCAAAGTCCAGACCTGAATCCAATCGAGAATCTGTGGAAAGAACCGAAAACTGCTGTTCACAAATGCTCTCCATCCAACCTCACTGAGCTCGAGCTGTTTTGCAAGGAGGAATGGGAAAAAATGTCAGTCTCTCGATGTGCAAAACTGATAGAGACATACCCCAAGCGACTTACAGCTGTAATCGCAGCAAAAGGTGGCGCTACAAAGTATTAACTTAAGGGGGCTGAATAATTTTGCACGCCCAATTTTTCAGTTTTTGTTTTGTTAAAAAAGTTTGAAATATCCAATAAATGTCGTTCCACTTCATGATTGTGTCCCACTTGTTGTTGATTCTTCACAAAAAAATACAGTTTTATATCTTTATGTTTGAAGCCTGAAATGTGGCAAAAGGTCGCAAAGTTCAAGGGGGCCGAATACTTTCGCAAGGCACTGTATACATACACACACACACACACACACACACACACTACTGTTCAAAAGTTTGGAGTCACTTAGAAATGTACTTGTTTTTGAAAGAAAAACACTTTTTGTCCATTATTAAAATAACATCTCATTGATCAGAAATACAGTGTAGACATTGTTAATGTTGTAAATTACTATTGTAGCTGGAAATGGCTGATTTTTAATGGAATCTCTACATAGGCGCCCATTATCAGCAACCATCACTCCTGTGCACGTTGTGTTAGCTAATCCAAGTTTATCATTTTAAAAGGCTAGTAGAAAACCATTTTGCAATTATGTTACAACAGCTGAAAACTGTTGTTCCAATTAAAGAAGTAATAAAACTGTCCTTCTTTCGACTAGTTGAGTATCTGGAGCATCAGCATTCATGTGTTTGATTACAGGGTCAAAATGGCCAGAAACAAAGTACTTTCTTCTGAAATTCGTCTGGACATCTGCCGATTCCAGCTACAATAGTCATTTACAACAATAACAATGTCTACACTGTATTTCTGAACTATTTTATATTTTAATGAACAAACAAATGTTTTCTTTCCTAAACAAGGACATTTCTAAGTGACCCCGAACTTTTGAACGGTAGTGTATATTTGCCCAGAAATGATGGTACTGTAAAGTATTTGGCTCAGAGGTATCTTTTACCGGAGTAGGCCAACTAGGTATTATGGCAAGGTGGCACAAGTGAAATTTTGCTCCGAGTGCAAATATCTGTCAACCTTTCCTCTTGTACTGTAGAATTCACACAATATTAATCCCACTATAATTGTTTTTATTCCTTTTCGGTTAGACTTCACATATTGGAATGTTTTGTGTGTTGAGAAATGCGAGCATAGAATTTTCCTAAAACCCCACACAACCAAACTAGTAAACCAGTCTCTTATGAAAACCTCAAATGCATTTTGAAAACAAGTCCTAGATTTGGTCGACACCAGTTTAACTCTCATGTCCAACTAAGAAGGCAACATACTCGCATTGTGTCCAACAGATGAGCCATTATGTATGGCAGATGGAGAACATTCCCATCCCTTAGGGACAATAGCCTGTGGTTTGGTGGGAAAGTCTGTACAGTTGTCAGCCCAGCCTGACTACAACAGTAGGCCTATGTCCCAGATGGCTCTCCTGCAGCCTCCAGCCACCCAATTTAGGTCCCATTACCTCACCTCTCTCCATATGGTTTGACCGCAGATGTAAAAAAGTGGAGGAACCGAGAGAGACACACACCCACTCGCACATGCAATTGGGAGCAGGCATGCACGTCATTGAGGTCCAGGAGGAGTAGCAAGGTTAGGTTGGAGATGAAGAAGAGAGTTTTTAAAAAAAATGAGGGCCCAAGAGAAACAGAAAGGAGAGGAGGAGAAACATTGAGGAGAAGAGAGATGTAACAGGAGAGGCATCCTGCAAGGAGGGGAAGACAAATGGGCCAAGAAAATAGTTCAAAGTTAAGTTTTTTTTAAGATGAATGGAAGAGAAAAGGGAGAAGTTGGATGGATGGAGTGCTGAATATTCAATGGAGTGCCATTGTCGCCCCCTTTACTCTAGCTCATGTTTCACCTTCCATTTTAAAACCCCAGCGTTCTCCTCACTGGAGCCGACCAGAGTATTTTCATTATTGATTAAGCACTTTGGTGGTTGCGTGGGAAGCGTATGGAGCACCTGCCGCATGACGAAGTGCTGTTAGGATGAGAGCCCCGATCCAAGGAATCTGACACGAAATGAGAAGACACTGCATCCCGTCCCTCCCAATGACTTAATGGAACAACACTTTACAAAGATGCTTGCAAAGCACAAGGCATGCTAAAACCCGAACAGAAGCGTTCAACCGAAGGGACAAAGAAAGCTACACAATGTTGTGTAGTGCCGGAGTTTGTCATGGAGAGAGATCTATAACTCATAGATTGGATAACCTGGTTTCACACAACAAATGCTGTGAGAGAGGGAAAAAAGATCAATGCATTGGCGTTTTTCACTGTGTTCTACACACACAATGGAAAGCAGGGAGTGTAGAGAAAGATCAGAGACCTCTATGGCTCAGGGTGAAGCTGCAAATTGCACAATGTTTTCAGCAGTGGTGCCCCGAAGGTTTGCGCTTTCTAGGCCAGAGTGTATTCTCAGCAGTGAGCCTTAGGTCAAAATGAGAACATTCTACAAAAATAATAATGGGAATGCAATGGTAATTTGGAGTATATTGTTGTGTATGTGACCGACCATGTATAGAAGCTTCACCTAAGCATCATTCGGCCTCCATTGTCTTTTCTCTTCACTGCGTAGTCATTCCAAATAAGTTGGAACATTGTTTCTGCCCCAAACGAATCAAGGGCTTGATGATAAGTTGAGTAGTTGGAACAGTTAAAATGGGGTTTTTTCAAATAATAATCTTTCAAATGAAATATTTACGCATAAGCTGTAGAAGTTCAAATCTACAGTGCAACGTGTATGTTTATGGGAAGAAACCAAAGTGAGCTAGAGGTCACCATTCGTTTCACTTCAGTATGCCCCCTTTTCTTTTCATCAATTATATATGTAAATGAAGCAATCAATAAAGCGTTGTAATAAACAGTCATTAAGCGTTAGATAGTAACCGTAGTAGTAGTAGTGGTTGGTGAACAGTACAGTATGTATGCGTGTGGTGAGTGGTGAGCATGCGTGAGGATGTATGGGTGTGCATGTTTTTAAGGATGATTTACATCCTAAAAAAAAACTCTTTCAGGAAAGTTCACAGGAAGGTCAGTGAAAATGAGTTAAGGATTTGCATTTTGTTTCAGATTTTTGGCCCTGGATCTCATAATTACAACATTATTTAAAGTTTAAAAAACAGTAGAATTTGTTTATTGGAACATATAGGCCTATAGCGCTTTTAGTTACAGAAAGATACATACAGTTCAGGAGTCCATAAGCAGAGACGAAGGATATCAGGGATCTGGAAAGATTCTGTATGGAGGTCTAATATCCCTCCCAATGTGGTCTAATATCCCGCCCAATGTGTTCTAATATCCCTCTCAATGTGTTCTCCAATCTCATAAAACATTTTAGAAAAAGCCTCAGTGTTATTATCCTTGCAAGGTGAGCATGCTGCAGTATTGATAATAGGGGATCCAATCATGTTGACCCAGTCTTTTTGAGATTTGTTTTATTACTTGTTAAAAAAAATCAATTTCTCCGAGCAATTGTATTAGCATATAATAATAGATTTTTTAAAACATTTTTAACTCAGTATTTGTATTATTTATTTTATACAGTCTTTTTTTTGCTTATCTTTATCAAGGGTGCCAATACTTCCGGACCCCACTGTCTTTCAGTACATTAAATGCAGACTCAGCGTTATGAAGTAGATGCAGAAAGTTAACAGCATAGTAGGTCAATTTCCACAACAACTGAGAGCGTTGAAGCGCAAGGCTCTACTTCTCCGGCTGTTTGGAACAGCGTGAAGTGAACCCGTGCACATGCGCAGATGCTGTGTGAGAGCGTGGTCTTGCATCTCGCTCATCGCAATATCTGCGGTGCCGCTCGTGGCAGTGTCATTTCGCCGAGTCTCCCTTTAAGTCAGCGTTTCGTAATAAAATACAATACAACTGTTGTTGTAAAATGGAAATGTGTCTGCTGTATTATGTGGGGTTTTTCCCCCCCAACCCCTTCTGACATATGAACATACACTCACAGGAGAGCCTGGAAGCAGCACAGGGTCAGCACACGGTCAGCTAAAGAGGAGCACCCCGGAGCAGTTTAGGGATTAAGTGCCTTGCTCAATGGCATAACGGCAGTGGGTGGCACCTCGCTCCCGCCAGATTGTTCCCCGTCAGCCCTGGAATTTGAACCGGCAACCCTTTGTTCACTGACCTGCTTCTCCAGCCTTGAGGCTACTGCCTCAGAAAAACGAAACATATTTTGGTCCCTGTTTAAGCAAAATATTATTTATAAAGGCTTTATATAGCATTCATAAAGATCAAGGCAGACATAAAGATAAAGATAAGCACTACGACAATGCTTCACAAGTCATCTTTAAGCCTATGTCATATTCTATAAATGGTGTATAAAGGGTACATAACCTTTCCCACAGTATGGTGAATTGGGAAATGTTCTAGAAGAAAAAGAAACGCACACCTATTTAGGCGAGGTGCTGGCTAGCGGAGTAGAAAACCGAGTAGAATTGGCAAATGTAACATTCTACAGCATTTATAGAGTATGACTTACACGTATAGATGATTTGTGAAGCATTTATGTACGCTACATTTAAGCCTGTATAAGTTGTACTCCGTTTAAAGTGGCACCCGTTTTTTTCAATAAAGTGTTTAAAGTCACTAACAGGCTTATGTTATGAGCTATACGTGCATGTGATAATGACTTGAACAAAAGGATCTGCTCTGAGTTGTACTTTGACTTTCCCACAGGATGTATCACCATAGAAACCCAGCATTCCTTTTATAATCAGCACTAGAACACATAAAAAGAATATGGCTTCTACTGTGGCATCGATGCATTGAAAACTGTCAGCGTCTCTCACAACCACAATACTGGTCCACACATGGCGACAATCCAATCGAGAGAGCCACAGGTCCAGATGTCAGTGTCTCTGTGTACACTACACCTCCCCTCTAATCTCCAAGAGATCCTGCAGGCACATATTTCTGTCTATTTTTCTGCATAGGTTATCTAAACATAGGTATTTACCTGTTCAATTGTTATTTAAATGAATGATCCACATTGATTCTTTAACAATGTTTATGCCCTTAGGAGTTTAGTACAGTGGTATATTCTATCATAACCCAAGAATTAAAGCAATTTTGGAATTTTCTAAAGTCTGGCAACCTTGCCAGCAAGCATGCCAGCTAAGATAGTTAGACAAGCTACTCTAAATGGATTGATAGCCTGAAATGGCTTGGTAGCTAGTTTTGAGGTTGGGAGATTGGGAACCTATCTAGCTGGCTAGTTAAAGCCAACTTCATAAAATTACTAGGCATTACAGAGAAACACCAAAACCGTTTTATTATTCATCAAAAAGAGAAACACCAAAACCGTTTTATTATTCATCAAAAAGGAATAGCTAGATCAAATTCACTTACAAACATACCTCCTACCTTTGCTCCGTGGTGCACCTTGGAAGAAACCCTGACATATATTTTCTGTATAAATAATTGTGATCAAGCGTGGGCTTAAAAATGAAGTTGTCATTAATTTAACATCTGAAAAATTAAGAAGCAGGACAAATCTGAGGGGGCACATGCCCTTCCGCCCCCTATGGGCATGACACCTCTGGGTATGCTGTAATTCCGCATCAGCCAGTGGGTTTTGTAATCGACACCATTTATGTGTGACGGAGAGTGGATGTCTTTGTCTCCTCTGGACTGGAGAAATAAAAGGCTTATAACAAAGTCCCATGGAGATACCGCCTGTTCCATCTGTTTTTCTCTTGCTGAAAACATCTGGGCTCAAATTCACATAATACTTACGAAAAAACGCAAGAAGCGTCTGGTCTCTGCTTTTCTCTAGTGTCTGTATCCAGAGTTATTCCTTAGTTTGCATTGTTAAGGCAGACAATAAGGAGATTTCTTTTCCCACATTTTGTCAATGGCCAATATACAATAGCCCTGTTCACCAGACGTGCTACCTTGTCCCGGACCTGATGTTTTCGGCCCTCTCTCTCTCTCTACCGCACCTGCGTCTCTAACTCTGAATGATCGGCTATGAAAAGCCAACTTTACTCCTGAGGTGTTGACCTGTTGCATACTCTACAACCACTGTGATTATTATTATTTGACCCTGCTGGTCATCTATGAGCGTTTGAACATCTTGGCCATGTCCTGTTATAATCTCCACCCGGCACAGCCAGAAGAGGACTGGCCAACCTCAGAACCTGGTTCCTCTCTAGGTTTCTTCCTAGGTTCCTGCCTTTCTAGGGAGTTGTTCCTAACCACCGTGCTTCTACATCTGCATTGCTTGCTGTTTGGGGTTTTAGGCTGGGTTTCTGGATAGCACTTTGTGACATCGGCTGATGTAAGAAGTGCTTTATAAATACATTTGATTGGTTAATTGATTAATGTCCAAGTGGAATTATGATTTTCGAATTTTTACAAATTCATTCAAAGTAAAAAGCTGAAATGTCTTCAGTCAATAAGGATTAAACCCATTTGTTTTTGCAAGCGTAAATAAATTCAGAGTTAACATTTGCTTAACAAGTCACATAACCCATTGCATGGACTCTGTGTGCAATAATAGTGTTTAACAGTATTTTTTAATGACTACCTCATCTCTGTACTCCACACATACAATTATTGTTAGGTCCCTCGGGCAAGCAGTGAATTTCAAACACAGATTCAACAACAAAGACCTGGGAGGTTTTCCAATGCCTCGCAAAGAAGGGCACCTATTGGTACATTGAATATCCCTTTGAGCATGGTGAAGTTATTAATTACACTTTGGATGGTATATCAAGTTAAAGTTAAATAAATGTTCAATAAAATAAAATAAATAAAACAACACTCCCAGTCACTACAAAGATACAGGCGTCTCGGTTGCCGGAGAGGAAGGAAACCGCTCAGGGATTTCACCATGAGGCCATGAGTGACTTTAAAACAGTTACAGAGTTTAATGGCTATGATAGAAGAAAACTGAGGATGGGTCAACAACATTGTAGTTACTCCACAATACTAACCTAATTGACAGAGTGAAAAGAAGGAAGCCTGTAAAGAATACTATTTTGGCAAGGTGTTATGTTTGGGGCTTATGCAATACAACACATTACCAGGTAACACTTTCCATATTTTCAAGCATAGGGGTGGTAGCATCATGTTATGGGTATGCTTGTAATCTTTAAGGACTGGGGAATTTTTCAGGATAAAAAGTAAACGGAATGGAACTAAGCACAAGCAAAATCCTAGAAGAAAACCTGGTTGAGTCTGCTTTCCTCCAGACACTGGGAAATGAATTCACCTTTCAGCAGGACAATAACCTAAAACACAAGGCTAAATCTACACAGTTCTGAATGAAATCTGCTTGACAATTTATGGCAAGACCTGAAATTGTTGTCTAGCAATAATCAACAACTAATTTGACAGAGCTTGAAAAGAAAAATGGGCAAATTTTACACAATCCAGCACTTAGAGACTTACCCAGAAAGGCAGATTTTTAGGTTGTCAGCTCGGGGATTCGATCCAGCAACCTTTACGGTTACTGACCAACACTCTAAACACCAGGCTACCTGCCGCCCTTGATCATGTTTGGTACTTACTATATGATTTTGTTGTAAACTGTAGAATACTATACTACAAACTGTAGTATCCCTCAATTACGTAATGCTTACTTTATAATTGTCTCATATACTGTGTAGAATATTATACTCCACCCTGTAGTATTCCTTGATTGTGTAGTGCTTACTAGTTTTTTTTATACTGTAGAATACTATACTACACACTGTTGTATCACTTGATCATGTAGTGTTTAATATACACTGTTGTAGTATACTCTAGAATACTATACTATACGCTGTACTATCGCTCAATCATGTGTAGTACTTACTATAGAATTTTGTAGTACATTGTAGAATACACTACATACTGTAATATCCCTCAATCATGTCTAATACTTAGGATGGAATTTTGTAGTATACTATAGAATGTATAGAATAATAATAACCCAATAACAAACCTCTTTGCCAATAACAGATTTATTTACAGTTTTAGTTTTCCTCTCAGACCTCTCCCAGACAGTCCTAGCAATACTATTGCTTTTTTTTACCCATATCCCAATTTGTGTCACCCACGAGTGAGAAACACACAGTTGAAGTCGGAAGTTTACATACACTTAGGTTGGAGTCATTAAAACTCATTTTTCAACCACTCCACAAATTTCTTGTTAACAAACTATAGTTTTGGCAAGTCGGTTAGGACATCAACTTTGTGCATGATACAAGTAATTTTTCCAACAATTGTTTACAGTCAAATGCCATCATTTGAGTCAATTGGAGGTGTACCTGTGGATGTATTTCAAGGCCTACCTTCAAACTCAGTGCCTCTTTGCTTGACATAATGGGAAACTCAAAAGAAATCAGCCAAGACCTCAGAAAAAATTGTAGACCTCCACAAGCCTGGTTCATCCTTGGGACGAATTTCCAAACACGTTCATCTGTACAAACAATAGTACGCAAGTATAAACACCATGGGACCAAGCAGTCGTCATACCGCTCAGGAAGGAGACTCGTTCTGTCTCCTAGAGATGAATGTACTTTGGTGCGAAAAGTGCAAATCAATCCCAGAACAACAGCAAAGGACCTTGTGAAGATGCTGGAGGAAACAGGTACAAAAGTATCTATCTCCACAGTTAAACAAGTCATATATCGACATAACCTGAAAGGCCGCTCAGCAAGGAAAAAGCCACTGCTCCAAAACCGCCATTAAAAAAAGCCAGACTGAGGTTTGCAACTGCACATGAGGACAAAGAATGTACTTTTTAGAGAAATGTCTTCTGGTCTGATGAAACAAAAACAGAAATGTTTGGCCATAATGACCATCGTTATGTTTGGAGGAAAAATGGGGAGGCTTGCAAGCTGAAGAACACCATCCCAAACGTGAAGCACGGGGGTGGCAGCATCATGTTGTGGGGTGCTTTGCTGCAGGAGGGACTGGTGCACTTCACAAAATAGATGGCATCATGAGGGAGGGAAAATTCTGTGGATATATTGAAGCAACGTCTCAAGACATCAGTCAGGAAGTTAAAGCTTGGTTGCAAATGGGTCTTCCAAATGGACAATGACCCCAAGCATACTTCCAAAGTTGTGGCAAAATGGCTTAAGGACAACAAAGTTGAGGTATTGGAGTGGACATCACAAAGCCCTGACCTCAATCCCATAGAAAATTTGTGGGCAGAACTGAAAAAGCGTGTGCGAGCAAGGAGGCCCTACACTTATTGTGGGAAGCTTGTGGAAGGCTACCCAAAATGTTTGACCCAAGTTAAACAATTTAAAGGCAATGCTACCAAATACTAATTGAGTGTATGTAAACTTCTGACCCACTGTGAATGTGATGATGGAAATAAAAGCTGAAATAAATCATTCTCTCTACTATTATTCTGACATTTCACATTCTTCAAATAAAGTGGTGATCCTAACTGACCTGAAACAGGGAATTTTTACTAGGATTAAATGTCAGAATTGTGAAAAACTGAGTTTAAATGTATTTGGCTAAGGTGTAAGTAAACTTCCGACTTCAACTGTGCATGCCAAGTATAGACTGTATATTGTGTTCCCTTCAGGTAATAGAAAAGAGCAGAAGCTCTAAACTATCCATTCAGGCTCAAGTCCCATCTACCTACAGGTTATGGAAAATGTTTTATTTTAGTATTTGTCCAGTACGTATCCTCAAGGAGAAGGCCCCCACTTCTATGACAAAGATAATAAAGCAAATACAATAGGGTAAATAATTCGGTATTGTCGGCAAAAACACTACAGTAAATACTACAGTATACTACAGTCATAGCCACAAAAACAGCAGATTATTTGTTCCTGCTGCGTTAGGCTCTATTCAACGTTAGCTTCTTATTTCATCCTTCTATCTGGCTAAGTAATTCTAGCCAGAGCCCTTCAACATTACTGCAATAGAAGTCGCTGCCGGCAGCTAGCCACCTGGCTGACATATCTTTAAGCGACTATTTACCAGTTGTGCACTCATTCTCCGAGAGTGTATTTTTGTTCGTTTGGGGGATGTCTGTAGACACAGCGTGAGTCTGGTTTTAAAATGGCCTTTTGTCCGGGTATCTCGCAAACACATTGTCAGCTGCGTCTCTAGTTGCCTACTTGACCTGACTATGAGTGGAGGTAGTTCGTTTCACGTCTCAGGCCCCCGGCCTGTGCTGCGAGTTGGTGGTGTTAGCCGTTTGAGGGAAATCATATCAAATCAAATTGTATTTGTCACATACACATGGTTAGCAGATGTTAATGCGAGTGTAGCGAAATGCTTGTGCTTCTAGTTCTGACAGTGCAGTAATATCTAGCAAGTAAGTGGTGAATGTGCTGCTAAAAAGACAAATCCGGAAGGCAAATCCGGGGAACGCAGGCAAACATAACGAAGAAACCACTGTTCATGATCCCATTTGTTAGCAAAGAGTCAGGCACGGTTAGAACTCAGTCAGAAAAATAATATAGCCGAAGCTATCTGAGCTTTAATCAAACGCTGGGAGCAATATTAAATGTTGACCCGTAATTGATTTTCTTTATTGTGTACAAAATAAATGTTTGTATTATTATTATTATTTTATTATTTATTTTTATTACCAAGGTCCGGACCTTGGTGTCCTCATATGTAGTTACGGCTCTGCTGATAATGGTTAGCGACTTTTCCATAGTTGAAACAAGCAAGCAGACTTGAAACAAATAGTCTGCAAACTTCCAAGTGCAACAGTGAGGGATGCACAGTGGTATTCTAACTCACCAGAGGAGGCTGACTGTAACAGTCATATCCTGCGGGTGACCTGGTTACTGTGCCAACAAATCATGTAATCGGCAATGAAGTTGCCACAAAGACAAGGCCTTCTTTTCAGATCCCCTGAGCAGTGCGTCAGTATACAATGCAAAACACAACATCCATTTCCCGCACGCACACATCCACAAACACACAAGGCCAGGCATTTGCATTGCTACACATAGATTTCAGAGAGGAATACAACATACAGTGTAAGGCTGAATGAATTGTACACGTAGACGTCACACCACCGTGCAGAAACATGAAGCATTTCCTTCACAGGAAGCAAACTCACATTTGCCAATGCCATCTGTCATGTAATGTCATGGCGTCATATATACATTAGGAACACCTTCTTAATATTGAGTTGCACCCCCTTTTGCCCTCAGTCGGGGCATAGATTCTACAACTGGTTTCTATTACGAGGACAAGCGATTGAACATGTCCACAGTTCTAAAATGGCCTCCAATGAGAAACATGACTTGAAAGCGTTCCACAGGGATGCTGGCCCATGTTGACTCCAATGCTCTCCGCATGTGGTGGACCATTCTAAATACACACGAGAAACTGTTGAGCCTGAAAAACCCAGCAACGTTGCAGTTCTTGACACACTCAAACCGGTGCACCTGACACCTACATACCCGGGTTCAAAGGCACTTAAATCTTTTGTCTTGCCCATTCACCCTCTGAATGGTACACATACACAATACAAGTTGTCTCAAGGCTTAGAAATCCTTCTTTAACCTGTGTCCTCCCCTTCATCTGCACTGATTGAAGTGGATTTAGTAAGGGATCATAGCTTTCCCCCCCTACATGTTACGTATTTACTAATCAAATGTCCACCCGGACTATTCACATTAATCCCCCCTGCCTTTTGTTTTTACACTGCTGCTACTCGCTGTTTATTATTTATGCAGTCACTTTATTCCTACCTACATGTACAAATTACCTTGACTAACCTGTACCCCCGCACATTGACTCGGTACTGGTACCTCCTGCACATAGTCTCGTTATTGTTCTTTTATTTTGTTACTGGGATTTTTTTTTAAACTTGTTTTACTTTAGTTTATTTATTTATCTTAACTTAACTATCTTAACTTAACACATTTCTTGATCTGCATGGTTGGTTACTTGGAAACTAAGCATTTCACAGTAAGGTCTACTACACCTGTTGTATTTAGCACATTTGACAAATAACATTTGATTTGATTTGATTTGACTCACCATGTCACATGTCATGGAAAGAACAAGTGTTCCTAATGTTTTGTACACTCAGTGTATATATGCCATTTAGCAGACAATTTTATCCAAAGCGACTTACAGTCATGCGTGCACTATCCTGGCATGGCAAGCCCCATGTTCTACCAACTGAGCGACAAAACCACGTACTCTGTGTACCAGAGGGGCCTTATTCAGCCAGTAAGGCTTTTTATCTAATTTCATGGTTCACCAATGTGTCATTGAAGCTGGCTTTTTAGGAATGGTTACGTTTGCCCACCTTTTTTTTTAATCTGTTAAAAAAAACAGAAAAACATTATTTTTAGTGCCCCGTATGTGGAGAGTTTAGTCCACCCCAAAGCCTCTTTTCAAAGGGCTCTGATACATTCCACTTTAGGCTTCACTACCCTACAAGATTCTGACATATAATTTGTACTGTGCGTCCTTAACTTATTCATGAAAATCCATTTGGCTTTTTGCAAAACAGCTTAATACACTGACCAATGTTCAAGGGATGTTAGGGCCAATTAAATGTTTCATTACATCTCTCACAAGCAATTGGAGTAGTAAATGAAATAGGTTTTGACGTATGGCTTGATTGCCTTTTGTAGCCTAGCCAACCCAGGTCACCCGTGATACAAGTCAGTGTTCAACGTCCAGCCATGTCTGAGAATGTTGGGAAATGACGTGGAAAACAGCCACTAGAGGCAACATTGAGCACTGCCTCTGATTCCAAAGGTTTCAAGTTCGAATCCAGCGATATAAAAAAAATGTTTGTTGTTGTTTTAAGCCTATCCCAAACCTTAACCCTTACCTGAACTATTGGGAGTTAATGCCGAAACTTAACCTTAAACACTTAGACATTTTACATTTGTAACAACTTTGAAATTTGACGTTTGAGAAACATGGGTGAACGTCTAATTTTGACGTGAGACTGTGAGGGCTTGTTGGAAATAAAACAGAATGCAGAACACCATTTTGTTAGAGTTGCCTGTAGTTCTGTGTCCCCTAAATCAGGCAGGCACATTCCTTCAAATGATGTGGGAGTGCCCTGCAGTTAAATGCTTCTGGGACAAAGTTACAAAATGTGTTTCTAAGTGCATGAATGTTAATATTCAATGCTTTGGATCTACTATGTTACTTAACGATGATAGCTCCTTGAATATCTAAAACAATCAGAGATAATTACTGTTGGCAGGCAGCACGGGCACAGGAGGTGGGTGGTTGGACGGAGACATGTTGGATGGGTGGGGTTGGGGGAATGGGATTGGGGGTTGGGGGGAGGCTCACTTCTTTTTGTTTCTCTTCCTTTACCTGTTATATTTATACTTTGTATTTATGTAAAAACAAAAGGCAGCCCACAGTATGTGTAAATTAACGAATGGAAAAAAATGAATGGAAAATACAATATGAGTTGAATATGAAATTATATGTATATTGTACCTAAACAATTTTGTTCTCACACAAAAAAAATAGTGCCTGTAGGTGTTGGAATACTCTAGGAATAAAGGTGATGGCAGCGTAACTAAACCGCTGAGAAGAAAAACACCAGGAAAGGATTTTGTGTGAGGACATACACGTGTTATGTATTTCAAAACCTTAACAATCTGAAACTGGTTCAGATTCCTCTGTGGGATTCCAGGCTCCTCACATACAGGCACATCCCAGTTATCTGCAGTCATAGTCACTCATGCCTAAACTCTGGAGGATTCTGATCCCATGATCACAGTAACAGGCCACATTTAGAGGCCACATGTATTTACAGTAGTAACGTATTACATGTGACAAGCACAGTAAATGAACCCATTCCTGTGTTGTCATGTTTTGACTATGTGTCTCTGTCACCTCCATCAGTAAACCGTGGGCGATATGATCTGGCCCAGGGGAAGAACTGTGGGAAAAGTGATTCACGCTTTGTTTATAGCCAAGATAAGTGGATAAATCATGTTAGATATTTTGAGTGGACCATCTCTTTAATGCCCGCCAAGAGCCAATGTAGCTGGAACCCTGCTTTCATGGTTCTGTAGAATGTTCTATAGAGAAGTAAAATAAAGATAATTCTTTGAAGGTCCATTTCCCTTCGACATATACTGTAGATTGAATTAAATGGAACTGATGGAATGGTGCGAAATCCTCATGATAACATCTGAAGGAAAAGGAGTGATGGAAAATGTACACTGAGTGTTCAAAACATTGAGAACACCTGCTCTTTCCGTGGCATAGATTGGCCAGGTGAATCCAGGTGAAAGCTATTATCCCTTAAATGATTGTTGACGTCACTTGTTAAATCCACTTCAATCAGTGTAGATGAAGGGGAGGAGACAGGTTAAAGAAGGATTTTTAAGCCTTGAGACAATTGACATTTGGATTGTATGTGGGCCTTCCAGAGGGTGAATGGGGTATGGTAGTAGGTACCAATTAAGGTGCCACCAACGGCCTTTGAACGGGGTATGGTAGTAGGTACCAGTGTTTTTCACGCTCAAGAGTTTCCCGTGTGTATCAAGCACAGGAGGGTTGTGGCACCTTAATTGTGGAGAACGAGCTTGTGGTAATAACTGGAGCGGAATCAGTGGAATGATATCAAATAAATTAAACACATAGTTTGATGTCATTCTATTTGCACTGTTTTTACATTTTTTTTTAACATTTTATGAGCCGCTCTCCCCTCAGCAGCCTCCACTAGTATCAAGAATGGTCCACCACCCAAAGGACATCCAGCCAACTTGACACAACTGTGGGAAGCATTGTAGTCAACATGGGCCAACATCCCTGTGGAAGGCTTTCAAGTCATGTTTCTCATTGGAGGCCATTTTAGAACCGTGGACATGTTTAATCGGTTGTCCTCGTAATAGAAACCAGTTAAATCTATGCAAATATTTCACATTTTTATCTTTCACAACTCTTTTATGATTGTCCAATCATAACCATGCTGTGGTTAAGAACTTGGTAGTACACAGCTTTATATGGCTTCATTTTTACATGGATCTTATTGTTGAATGTTAAAGGGACACTTCATTAAAGCATCACCAGTGTCAATATTATATCAAATCTTTTTGACTACAGAATGTAGAAAATCATCATTGTCAAATGTGTAGACAGACTGTTATGATGCTGGAGATATATTTTTGTATGTTTTAATCTTTCCAAACTTTATTTGTTCCTTTGCAGGTCTTTAGTGCAAGCTCTCTCTTCTTAATATGTTCCCATTTGTCATTTCCAATACATGTTCAAACTTTTTTTTTAAAACAGCTTGGCAAAGGTCATTGGCCAAGAGCAAGAAACTTTTGAAGGCGAGCACAGCACAGTGATGGATTCTTCGAGCTGTCTGTGTACAACAAAACAAATTCATTGCCAGCCTTGTCACAAAGCACCACAAAGCATTGACAGATAACCATCCTAAAAATAACTAGGAGAGAGACAGAACATAGAAAAATGGACTGGAGAGCTCTCTCTCTTTCTCTCTCACTCTCTCTCTCTCTCTCTCTCACTCTCTCACTCTCTCTCTCTCACTCTCTCTCTTTCACTCTCTCTCTTTCTCTCTCTCTCTCTCTCTCTCTCTCTCTCTCTCTCTCTCTCTCTCTCTCTCTCTCTCTCTCTCTCTCTCTCTCTCTCTCTCTCTCTCTCTGTGTGTGTGTGTAATGTAGCCAACAGGAGAGAAATGAGGGTCAGTTGTAGCTCTTATTTTTAGAGGGTTGATGATGCACCTTCTAGAAGATAAATGGTCTCTACTTCTGGTTTTAGTTGACAAGTACAAGGTTGATGAGGAAGACGTCTCCCACCAAGGGGAGGTAGACCTTGGCGCACTCACACACACACGCATGCACACACACATTTACTCTTATATGGTGCCTATGCTGAGCGCTGGTAAGGGGTCTAAGAATGCTGTCTTTAGTGCCTGGAGGAACTGAGATTCCCCCATGCCGTCTAATCTGTCAATCATTTTGATTGACAGAAAAGGAGCCACAGGGCTTGTTTCAGCCGTCAGTCTCCTGTCTGTTCCGATCATTTCTCCTCAAAGACATCAACCTTCCACTGGCTTCACCACCCATCCAAAAATCATGTGTCCGTACTGTTGTCAGTTTATGTAGATTGTCTCTGTGTTTCTTCTTGGATCTCCTCTCCCATGGTCTGCTGTCGTCACGTTTACCTTTTCTTCTTTTTCAATGAATCCCTATTTCATTTTAAGAATTTGTGCCATTTTGTGCAGATTCTATGAGAAATAGTGGAGACCTACTGATATTGTCAAAGTCATTATGTAGGATAGTGGCTGGAGGATACAATGACAGTCCTACATTTGTTTGTTTCTCACTCACTAAAAAAGGCCCGTTGTCCAAAAGACTGGCCCAACATTTTTAAAACAGACATGCATGGGCAGCACAACCAAAGGGCACATTTAAGGTACTCTTTTTGTCCTAAGGCACCGGTTGCTATCCAGATAGGAACATAGCGTGGGTGCCACACACTGTTGCCATGGGATCAATATTTAATGTCCTCCTTCCATTTCCTCATACAACCTCTGTTAATTGTGCAACTGGCATTACGACCGGCTCAGCAGGACCCTGCAATGGCTTCCTTTTTTAGGATGCTCCCCTCTTGCATTCTCCTTTGTTGACTTGTCATTCCCTGGTCCGATTGTTGAGGAGAAGTGAAAGAACATTTCTTTATTTTGTCTGTCGCAAAGCAGAGGAGAGAAACGGCCTTTGGGTGACACTGTGGTTTTCCTCCAACTGAGCATCCTGGTTCATTTGCATATGGGTTTTGTCAATCTGTCAGAGTTTGTGTGGAGATTGTGGACATTTTTTTCTCTGTCTTTCCCTTCAATTTAGATTCTTGTGAGATTGG
Organism: Oncorhynchus mykiss; assembly: GCF_057628025.1. Taxonomy (NCBI): domain Eukaryota; kingdom Metazoa; phylum Chordata; class Actinopteri; order Salmoniformes; family Salmonidae; genus Oncorhynchus; species Oncorhynchus mykiss. The sequence continues at coordinate 14,827,722 of NC_143038.1, read as the reverse complement.
GGTAGACCTTCTCTGTTTGCTTTGTGGAGGTCATTTGCATGTCGTAAATTAGCATAAACAAACGTACTGTAATGTTTGAATAGGCAGGCATGGGAAAGAGGTAGTGTTGGCGGGTTTTCCGTCTCTATGGATCTGCATTATATCAATTCTTTGTCAGATTATTCTGAATTTGTGATCATTCATCTTTGTTTTATGTTTATTACATGGAAAATATATTAATTCAGCCTGGTCCCATCTGGTGTTCAAATCAAATCAAAGTTTATTTGTCACGTGCGCCGAATACAACAGGTGTAAACCTTACAGTGAAATGCTTACTTACAGGCTCTAACCAATAGTGCGGGGAAAAAAGGTATGTGTGTGTGTGTGTGTAGGTAAGTAAAGAAATAAAAAAACAGTAAAAAGACATTTGAAAAAAGAGTAGCATGGCTATATACAGACACCTGTTAGTCAGGCTTATTGAGGTAGTATGTACATATAGGTATTGTTAAAGTGACTATGCATATATGATGAAAAGAGAGTAGCAGAAGCGTAAAAAGAGGGGTTGGCGGGTGGTGGGATACAATGCAGATAGCTCGGTTAGCCAATGTGCGGGAGCACTGGTTGGTCGGGCCATTTTGGTAGTATTTACATGAATGTTTCTGACAACTCTATAGCATAGCATGACAACAATAGTCAATTTATGAAATGCGCTAATGTAACACAAGCTCATGTGATAAGTAACCTTGCCTAAAACCTAGAGAATTTCCTTAGCTCAGTAGCGTAACACAGTCTTGTGACATACAGCAGACCCAGGTTCAAATCCAGTCAACCACACTAAGTTATCATGGTGATTAGAGTGAGAATATGGGTCTGGTCAAAAGTAGTGTGCAACCCTAGATTGAGACACAGACACATTTGGCAGCTCGGCTTTGCAGTAGTAGTGGAATTAACATTCCAACATGTATATATGAACACTCCAAAACCGTTAAACTGACACATTGTAGTGGTGGGAGTCAATTTTTGACACAGCGTTAATACATTATCCACACTTACCTAGTGTATCCGACTGAAATGAAAACTACTGGTTCATCCGAAGAGTATGTGCGTGTGTGCGTGCGTGTGTGGTAATACTGAGTACCTAACAGCACCAATAGAACAATGCCCCTAGACATTTGTGTACTTGCTATATAAGATGTGTGTCGGCAGGCACCCATCTTAGCCCCCCCTCATGTAACACATCGAGAGGCATCAGCTTGAGTGAGACCAGGTCTCACACTCATTTATAGCCTAACACAGTGTGGTTTGCTCCAGGGACCCCATCTGCAGAGGAAGTCCTATAGGACTAGGCGCATGTAGAATAGAATATAGAAAAATAATATAGATAAAATATCGCGTGGGAAAAAAACAAGGAATTTCATGTTTGTTTTTTTGCCAGTACATTGGTGAGGGTGATTCAATGTGGTCCTGTGTGGCTCAGTTGGTAGAGCATGGCACTTTCAATGCCAGAGTTGTGGGTTTGATTTCCATGGGGGACCAGTTCGAATGAAAACGTACGCACTCACTGCTGTAAGTCACTCTGGATAAGCGTGTCTGCTAAATTACTAAAATGTTTGTTTTTTTTTTGTTTGAAAAAAAAAAGAGTCTTATAATGAATCATGTGACTCATTTGTTAGTTGGGGAAGGAGCAGGTGGGCTGATCTAATGATGACATTAATGTTTCATGAACATGCCTGGAGGAAATGTCCTCATGAGGAAAAGTAGAACTTTGCTATCTCAAGGGGCTATTGTATGAATCTGCTCGAATGTTTTCCTATTCATTTGCATGTAGGTTCCATCTGCAGTACTAAGAACTCTGTGGTGATATATTGAGGCTTGTAATAGGCTTGTGTTACTGACACAGATATTCTACAATTGGGACTTACTACACCTAAACGCTTCCACTCTATACAGTAGTAGGTCATTGAAATCGTATGCCTATGCTTATGCTTTGAAAGAGCAACAAGGCCAAGCTATAATTAGCTGGCGATGCATAGCAATGAAATCACTCAAGTGTCACGTCAGGTAATTAACAAGTTGATTAGAGATGACCCCAAGAGGTTAGTACCAATGACAAGTCAATAAGCTACACTATGACACCAATGAAGAAAATGACCTTTGCTTGCAGTATATATAACGTATTAACAACGTCTGATTAATGCTAATCTGTGCTAATTCAATAGGTCGTCATTAAAAGATCAAGACTGTGACAAAAACAAACACACATTCTCACTCAGTCACTACAGCCTTGAGAAGGAGATGGTGAAATGGCCCTGTCTCCATTGCTGGATCGAGCAGACACCTTATTGGTAGTGTCAGAGTGACCCCTTCTGGCATTGAGACAATTAGTCGGCCATGACAGGTGGTCCCATAGGGGCTTACACACCCAGCGCTGTTAGACAGCTAGCTACTAAAAACCAATGAACAAGGAACTTGACGCCAAGGACATAGAAAAGTGGAGGGAGCCTCATTGTGGCCATATGTCCCAATGGGGATGAAGGTGGATTAAGTAAGTAATGAACAATGAATAGTAGGAGTCTAGGGAGTACTTCATCTAACAGTGCTATTATCTATTGGTATCTAGTGCTGTACAGTAAGACATACATCGTAATAATAATTTGAAGTTTTCTTATTGGTACATTCTGGAATTCATCAACAACAACAAAACATCTACACACTTTCAACACCCAAGATGGCGTAGCAGTAGCAGTAGGACGTGTTGTCGTGTCATGTCCCTTGTATATATCGTATATATCGTTTGTTTTCGTTTTTCTTTTTTTCTTTTCTTCGCATATCTTTTAAAACATTTTGCTAAAGCTCAACTTCTTCTAAATACTCTCCTGCAACCCGCCTCACCCAACGTAGCTATTTTTCCTAAAGTATTTATATTTACTTCGGACCTGGAACCCCTCAACTGAAGCTAGCCAACTAACTACCAGCTATTCAGTCAGCAAAACATTGCTAGCGGTCTTCAGCTAACCGGCCATCGGCTAACCTTTAGCTCGGAAAGCTCTCGCCAGTTCAAACAACGCAACTCTAACCAGAGCTTAACGGACCTATTTTCTTATTTTTATTTTTTATCCCCGGATTCCCACCGCAAACGGAACATTTTGAGCTGGTTCCTCACAACTAGCTATCTAGCTAACCGCAACCCCGGACGATTACTCCTGGCTAGTGTTTCCACCCACTTAGCTTGAAGCTATCCCGGCCAGAGCCCCTGTGCTACCACCATAGCATACTCCTGGGCTACAATATCCGGACCCACGACCGGTCCATCGATGTCACCGCATGAAGAGGAATAAACAGACTCACCCCATCGCGACGTCCCCCCAAAGGCTAACTCTCTAGCCCTTGCTATCTCCTTGCTTGCAAATTCGGCCTGCTAACTGTTAGCTTGTTTAGCCCGGTCCGCTAACTGCTACCGTGTTTAGCACCGGCCTACTAACTGTTAGCTTGTTAGCACAGGCCTGCTAACCGTCTGAATCGCCGCGTCCCAAACACTCACTGGACCCATATTTACTTTCTATCCCTTTTCGATTTTTAATTTGTTTATACCTTCCGGTAACCTGCCTCACCCAATGTGATACGGAACCGCTATTATTTTTACATTTTTAGAACACACTCAAGAACCTCCAGAAGCTAACCAGCTAACTGGCTACAAGCTATTTAGTCATTGTTAGTTTTCTAACCTGGATAACACTCGCCAGTCCAGCTTCCCTGCCCCATCCACCGCTGCCCCCTGGACACTGATCACTTGGCTACATAGCTGATGCATGCTGGACTGTCCATTAATCACGGTAATCCATTCTGCTTGTTTATGTTTTATCTGTCGGCCCCAGCCGCACTCAGGCTCTGTGTGTAGTTAATCCGACCCCTCCTCTGCCTAGTCAATCGCCATTCTACCTGCTGTTGTTGTGCTAGCTGATTAGCTGCTGTTGTCTCACCTACTGTTTTAGCTAGCTCTCCCAATTCAACACCTGTGATTACTGTATGCCTCGCTGTATGTCTCTCTCAAATGTCAATATGCCTTGTATACTGTTGTGCAGGTTAGTTATCATTGTTTTAGTTTACAACGGAGCCCCTAGTTCCACTCTTTATACCCCTGATACCTCCTTTGTCCCACCCCCCACACATGCGGTGACCTCACCCATTACAACCAGCATGTCCAGAGATACAACCTCTCTCATCATCACCCAGTGCCTGGGCTTACCTCCGCTGTACCCGCACCCCACCATACCCCTGTCTGCGCATTATGCCCTGAATATATTCTACCATGCCCAGAAACCTGCTCCTCTTATTCTCTGTCCCCAACGCTCTAGGCGACCAGTTTTGATAGCCTTCAGCCACACCCTCATACTACTCCTTCTCTGTTCCGCGGGTGATGTGGAGGTAAACCCAGGCCCTGCATGTCCCCAGGCACCCTCATTTGTTGACTTCTGTGATCGAAAAAGCCTTGGTTTCATGCATGTCAACATCAGAAGCCTCCTCCCTAAGTTTGTCTTACTCACTGCTCTAGCACACTCTGCTACCCCTGATGTCCTTGCCGTGTCTGAATCCTGGCTCAGGAAGGCCACCAAAAATTCTGAGATTTCCATACCCAACTATAACATCTTCCGTCAAGATAGAACTGCCAAAGGGGGAGGAGTTGCAGTCTATTGCAGAGATAGCCTGCAAAGTAATGTCATACTTTCCAGGTCCATACCCAAACAGTTCGAACTACTAATTTTGAAAATTACTCTCTCCAGAAATAAGTCTCTCACTGTTGCCGCCTGCTACCGACCCCCCTCAGCTCCCAGCTGTGCCCTGGACACCATTTGTGAATTGATCGCCCCCCATCTAGCTTCAGAGTTTGTTCTGTTAGGTGACCTAAACTGGGATATGCTTAACACCCCGGCAGTCCTACAATCTAAGCTAGATGCCCTCAATCTCACTCAAATCATCAAGGAACCCACCAGGTACAACCCTAACTCTGTAAACAAGGGCACCCTCATAGACGTCATCCTGACCAACTGGCCCTCCAAATACACCTCCGCTGTCTTCAACCAGGATCTCAGCGATCACTGCCTCATTGCCTGTATCCGCTACGGAGCCGCAGTCAAACGACCACCCCTCATCACTGTCAAACGCTCCCTAAAACACTTCTGTGAGCAGGCCTTTCTAATCGACCTGGCCCGGGTATCCTGGAAGGACATTGACCTCATCCCGTCAGTTGAGGATGCCTGGTCTTTCTTTAAAAGTAACTTCCTCACCATTTCAGATAAGCATGCTCCGTTCAAGAAATGCAGAACTAAGAACAGATATAGCCCCTGGTTCACTCCAGACCTGACTGCCCTCGACCAGCACAAAAACATCCTGTGGCGGACTGCAATAACATCGAATAGTCCCCGCGATATGCAACTGTTCAGGGAAGTCAGGAACCAATACACGCAGTCAGTCAGGAAAGCTAAGGCCAGCTTCTTCAGGCAGAAGTTTGCATCCTGTAGCTCCAACTCCAAAAAGTTCTGGGACACTGTGAAGTCCATGGAGAACAAGAGCACCTCCTCCCAGCTGCCAACTGCACTGAGGCTAGGTAACACGGTCACCACCGATAAATCCATGATTATCGAAAACTTCAACAAGCATTTCTCAACGGCTGGCCATGCCTTCCGCCTGGCTACTCCAACCTCGGCCAACAGCCCCCCCCCCCCCCCCCCCCGCAGCTACTCGCCCAAGCCTCTCCAGGTTCTCCTTTACCCAAATCCAGATAGCAGATGTTCTGAAAGAGCTGCAAAACCTGGACCCGTACAAATCAGCTGGGCTTGACAATCTGGACCCTCGGAAACTATCCGCCGCCATTGTCGCAACCCCTATTACCAGCCTGTTCAACCTCTCTTTCATATCGTCTGAGATCCCCAAGGATTGGAAAGCTGCCGCAGTCATCCCCCTCTTCAAAGGGGGCGACACCCTGGACCCAAACTGTTACAGACCTATATCCATCCTGCCCTGCCTATCAAAGGTCTTTGAAAGCCAACAAACAGGTCACTGACCATCTCGAATCCCACCGTACCTTCTCCGCTGTGCAATCTGGTTTCCGAGCCGGTCACGGGTGTACCTCAGCCACGCTCAAGGTACTAAACGATATCATAACCGCCATCGATAAAAGACAGTACTGTGCAGCCGTCTTCATAGACCTTGCCAAGGCTTTCGACTCTGTCAATCACCGTATTCTTATCGGCAGACTCAGTAGCCTCGGTTTTTCGGATGACTGCCTTGCCTGGTTCACCAATTACTTTGCAGACAGAGTTCAGTGTGTCAAATCGGAGGGCATGCTGTCCGGTCCTCTGGCAGTCTCTATGGGGGTGCCACAGGGTTCAATTCTCGGGCCGACTCTTTTCTCTGTATATATCAATGATGTTGCTCATGCTGCGGGCGATTCCCTGATCCACCTCTACGCAGACGACACCATTCTATATACTTCCGGCCCGTCCTTGGACACTGTGCTATCTAACCTCCAAATGAGCTTCAATGCCATACAACACTCCTTCCGTGGCCTCCAACTGCTCTTAAACGCTAGTAAAACCAAATGCATGCTTTTCAACCGATCGCTGCCTGCACCCGCACGCCTGACCAGCATCACCACCCTGGATGGTTCCGACCTTGAATATGTGGACATCTATAAGTACCTAGGTGTCTGGCTAGACTGTAAACTCTCCTTCCAGACCCATATCAAACATCTCCAATCGAAAATCAAATCAAGAGTCGGCTTTCTATTCCGCAACAAAGCCTCCTTCACTCACGCCGCCAAACTTACCCTAGTAAAACTGACTATCCTACCGATCCTCGACTTCGGCGATGTCATCTACAAAATAGCTTCCAACACTCAACTCTGCAAACTGGATGCAGTTTATCACAGTGCCATCCGTTTTGTCACTAAAGCACCTTATACCACCCACCACTGCGACTTGTATGCTCTAGTCGGCTGGCCCTCGCTACATATTCGTCGCCAGACCCACTGGCTCCAGGTCATCTACAAGTCCATGCTAGGTAAAGCTCCGCCTTATCTCAGTTCACTGGTCACGATGGCAACACCCATCCGTAGCACGCGCTCCAGCAGGTGTATCTCACTGATCATCCCTAAAGCCAACACCTCATTTGGCCGCCTTTCGTTCCAGTTCTCTGCTGCCTGTGACTGGAATGAATTGCAAAAATCGCTGAAGTTGGAGACTTTTATCTCCCTCACCAACTTCAAACATCTGCTATCTGAGCAGCTAACCGATCGCTGCAGCTGTACATAGTCTATTGGTAAATAGCCCACCCATTTTCACCTACCTCATCCCCATACTGTTTTTATTTATTTACTTTTCTGCTCTTTTGCACACCAATATCTCTACCTGTACATAACCATCTGATCATTTATCACTCCAGTGTTAATCTGCATAATTGTAATTATTCGCCTACCTTCTCATGCCTTTTGCACACAATGTATATAGACTCCCCTTTTTTCTACTGTGTTATTGACTAACTCTGTGTTGTCTGTTCACACTGCTATGCTTTATCTTGGCCAGGTCGCAGTTGCAAATGAGAACTTGTTCTCAACTAGCCTACCTGGTTAAATAAAGGTGAAAAAATAATAATAATAATACAAATAAAAAAAAAACACACTTTACAGTAAAATAGACACAATATCAAGATGGCGCCGGAGGAGATGGCCGCCGTTTTACGGTCTCCTAACCAATTGTGCTATTATGTGTTTTTTTAAATGATTTTGTACATAATGTTTCTGCAACCGTATCTTACGGCAGAAAATAGCTTCTGGTTATCAGGACAGCGATCACTCACCTCGGATTAGACAAAGATTTCTTCAACAACAACAGCAGCAAGCAGGACTCAGACGATATTCTCCAAACAACCCACAGCGCAATTATTCGCAAAAGGAAGCGACGTAGAGGACGAAGAGCCGGATGCCTCGTCCGGACCCGCAGAAGACAACAAGGAAAGCTGCCGTTACCGTCAATATTACTCGCCAACGTGCAATCATTGGACAATAAACTAGACGAGGTAAGATCACGAATATCCTACCAACGGGACATAAAAAACTGTAATATCCAATGCTTCACGGAATCGTGACTGAATGACGACATGGATATTCAGCTAGCGGGATACACGCTGCACCGGCAGGATAGAACAGCACAGTCCGCTAAGACGAGGGGGGGTGGTCTGTGCATATTTGTAAACAACAGCTGGTGCACAAAATCTAAGGAAGTCTCTAGATTTTGCTCGCCTGAAGTTGAGTATATTGTGATAAACTGCAGGCCACACTACTTGCCTAGAGAGTTCTCAGCTATACTTTTCGTGGCAGTTTACTTACCACCACAGACAGATGCTGGCACTAAGACCGCACTCAGCTGTATAAGGAAATAAGCAAACAGGAAACCACTCACCCAGAGGCGGTGCTCCTAGCGGCTGGAGACTTTAATGCAGGGAAACTTAAATCAGTTCTACCAAATAAATCTCTATCAATATGTTAAATGTGCAACCAGAGGGAAAATAATTCTAGATCACCCGTACTCCACACACAGAGACGCGTACAAAGCTCTCCCTCGCCCTCCATTTGGTAAATCCGACCACAACTCTATCCTCCTGATTCCTGCTTACAAGCAAAAATGAAAGCAGGAAGCACCAGTGACTCGGTCTATAAACAAATGGTCAGATGAAGCAGATGCTAAACTACAGGACTGCTTTGCTATCACAGACTGGAACATGTTCCAGGATTCTTCTGATGACATTGAGCAATACACCACATCAGTCACTGGCTTTCTCAATAAGTGCATTGAGGACGTCGTCCCCACAGTGACTGTACATACATACCCCAAACAGAAGCCATGGATTACAGGCAACATTCGCACTGAGCTAAAGGGTAGAGCTGCCGCTTTCAAGGTGCGGGACTTTAACCCGGAAGCTTACAAGAAATCCCGCTATGCCCTGCGACGAACCATCAAACAGTCAAAGCGTCAATACAGGGCTAAGATTGAATCATACTACACCGGCTACGACGCTCGTCGGATGTGGCAGGGCTTGCAAACTATTACAGACTACAAAGGGAAGCCCAGCCGCGAGCTGCCCAGTGACACGAGCCTATCAGACGAGCTAAATCACATCTATGCTCGCTTCGAGGCAAGCAACAATGAGGCATGCATGAGAGCATCAGCTGTTCCGGACGACTGTGTGATCACGCTCTCCGTAGCCGACGTGAGTAAGTGTCTTCACTGACATTTTCAACATGTCCCTGATTGAGTCTGTAATACCAACATGCTTCAAGCAGACCACCATAGTCCCTGTGCCCAAGAACACAAAGGCAACCTGCATAAATGACTACAGACCCGTAGCACTCACGTCCATAGCCATGAGGTGCTTTGAAAGGCTGGTAATGGCTCACATCAACACCATTATCCCAGAAACCCTAGACCCACTCCAATTTGCATACCGCCCAAACAGATCCACAGATGATGTAATCTCTATTGCACTCCACACTGCCCTTTCCCACTTGGACAAAAGGAACACCTATGTGAGAATGCTGTTCATTGACTACAGCTCAGCATTCAACACCATAGTACCCTCAAAGCTCATCATCAACTAAGGATCCTGGGACTAAACACCTCCCTCTGCAACTGGATCCTGGACTTCCTGACAGGCCGCCCCCAGGTGGTGAGGGTAGGTAGCAACACATCTGCCACGCTGATCCTCAACAATGGAGCTCCCCAGTGGTGCGTGCTCAGTCCCCTCCTGTACTCCCTGTTCACCCACAACTGCATGGCCAGGCATTACTCCAACACCATCATTAAGTTTTCTGATGACACAACAGTGGTAGGCCTGATCACCGACAACAACGAGACAGCCTATAGGGAGGACTGATCGAGTGGTGCCAGAATAACAACCTATCCCTCAATGTAACCAAGACTAAGGAGATGATCATGGACTACAGGAAAAGGAGCACTGAGCACGTCCCCATTCACATCGACGGGGCAGTAGTGGAGCAGGTTGAGAGCTTCAAATTCCTTGGTGTCCACATCAACAACAAACTAGATTGGTCCAAACACACCAAGACAGTCGTGAAGAGGGCAAGACAAATCCTATTCCCCCTCAGGAAACTAAAAAGATTTGGCATGGGTCCTGAGATCCTCAAAAGGTTCTACAGCTGCAACATCGAGAGCATCCTGACCGGTTGCATCACTGCCTGGTACGGCAATTGCTCGGCCTCCGACCGCAAGGCACTTCAGAGGGTAGTGCGTACGGCCCAGTACATCACTGGGGCAAAGCTGCCTGCCATCCAGGACCTCTACACCAGGCAGTGTCAGAGGAAGGCCCTAAAAATTGTCAAAGACCCCAGCCACTCCAGTCATAGACTGTTCTCTCTACAACCGCATGGCAAGCGGTACCGGAGTACCAAGTCTAGGACAAAAAGGCTTCCTAACAGTATTTACCCCCAAGAATGCTGAACAGGTCATCAAATGGCTACCCGGACTATTTGCATTGTATGCCCCCCCAACCCCTCTTTTACGCTGCTGCTACTCTCTTTTTTATCTTATATGCATAGTCACTTTAATTATACATTCATGTACATACTACCTAAATTAGCCCGACCAACCAGTGCTCCAGCACATTGGCTAACCGAGCTATCTGCATTGTGTCCCACCACCTGCCAACCCCTCTTTTTACGCTTCTGCTACTCTGTTCATCATATATGCAGTCACTTTAACGATACCTACATGTACATACTACCTCAATAAGCCTGACTAACAGGTGTCTGTATATAGCCTTGCTACTCTTTTTTCAAATGTCTTTTTACTGTTGTTTTATTTCTTTACTTACCTACACACACACACACACACACACACACACACACACACACACACACACACACACACACACACACACACACACACACACACACACACACACACACACACACACACACACACACATACCTTTTTTTGGCACCATTGGTTAGAGCCTGTAAGTAAGCATTTCACCGTAAGGTTTACACCTGTTGTATTCGGCTCACGTGAGAAATAAACTTTGATTTGATTTGATTTGAGAGGGAAGCTCGGGGTTTGCTTGTGGTGGAGTTCGGAGGGTTTGTGGAATTGCTAACAAGCCTGCTCCTCAGTATACATTCCACACACAATGCATCATGCAACCTATTTTCTGGAGGGGGCACTCATGGCCAAATTCGATGTCTTCGAATTAACTCAGCGTAAAATGAACAATAGTATCTGTATTTTCAGCATACAAACGTATACACATTCTGTTTAAGTAGGCATGACGCCCCTGACACACCATACACAAATGGTTCTGGCAACATTAATATGGCTTGCGTCTCTTCTCTGTAGTCAGTGAGAACAGGGGTGCTGGATGGAAGATTGCTCTCTTGGAGATGCCGCCTGCCGACTTGCTGCTGCTTTTTGCCTAATGGCTGGACATTACACAGACGTTCTCCTCGGGGTGAGCTGCCTGCGTCCCTGGGATATTGTCCACATCGCATCTTGTAAATAGGTCAGGCTGTCTTCAGCTGTTGTCAAGCAGTTTCTCTCTCTGACACACTTTCCAGGGCATATAACTCATGTCCTTCCCTAAGTGCTTTAGTGTACTAGAAGATAGTAGTATAGACATTCCTCAGGGATCTGTTCATAGTCTTCTGATGTTCCTTTAGTGTTCCCCTATGATCCAAGAAGAACAAAACATCCCCCTGCCACATATTTTCTCACATGTTCATTTGGGCACTATCAACAGGCGTTATGATATTTGATGTCTTCTAGATTTTTTTCCCTATAGATATCTTTTTGTTTGCCCTTTAAATTGAATGTGTTGCTCGGGGGTTTGTTTGTGCTTATGCTTATCCCTGAACATGGCACATCGTTGTAGGCTACTATGTAAAATCTGCAAGTCTGATTACAGAGCCCTGCGGTATACACCCCAAAAATGTTTGCAGCATACAGTGTCGCTATATGATATACTTGGAATATACCCATTGGTTGTCGCGGAAAATTAACTTAACATTGTCGAAAAGATCAAGGTGCAAGACCACCTTGGTGGCGTTTCAGGTAGTTTTTTTTTTTTTTTTTTGGAGTCGTGCTGTGCAGATTAGACATTGTGCGATCTGATCATTTCTACAGAGTGATGGCAGAAAAGGCCACCTGGAACAGCGCCCTATTTTACCCTGTATGAGCAACGCATTCACCTGGGAGGTCACATGACTGTATAGCATGGAATTAGCGCCTATGCACCAAAACACAAGTCCCAGTCCGCATGATGTACACTTATGTAATGCATAAACATCTATGGATTATCTACCACCACATATATATTACAAATCACATGATTCTATGAAACAATCCAGGTAAAGCAAAGGGGGAATCGTAAATACATGGACCGCTTATACAACACTGATCCTATGGTTGAGGAGGTCAAAGCTAGGTTAAGCCAGGGTTAGGGATAGAATGAAAGATTATGACCCCCTTGCTCACAGCTTGTAGATTATTAAATCCCCTGGTTTTAAAGGCTCACTTTGTGATTTATACACCCGTTTCTGATCATTTAAAGTGATCTTTATGGCAAATCAAGTGGTGGGGCTGCCAGTTTGCTGTCGCAAATTAAGGAGTGGGTCTTTATCGGTTGTCTTTGCAGCTCTAATAGGTTATTACTCCAATCATAGTGTGTTGTTGCATCATCGCTCAGCTATTTAATGCAACATCGTTAAGTGAGGTTGCTTTCATTTTCTGCTACAACCAATGGATATATTCCAAGTTATCTTATAGCTACACCTATTCTAAGAGCCAAAGGATATGCTGCATATTGTTAGCTGTTATGGCATTGGTGGCATTCTGTATGCACTTCCAGGTTTGAAATAAAAAACAAAGGGGGTGCTAGGACCATCTGTGCCTGCTTTCTCTCACCCTCTCGCGCTGAAATTCTTGTCATTGGCATCAGTTGGCATCGCCTTGACATCTGGAGCCTCTTGTGTAGCCAGATCCCTGCACCCTATTAACTATATATTGCACTACTTTTGCCCAGGGCCCATGGGGCAGTTCCACTGCATTTTTGTATTGTTCCCTTCTAATCAGGAACTGATTTAGACCTGGAGCACCAGGTGTGTGCAATTCATTCTCAGGTAGAACAGAAAATCAGCAGGCTCTGGACCTCGTAGGGAGTACCCATGATATAGGGAATAGGATTCCATTTGGGACACACCCAGTAATTAGAACATGCTGGTACATACCGTATGCAGGAACATACATAAAATGTGATGTCATACAATATAATACACAGGTAAAAATGTGATCCACCTAAATATATGGATAGTGCATCATCAATAAATAAGTCATACACAACAAATTGGCACACCACCAATCGCAATACACATTGTCCGCAATGCACATTTTAAAGGGAATGTTTTCCACAAATACGGTAAAAGCAGCATTTGTTGGCAATCATACATTATCTTTAAATGGCGGATTGTTTAAATCCGTGATCAAATTGTATCCTGGCCTTAATAAATATGCATTACGAGGACAATACGTAGAAATACCTGTGTCTAGATCCACGTTAGGTTTTGTAGGTTTTGAGGTCAGTTTTAACCTCTTAATTTATGCAGATAGGACTATTTGACATTCATGAGTCAGTAATGTATGTCCCTGTTTTTCATGAAACATGGTAAATATATTTATGCAACTGTTTGAAATAGTCTAATGAAAGAATACAAAAACATATGTGTCTTCAGACACAAGTAGGCTAACTAACATGGTATTTATTGCGGTTTGCCATAGCTCAGCATACTTGAGTTTGCTGTTTTATATGCCTTGCTGGCTATTGAGAATCCGTGTGAGGTTTGCCTGTCGTGCACATTTCTGCAGTGTGTGCATTGAGAGATGCCCTCTGAGCAAGCCCATCACCATATGCCTCTCAACCCTCTAGGGAGAGTATCCATCTCCATTCACTGATATTGATGTGTGTGTGTGTGTATGCCTCTTTATCTCTCTCTCTCTCTCTCTCTCTCTCTCTCTCTCTCTCTCTCTCTCTCTCTCTCTATCTCTCTCGCTCGCTCTCTCTCTCTCTCTCTCTCTCTTGCTCTCACACACACTATTTGTCTCTCTATCCGAAAGAATTGCAGTACCTTTTGAAAATTGAGACCCACCTGCCATTAAATGCCTAGAGATCCAATATGACCTTGGGTATTTGAGAAGGGTCACAACCCTTCTATAGTGTTGCTCAATAGTGGAGTCCATTACAAAGAGGTCTTGACATCAATATCACCACATGCGGGGCATTTTCCCACCTCTGTTTCATCCTAATAGTCTATCTAATGAAACCATAGACGTGGTGATACAGCTGAGCCTCTTTTACTCACAGACACAGTCCCCTACCTTCTGGGCATAAATACATAACCTGAAGGGAGACCAATCAAAGAAAGAAAGATAAGTTTCTTAATGTAGCATGAAAGTAACTTCAGCAGCACTTAAAGATAATTGTTTCTGGATCATCTGAAACGTTTACAGTAGGTTTAATAAAGGATCATCTTGACTTCTCAAGTGTTTTGATATCGAATACATCGAATGAAATATGAAATTGAGACACTGGAGAGGACTGCTTTGGGTTTGCTCAGTAGATTGCGTGGGGACGTCGCTCTCTCTCTCTCTCTCTCTCTATCTAAGCTCCTGGCTGATGGATTAGTCATTGACAGAGAGGAGGATTTGAGAAGACGGAGAAAGGTGCAGAAGAGAGGAGTGGAAGGCTGGGGAACGAACAGTAGCCTAATTAGAAAGGCGAGGAGGGGCACGAGGAGTGGAGCCAGGCTATCTGGGCCCTAAATAGAACACATTTTCACGTGTTAAGTAGCAAATGCCCCCGCCGTCAGAATGGTCTGACTTCAAAGTAAAGTGTTTTGCTTTGAACAGAAGAGTTTCCAAATACACAGTGCCAGCTTATACTGTGAAGAGTAGACACGTCATATTTGTACATTAAATTGTTAAGCTAAGAACCGAGACTTGCTGTTGGCTAAGTAGAAGAGCAAGAATGGCTACTATTTTTGTATGTGTTTGAGATGATGAGAATCAAAGGCAGGTGTATGGAAATGGTTCTCTTGTAATATAATGATTTCCCTCCTGCAACTCCCCTTATCTTATCTACAGTATCTCCCTTGTCATATGAAACAGCAAGAATACAATTCTACATTGTTAGACAATTGCATTATATAAAATGACTTGAGATTTTACATGATATTGCAAACGCCTCCTACAACAATGCAAGGAAAACAGGACAATGGAAATTTGCAGGTGTAAATGAAATGAAACTAACAGCGTTTTCCGGCAATTTAAGTCAATCATGGTTGCTTGTTTGCCGATTGGCTGAGGCTTCAGGCAGCAGGCAACAGGAGTTATTTTTTGAAAGAAATTGTAATTAAAGATACAGCTCACACACACACACACACACACACACACAAACCCATTTAAAAATATTCCCAACATGCTGGAACACCTATTATGTTGAGCCAATTATCCGTATTTCATTTCACAAGGTTAAGTAGACCGACATACAGACTTGTAAAAGGATGGTAGCAGACAGAGAATAATAACATATGGTACCAAAAAATATATATAATTCCTAGTTGCTAAGGTAACAGCAACCTAGCTCCCCAATTAAAAGGTAGCAGTGATAACTTAAATGGTAAGAAAAAGCATTGTATTCAATCGAAAATTACCAATTTTAACCTGCTAAAATTACCATCTTCATTAACCAAGCTAATGACTAGGCTTTGGCTCAGAGGGCTAACACATTCTAGTGGCACCCAAGAGACCCACATTCGCCCAGCTGGTCCGACTCACGTCACCAAATTTGGCGATAGAAGTTGCAGCTAGAACCAATAGAGGTCACACTGTCTCGAGATCGGGGGCGCTTGGGGGCTATCACAAACAACACTATCCGACTAACTCTGCCATAAACGGCATTAAAACCTTTATAGTGTCTCCCTTTCAGAGGAAATAGTTTGCGTCCCAAATTACTCCCCATTCCTTATATAGTGCTCATCTTTTGACCAAGGTCCTCTGTTCAAAAGTATATAGAGAATATTGTGCAATTTGGAATGCAGCCGTAACCTTCCCCAAACAAACAACACCCCCCCCCCCCCCCCCCTTTCCGCCCGCCCGCTCTGCCATTTGCTTTGTTATTTTAGCTTCTTATTTCTCTTTCTCTATCTGTCTCTTTCTCCCTCACTTAGAGAGACAGATGGAGGGATGAGGTGGGGGGCAGAGCACAACTCACGATTTCCGCTGAAGGCTGAAGGCCTGAAGGACGCTATATGACTGATTTTAACAAGATCAGCTTTAAAAGCATAGTTCTCTGATTATTTTTGTTTATTATTGTTTATTTCTCATTCAATAGGCTTTGAATTTTTTGGTATTTTCACCAGTTTTTGGGATCAAAAAAGATGATAAGAATTGATACAAAACATTACATTTACAGTACCAGTGAAAAGGTTGGACACACCTACTCATGCAAGGGTTTTTCTTTATTTTGACTATTTCCAACATTGAACAATAATTAGTGAAGACACCAAAACTATTAAATAACACATATGGAATCATGTAGTAACCAAAGAAGTGTGAAACAAAACAAAGTATATTTGAGATTCTTCAAAGTAACCACCCTTTGCCTTGATGACAGCTTTGCACACTCTTGGCATTCTCTCAACCAGCTTCATGAGGAATGCTTTTTCAACAGTCTTGAAGGAGCTCCCAAATATGGGAGCACTTGTTGGCTGGTTTTCCTTCACTCTGTGATCCAACTCATCCCAAACCATCTCAATTGGGTTGAGGTCAGGTGATTGTGGAGGCCAGGTCATCCATCACTCTCCTTCTTGGTCAAATAGCCTTTACACAGCCTGGAGGTATGTTTTTGGTCATTGTCCTGTTGAAAAACAAATGATAGTCCCACTAAGCACAAACTAGATGGGATGGCGTATTGCTGCAGAATGCTGTGATAGCCATGATGGTTAAATGTGCCTTGAATTCTAAAGTAAATCATAGACAGTGTCACCAGCAAAACACCTTCACACCATCACACCTCCTCCTCCGTGCTTCACGGTGGGAACCACACATCCATTTACCTACTCTGCGTCTCACAAAGACACGGTGGTTGGAATAAAAAAAAAAATCGCAAATTTGGCCTAATGTCCATTGCTCGCGTTTCTTGGCCCAAGCGATTCTCTTCTTATTGGTGTCCTTTAGTAGTGATTTATTTATAGCAATTCGACCATGAAGGCCTGATTCACGTAGTCTTCTCTGAACAGTTGATGTTGAGATGTGTCTGTTACTTGAACTCTGTGAAGCATTTATTTGGGCTGGTAACTAATGAACTTATCCTCTGCAGCAGAGGTAACTCTGGGTCTTCCTTTCCTGTGGCGGTCCTCATGAGAGACAGTTTCATCATAGCGTTTGATGGTCTTTGCGACTGCACTTGAAGAAACTTTCAAAGTTCTTGAAATTTTTCGCATTGACTGACCTACATGTCTTAAAGCAATGATGGACTGTTGTTTCTCTTTGCTTATTTGAGCTGTTCTTGCCATAATATGGACTTGGTATTTTACCAAATAGGGCTATCTTCTGTATACCACCCCTACCTTGTCACAACACAATGGATTGGCTCAAAAGCATTAAGAAGGAAATAGATTAACTTTTAACAAGACACACCTGTTAATTGAAATGCATTCCAGCTGACTACCTCATGAAGCTGGTTGAGAGAATGCCAAGAGTGTGCAAAGCTGTCATCAAGGCAAAGGGTGGCTACTTTGAAGAATCTGAAATAGAAAATATGTGCCACGTTCGTTGTATGAATCAGACCAAGGCGCAGCGTGGTATGTGTACATTCTTTAAATTATTAAAATAATGAACACTGAACAAATGAACAAAACAACAACACGAACCGTGACACTACACGAATAGTGCAGACAGGCAACTAAACATAGAACAAGAACCCAAAAACACCAAAGGGAAATGGCTACCTAAATATGATCCCCAATCAGAGACAACAATAAACAGCTGCCTCTGATTGGAACCATATCAGGCCACCATAAACATACTAAACCCTAGACATACAAAAACCTTAGACAATACAAAACCCCTAGACAATACAAAACCCCTAGACCCGGTGATCTCGTGTTGTCCTTGTTGTCTCTGGCTCCTACTGGGTCCCCATTGGAATACCAGTCCCCTATGTCAACCTCGCTCTCAGGAAGAATTGAGTCGCTACTGTACTCACTATCAGAAGTGCTTTCGTCGTCGTCTTCTTCTTCCACGCTGTCACTCTCCTTCTCTCTCAATGACTGACTGGTCTCTCTCTCGTGTTGCTTGTCTTCGGTGCATTTGCTGGTGTTGTTACATTCTCTGGCCTTGTGGCCAAGGGATCCAAAGTGCCAGCACTTGATGGTTGTGCATTCTTTGGCTTGATGGTCAGCAAGGTTACAGATGAAGCAGCATAGGACATGTCCGGGGTATAAAACCCTACCACGGTAGGGGCCCAAGGCAATTGCTATTGGCACCTCTTGCAGCTCTTCCGTCCTTACTCTCCTCAACTTCAACTTGTACTTTCTCACTTCGTACCAGATAGCATACTTATCGACAGGCTTCACAGCTGGATGTAGAATGGTGCAATACCTCTCAGTGAAGCAGTCGACCTCTTCGTCAGCCACTCTTCCCATCCAGAGCTTCTTCTCATTGACGATTACACCTGCCAGTGCTTCCACTTCTCATCCTGTGACTTGGTTGCATAGACTTCCAGGAAGTGGCGCAAAGGCTTCTCTGCGTTGAAAACTACCCACTGGGCACAGATGTCAGTTCAATGTCTAGTTTTGATTTACATTTGGTTGAGTTGTCAACTAATGTGAATTCAACATGAAATTAACAAAAAATGTCACCCTGTCATTGGATTTATGATTAAAAGTTGGGTGAAAAAAATACAAAATTCCCTTACATCAAAGACTTTTTGCAAATCCATTTTTTTTCTATTTGTTTTATGGAGGGGAAACATTGATTCAACCAGTTTTTGCCCAGTGGGTAGTTCATGTCCTTCCTAAAGGCTATGCAGCTATAGAAGTCACTGGCGTTAATCCATTAATTCCCTACATAGTCTGCTGGGGGGCTCGCCTTCTATGTGAAAGACAAGAATATATAAAGAAGAATTATTGGACAACTGCCTTAAGAGAGTTAGAAAAACTGAGTGGAACACATTGCTGCATTAACGTAAAAGGAATCCCTCTCCTCCCTCTGCAACTTTGGTGCCAACCCACAGTCCTATTTCAAGGTCAATCAACGAAACGGTTAACAGACGTTGACACATATTACACAGTGACTCCAGCTTTGGTAAAGCATTTGAATCCCCCCCCCCCCCCGTGATTTGGCTATAAGAGACCCTCAAATTTACGAGATTGTTTAGTAAGGTCAGATTGCCTAAGAAAAAAGCATCACATTTTATGTCTATCATTCCCGATGGCAATTGTCCCTTGTCACAACTGTGTCCACTGTTATGCCATGATCAGAGGGAACTCTCCTGTCCATCCCCATTTGGGTGAGATGATAAAGGTTTCAGGTAGAATAACGGGTTATGTTGTATATCTCCTTAAGTGTTCCTTTTATTATGTGGGTAAAACCAAAAGTGAACTTAATACAAGGATATGTGAGCATAAGAGCTCCATTTGTAACCATGATGAAAAATCACCTGTTGCCAGGCATTTCAACAGCCATAATCATGAACTAAGTGCCTTACTTAGTTAATACATGTATTGAATTGGTGAAGGCGCCACATAGAGGAGGAGATAGGGATAAATTACTTCTCCAAAGGGATACATATTGGCTAGACCGCTTGGGCACTCTTGCCACAGCAGGCCTTAATGAGGAATGGTCTTGTGTGGTCTTTGAATGTTTTTTTTTGTAGTAGGTTATAAATAGGCCAAACATTTAGGTAATTACATCATAATGTATTTTTATTGTGTGTATATCTTTATTTGATTTGTATGTTTCCCCCACAGCTCCCTCTGCTGGGATCTCTTGATTGGGACAATACGGACTGTGAATTTATAATTATGCCCACCTGTATGGTATTGATGTTGTGACATTGATTGCCATTGCCTTGAACGCAGAAGAAGGGCTCTTACCCAAAACTTTCATGGGGCATTAAAATATGTCAGTTTAAGTTGATTTACCAGAGTGCTGTCCTATTTCTGTTCCTTGGCCTCGCCTTCCCCCATATATCTCAGCCGGACCCAGTGCTGGCCAAAGTGGCCAGAACTGAGAGCCATGATGGTGTCGTGTCTTTACTATCATTAACTGAAGACTTATAGATTTTATCAAAGATTCTCTGTAATTAGCATTTCATGATTAACTAATCATGCTAATGTAATTAACTAGGAAGTCGGGGCACCAAGGAAAATATTCAGATAACAAAGTTATAATTTTCCTAATACAACTCTTCAGATATATTTTAATATCTGATCAATTAGTCTTCTTAATTAATTAATGATTTATTTTACCTCACATTAGTCTCATTCCAAACGTCGTAAATTCTTGATCTGCACGAACCCAGTCTTTACTATGAGTCATCCATACATCAATTGTCTTAAATAATTTACTAACTAAGTAATTCACAGAAATGCATAAACAAACAGTAGATAGTTACAAGGAAATGATAACGGAGTCTCCCTAGTGGGATAAACCGGTATCGCGGCTTGGTGGACACAAAGGGCGACTTTGTGAGACTCTACAAAGTTGATAATCATAACAATTGAAATGCTAATCCTTTGCACATGAACGCTCACTCATTCGGGAATAATTGCAATCAATATATATAGTTACGCTCAGTGTGTCGTCGGGATCTCTGCTGAAAAGTTTGTTTCTGTTGGAGAGTTTGTCCGCCCTCTCTCTGTCGTTAGAATGGATAGTTCACAGTGACATTCATTAATGTCGTTATAGGATAGATGTTTCGGCGGTTGTCGGTCTTCGCGTTCAATGATACCGAATTCCTAGCTGCAGACTAGTAATTCATATCAAAGACTTGTTCTTATTCTGTCGGTATCAATAGTCTAAGAGTTTAACCACGTGGTGTGGTTAAAAGATTCAGCCATCTACTCAAACCTTAGGTTTATGGTCTCCTCTCAAACCTTGGCCCTCTCGTGGTAAGCTGGTCTGCAACCTTTAGTCCTCTCGTAATTGAGAGAAACGTGGAATGTTGAGAAATTCTCAAGGTGGGGGTTTTATTCGGAAGAGCAGAAAGGGGCCTGTTCCAGGACGCCAGACCATAAACGTGCTCATGGGCGGTCCTCTGATTTAGTTAAACTCCAAAGGGAATTGGAGTTTCCTTCATTAACTTCTTTGGGATAGGGGGCAGCATTTTCACTTTTGGATGAAAAGCGTCCCCAGAGTAAACTGCCTCCTACTCAGTCCCAGATGCCAATATATGCATATTATTAGTAGATTTAGATAGAAAACACTCTAAAGTTTCTGAAACGGTTTAAATGATGTCTGTGAGTATAACAAAACTCATATGGCAGGCGAAAACCTGAGAAAAATCCAACCAGGAAGTGGGAAATCTGAGGTTTGCAGTTTTTCAAAGCTTGGCCTATCGAAAACACTGTGTCTATAGGGTCAAATTGCACTTCCTAAGGCTTCCACTAGATGTCAACCGTCTTTAGAAACTTGTTTGAGGCTCCTACTATAAAGGAGGGGGGAATGAGGGCTCTTTGAGTCAGTGGTCTGGCAGAGTGTCACAGGCTCATGACGCGCGGTCACGAGAGAGTTAGCTCTCGTTCCATGGCTTTTCTACAGACAATGGAATTCTCCGGTTGGAACATTATTGAACATTTATGATAAAAACATCCTAAAGATTGATTCTATACAACGTTTGATATGTTTCTAAGACCAGTAATCTAACGTTTTGGAATTTTCGTCCGACCTTTCCGCTGGAAAGTTTTTTTTTTTAAGCTTGAGAGATGGCATATTTATTTCATTTCATTTGCGATTTTCATGAATAGTTAACATTGCGTTATGGTAATGAGCTTGAGTCTGTATTCACGATCCCGGATCCGGGATGGGGAGATCAGAGAGGTTTTAAGCATTTTCGGTTGCATTAAGCACAAGCATTTCGCTACACTCGCATTAACATCTGCTAACCATGTGTATGTGACAAATACATTTGATTTGATTTTAAGGAGAAGTGTACCTAAAGTTCCATGCATAACGGTTGTATTTTCATCAACATTTATAATGAATATTTCTGTAAATTGATGTGGCTCTCTGCAAAATCACAGCATATTTTGGAACTACTGAACATAACACGCCAATGTAAAATTAGATTTTTGGATATAAATATGCACTTTATTGAACAAAACATACATGTATTGTGTAACATGAAGTCCTATGAGTGTCATCTGATGAAGATCATCAAAGGTTAGTGATTCATTTTATCTCTATTTGTGCTTTTTGTGACTCCTCTCTTTGGCTGGAAAAATGGCTGGCTTTTTCTGTGAATTGGTGGTGACCTAACATGATCGTTTGTGGAGCTTTCAATTTAAATAATTTTTGAAATCAGACACTGTGGCTGGATTAACTAGAATGTTATCTTTAAAATGGTGCCTAATACTTGTATGTTTGAGACATTTGATTTATGAGATTTCTGTTGATTTGTATTTGGCGCTCTGCAATTTCATTGGCTGTTGGCGGAACCCCGTTCCAAGACAGGTTAAACAGTCCAAAATCACACTACACAATTTCACAAACAGTATCATCCTCACTCATTCATCTTATACAACAATTAGATGTAAACCTCATATCTGAGGCTATTATATAAACAGCGTTATGGTAATGTGGCCATATTGTCTCCCATGAGTTTCACAAAATTGTACCAAACGGACAAGTTCGTAGCTGGATTCTTCACCGATCTGTGAGATGGAAGAAATTCCTTTGTTCTCTCTATGAAAACTCACTCTCTCTCTATACTGTGGCCATGAGGAGATCATCTCCTCCAGGAATTTATGACCTGAGATCACAGCAGCCTGAGTGTAGGAGACAGAGAGACGGGGATGGTGCTCGCTGTACCCAAAGAGGGCAACGTCATGACAATGGTAAGGCTTAGTTTGGCTGATCACTGTGGGAATAGGGAGGGCTTTCTGCCGGCGTCAAGACATGGTGTTCACTAGTTGAGTTCAGGTGAATTGCCTCTTTTCCTTTTCTTGACATGGTGTTCACTAGTTGAGTTCAACTTACCTCCTCCCTCCATCAGAGGAAGACTAATAAGGAGAACCAGGGAGTGTTCAGGGCCCAAGCTAATTTGATGGTGGCTGTGTTTATTGTTGTGGAACGGTGAGTCATACTAAAAAAAGGTATTCTGAGCTATTTGGGCGACCTACTGACAACCTCTCTACACACTCCTCTCTCTCAGTACCTAACAAAAATAACTGTCCCTGCGTCCATAGTGCCAAGATGATGAATTATAAATAGATTGCTCTTAGTAGTAGTGTTGTGAAGGAAAACATGCTGTTATCTAAACCTGGATCTCAAGGATCTAAATACTGTGGACCCAAATGTCTTTAATACTTTTTCTTGTTGTTTTTCAGAGAGAGGGAGATAAATGAAAGGGGTGGTATAAAAATGGGGAACCTACGGGAAGACCTGGGATCAGAACCAATGTCTCTATGGGTAATATGAGGTCCAGAGTGGGCTACACTGTCATTTGACCAGACTCCAGCACAGTCTATGATAGTTTCATTTCCCTTGAGACCAATAATCTAAAAGGGCTTGACGGATGAAAAGCTATTGAAATTTGACAGGTTGAATACTGCTTGTTAACTGATTCTGTGTATCTATTTAACAGGTTCTCTGACCTAATGCAGAACACCTGTGCTTCACTAATTTAAAAGGAGGTGTGGCTTCTGTTATTCAGGAAATAGTAGATAGAGATAGCCAGAGTAGATAGAGATAGCTAGGAGAGCAGCTGCAGTCTTAACTCCCATATCAACCCCTAGCCTCGGCCTACCCCTTAGCTAGGCACTTGTGTAGATCTGAGAAGATTGCATAGATCTAAGCAATATATTGGTAGCTCCATCTTGCCCTATGATAGGCCTGGTGGAATTGTGGCCATATTGCAGTTTCATATCCAATCCTCTCAGATCTAGTGCCTACAGGACAGGGACTAGGGGTTCATTTGGTATTCAAGAAACCCATACCTGCCGCCCCAAAACACCTGTCACATTTAGTTCACATCCAAGCATGACCCAAAATAGAAAGATTCTTTACAATATGGGAAGGAAACACACAGGGAAAGAAACACACAACTAATGTAGGTTGTATTCATTAGGGCACACCATAGCAAAACGTTTCAAAACATGCAATGATAATGACTGTTTCTTATAGGATGAGTTCAGGTTATACCTCCCCGTTTTATAATACCTATCCATTTTCTTCCATTTTGTGCCCAGTGAACACAACCCAGATGAAGGGAGTACTAGATTAATTCCAGATGTTTGCTTGGATTCTTGCAAAGCCAAGTAAAGAACCCCTCCGAATAACTTATTCTCTTCTCCTTGCCTTAAGCCCGTATTAAACTGACATTAGCCATGTTTCCATGACCCTGTCCATATATTTTTTTGTCAATATTTAGATATTTTGCATAGAAAATAAATGGGACAATTGCTTGCTAGGGTGCATTGCCATTTAACTATCTCGTGTCGATAAAAACAGCTGGATGTAATGACGTCACATGAAAAAATGTGTTTCCATTAGCCATTTAGGCAAATTGCTCATTAATAAACTGCCGACAGCCTGTATGCCATCCCATCTATCTCTTTCATGTCTCAGGTAGCCCAGCAAAACAAAATGGGTAGAATGCAATAATTGACTAATAATTCTTATGTGCCAACTTATCGTCACGGCCCGTGCCATGGGGAAACTTGCACTCCTGTAGATCTGAAATAATTGGATGGTGAAATTTGCCAGCCAAGCAGAAAAGCAAGGTGAAGCAATTCAAGCATTCTTGAAAGTCAGGACAATCCACACTATTGAAACAGTAGTTGAAGAAATTGATTTTGTAAGCAGTAGGCATTAAGAATTAAATATGGGGTGAAGCTTTATAGTTATTTGATGACATCAGGTGCCCCGCATACCTTAGAAATTATCTGTCAATCACCATTTATTCGAAAAACAGAGTTTCCATCATCATTTGTCTCCGTAAAGAAAGTTCAATAAACAGGGCCTGTTCTGGCCATTCTGCTGCCCTAGGTGAGACAAAAATATATTTGTTGAGACAATTCTTTTGTCGAATAAACCTGGGTCAATGGAAACCTGCCTAATGACTTACAGTAACTGGACACACAAGCGTGCGTGTGAGCGCAAACAGATTGATATGGAACATAGTCATTAGTCGGTTACTGCACTGACAGGACTGTCACACCCTGATCTGTTTCACCTGTCTTGTGCTTGTCTCCACCACCCACCAGGTGTCCCTCATTTCACCCCATTATCCCCTGTGTACATATACCTGCGTTTTCTGTTGGTCGGTTGCCAGTTCATCTTGTCTTGTCAAGTCTTACCAGCGTGTTTTCCTGTTTTCCAGTATCTCTAGTTTCTGTTTTCTAGTCCTCCTGGTTCTGATCATTCTGCCTGACCTGACCCTGAGCCTGCCTGCCATTCAGTCCCTGATTGATGCTGTCTTGGATTACCGACCCCTGGACCTGCTGTTTGCCTGCCTCCCTGTTTTGTAATAAACATTTCAGATTCAAACTGTCTGTCTCCTGTGTCTGCATCTAGGTCTTATCCTGAGTCGTGCTAGTACAAACTGACCCTGCATTCCACCAAGGATTCTAGACCTTGGCGGAATGCCCATGACTGCAATTTCAATACATTGCTGGAGCAATTCCGCGGATTGTCTATTAGGCAGCCAGCCACAACAGTAACCTCCCAGCCTCTCAGTAACCCCGCTGTCAGCAGCGTGTCTCTCCAGCCCACCCCGGCTTCCCGAGAACCCCACTTACCTCCTCCGGAGCGCTACGCTGGAGATTCAGGAAACTGTTTCTCTTCGTTTCTCTCCCAGTGCTCCCTGATCTTTGATCTGCAGCCCTCTTTTCCCTTGGACGGCTCAAAGATAGCGTACCGTATAAAGCTGATGTCCAGGAGGGATCTCGCTGGGAAGCTGCTCCGGCTACGTCAGGACTTCCGTAGTGTGGCAGACTATGCAGTCGATTTCCTTACGTTGGACGCCGAGAGTGCCTGGAACCCGGAATCTCTGTTCAACACATTCCTGCATGGATTATCGGAGGAGATTAAATACGAGATCGGGAGCTGCCCATGGATCTCGAATCAGGAACATAGGAGGGAGATGAGGTCTGGTCCCAGTCACACTTGCTCGTCCAAGGATCGATACCAGCTCGCCTCCGAGGAATCCCGGAAGTCCCCGATGTCGACGTTACCAAGAGAGTCTGAGGTTACCCCGGGAATCACAGAGGTCTGCTGACTCGTCTCCTCCGGAGCCTATGCAACTTAGCCGAGCTAGGTTGTCTCCAGCTGAACGTTTACGCAGACTGAACAACAAGAGCTGTCTGTATTGTGGTACTACCGGTCATTTAATTTCTACCTGTCCATTAACCTCACTAGGGTAGGGGGCACTATTTTCACCTCCGGATGAAAAGTGTGCCCAAAGTAAACTGCCTGCTACTCAGGCCCAGAAGCTAGGATATGCATATAATTAGTAGATTTGGATACAAAACACTTCAAAATGGATACAAAACAGTTTCTAAAACTGTAATGCCTGTGAGTATAACAGAACTGAAATGGCAGGCAAAAACCTGAGAAAAATCCATCCAGGAAGTGGGATTTGTTTTATGTTTGTAGTTTTCCATTGACTGCCTATACAGATTCCATTGATTTAGGACTGAAATTGCACTTACTATGGCTTCCACTAGATGTCAATAGTCTTTAGAAATTGTTTCAGGCTTGTATTCTGGCTGGGTGCTCTATTGGCAGAGTCACCTACAATATGGTTCCTTTCAACCTGCAAGTGTCAGGTAACCACAGTGAGTCCATGCAATTTCTGCTCACAGTTTTGGTGTTTTCATGGCTCCAGAGGCACAATTCCCTAATCGACTAGACTGTTGGTTCTATCAAGGATTGGAGCCCGTTTTGCCACACTCATTGCCCCGGGATGTCTTCCTGCAGGCTTGGGAAAAGCCTTGAACATCTCTGCCATTCCCGCTGAGTACCAGGACCTCCGGGAGGTTTTCAACAAGGCCAGTGCCACATCGCTCCCTCCATATTGACCCTGCGACTGCGTTATCGACCTTCTCCCGGGCACTACGCCACCTCGGGGGCGGCTTTATTCCCTCTCAGGTCCAGAGACCAAAGTGATGGAAAGGTACATTGAGGACTCCCTGGCTGCAGGGTGTATCCGTCCTTCTGCCTCCCCCACCGGCGCAGGGTTCTTCTTTGTAGAGAAGAAGGACAAAACCCTACGCCCGTGTATTGACTACCGGGGCCTTAATGTCAACACGGTTTAAAAACGTTACCCGCTACCACTCATCGCCTCAGCTTTCGAGCCTCTCCAGGGGGCTACTACCTTCTCAAAGTTGGACCTTCGGGAATGCCTATAATCTGGTGAAGATGCGGGAAGGAGACAAGTGGAAGACAGTCTTTAACATGGCTAGCGGGCAATATGAATACCTAGTGATGCCATTCGGACTGAACAACGCTCCTGCAGTGTTCTAGGCCCTGGTTAATGATGTTCTCCGTGACATGTTAAACCGGTTCATGTTCGTCTACCTCGATGATATCCTCTTTTTTCCCCGCTCAGCTCAAGAACATGTCCAACAGCTCTTCCAGCGTCTCCTGGAGAATCAGATTTTTGTTAAAGCTAAGAAATGCAAATTCCAACGCTCCACCATCTCCTTTCTCAGATACATCATCGTTGCAGGAAATATGCAGATGGATCCTGGTAAGGTGAGAGCAGTGGTGGATTGGCCTCAACCCACAGCTGCAACACTTCCTGGGGTTTGCACATTTCTACCCCCGTTTCACCCTGGCATCCCCCCTTTCAGCACTCTCCCAAGGTCCAATAATTACTTGCAGTGAAGATAGTGTTTAAGGAGTGGAGGCACTGGTTAGAAGGGGTAGGAACATCCATTCATAGTGTGGGCTGATCACAAGAACCTGGAATATCTCCGCACCACCAAGCACCTCAAACCGGGGGGACCCTGGCCTTTGTACGACCACGTTTTTGGTGGCCCATCATGGTTCCTGACATCTCTGCGTTCGTCACCGCATGCACTGTGTGTGCTCAGAATTAGACCCTGTGGCAAGCTCCGGCTGGCCTCCTTCAACCATTGCCTGTTCCTCACCGCCCCTGGTCCTATACATCCCTGGACTTTGTCTCCCTCCAAAGCTGTTTTCCAAAGCTGCCCATTTAATTCCCCTTCCCAAGTTACCCTCAGCCAAGGAGAAGGCCCAGCTCATGGTGCAGCACGTCTTCCGGATCCACAGACTTCCGGTGGACATGGTCTCCGATCTCGGTCCTCAATTCTCATCACGGTTCTGGAAGGTATTCTGCACCCTCATTGGGTCGTCGGCCAGCATGTCCTGAGGTTTTCATCCCCAGTCAAATGGCCAGTCGGAGCGAGCCAATCAGGACCTGGAGACAGTTCTTCGTTGCCTCCTCTCTGCCAACCCCACCACCTGGAGCCAACACTTGCATGGGTGGAATACTCCCGCAACACCCTTCCCTGCTCGGCCACTAGTCTCTCGCCTTCGAGCGTTCCATGGGATATCAAACCTTGCTCTTCCCTGAGCAAGAGGAAGAGTCCACATACCCTTGGCCCAGATGTTCGTCCACCACTTTCGCCGTACCTTGAAGATAGCCCGGTCCGCTCTTCTCAAGACCACCTCCAGGTATCGGCAACAGACTGACCGCCACCGGACCCCTGCTCCCGCTATCGTCTCGGGCAGAGGGTATGGCTGTCCACTCAGGATCTGCCCCTCCGGCTGGAGTTCCATTAACTTTCCACCCATTTTATTGTCCCTTTCCCCATCTTTAAGTTTCTTAGCCCCTCTGCTGTGTATCTTCTGTTGTCCCACATCCTCTGTCTCACAGTCCTTTGTCTCCTGTTTCTGCCTGCCCCTGAACCTGACTGCCATTCAGTCCTTGATTGATGCAAGTCTTGGATTACCGACCCCTTCCTGCCCTGGACCTGCCATTTGCCTGCCCCCTGTTTTGTAATAAACATTTGAGATTCAAACTGTCTGCCTCCTGTGTCTGCATCTGGGTCGTATTAAGGACAGTGAGACAAGGTAGTTGAAAGGTGCTGTCAGTCAATAGCCCTGCTCCCACCACCAGGGCCTTTAGGCACTTGTGTAGATCTGAAAGGATTGGTCTCATTTCTCTTGGCCTATGAGAAGGTGAAGTGGAGCTATTTCTATATTGCTGATACCTATCCAATCCTTTAATAGATTTATAAATCCATCTTTAGTAGAGATGTGAAACATATTATTGTTTTGGATATTTTGAATGGACACGTTTCACTTGTGTCCTTTCAAATAGCATTTCAAGGCAATATGTTTCCTTTCTGTTTATTAATTCTACACTGAACAAAAATAGTATATGGATTTCACATGACTGGGAATACAGATATGCACCTGTTGGTCACAGATACCTTAAGAAAATGTAGATCAAAAGGATAAAAAAACTGTATGTGGTGTGACCACATACATGCAGCGTGACATAAAGTTGATCAGGCTGTTGATTGTGGCCTGTGGAATGTTGTCCCACTCCTCTTCAATGGCTGTGCGAAGTTGCTGGATATTTTGGTGGGAACTGGAACATGCACGTCGATCCAGAGCATCCCAAACATGCTCAATAGGTGACATGTCTGATGAGTGTGCAGGCCAGCAATTGTGTACAGATCGTGCATTATCATGCATGGCCCCATGCTAAAACGTGAGGTGATGGTGGCAGATGAATGGCACGACAATGGACCTCATGATCTCATCACGGTATCTCTGTGTATTCAAATTGCCATCGATAGAATACAATTGTGTTTGTTGTCCCTACCTTATGCCAGCCCCACCATGGGGCACTCTGTTCACAACGTTGACATCAGCAAACTGTTCGCCCACACAACACCAAAACACGCTGTCTGCCATCTGTTTGGTATAGTTGAAACCGGGATTCATCTGTGAAGAGCACACTTCTCCAGCGTACCAGTGGCCATCTAAGGTGAGCATTTGCTCACTGAAGTTGGTTACGACGCCAAACTGTAGTCAGGTGAAGACCCTGGTGAGGACGACGAGCTTCCCTGTGACGGTTTCTGACAATTTGTGTAGAAATTATTTGGTTGTGCAAACCCACAGTTTCATCAGCTGTCGGGGTGGCTGGTCTCAGACAATCCCGCAGGTGAAGAAGCTGGATGTGGAGGTCCTGGGCTGCCGTGGTTACATGTTGTCTGCGTTTGTGAGGCCGATTGGACGTACTGCCAAATTCTCTAAAACAACATTGAAGGAGGTTAAAGACAGAGAAATTACCATTCAATTAACTGGCAACAGCTCTGGTGGACATTCCTGCAATAGAATGCCAAATTAACGCTCCCTCAAAGCTTATGGTATTGTGTTGTGTGACAAAACTGCACACTTTAGAGTGGCCTTTTTATTGTCCCCAGCACAAGGTGCACCTGTGTAATGATCATGCTGTTTATTCAGCTTCTTGATATGCCACACCTGTCAGGTGAACGGATTATCTTGGCAAAGAAGAAATGCTCACTAACAGGGATGTAAACAAATTTGTGCAAAACATTTGAGAAAAATAAGCTTTTGTGCATATGAAACATTTCTGGGATCTTTTATTTTAGCTCATGAAACATAGTACCAACATTTTACATGTTGCGTTTATATTTTTATTCAGTATATATTCCGTGTGTAATTCCATATTTATGCATAGCGTTTGTTTTTGTTGAACATCTCATTCTGGCGCACGGCCTGTGTGCCGCTCGCTCACGCGGAAACATTGGCCTCATAATCTGAAGCGGGCGAGGATGGTGACACTGCAGGAAATCAAATGACCACAGTCAATGAAACAGCTACCATGGCTGACGTGCCTTGTGTCGTTGGGCCACCAGTTAGAACGTCACACTGACATACTGACATCCCTGATACTGTACGCCAAATGACATGGGAGTTGTTAGAGATTGGAGGGTATATGTTACATGTATTTGGGCATGCTATCCTGGTATGGTATGGCATGCTTGCATCATGTGCTATCGTTCGTGGTTTGATTAGACTGGATAGAGATGAATTGTTTATTGATCCTATGGAGAGATTGAGCTGCAGTTTACATGTCACTAGTTTGCCATGCTTTGTGTTAAGGGTATCATGGGTCCATCTTCTTGGTAGCTCCGAAAGGCATGCAAACTGTGTGTGCATGTGCATGTTTTATAGCCATGGAATATGCACCTATTCTTGTATCTTATCAAAAGTCTTCACTGACATGTTCTAAGTAATTGAGTGTGCATCTGTTTTTGAAGAGATGCACAGTAGTCCCGTAATTTCCGAAAAATGTGGAAGAAATTATATTGATATATTTAATACATTTCCCGGCAATAAACTACCACTAACGTGTGATAGTCTTAACCATCTGCGTCTGCTGCATACCAATTGAATTCAGTTTGAGTTCATTCAATTAAATCAAATCAAATGTATTTATAAAGCCCTTCATACATCAGCTGATATCTCAACGTGCTGTACAGAAACCCAGCCTAAAATCCCAAAAAGCAAGCTATGCAGGTGTTGAAGCAATGCAATGGAGAAAACCCTAAGAATGTACTATTATCTCATTTTAACATATGATCACGTAAAGCAAAATGGCAGTGCATTCACGTCCTGCCTTTTAAAAGGTTAAAATTCTATACTACAGTATGTCATCATAAGCAATTGCATAATCCCAAACACAAAACACTGATTAAGAATTTCCCTTGAGCTGAAAAAGTAGGAAGATATCTGACTGACTAGTATAGATGTAGACTAAATGAGATTATATAATGTCTCAGATGAATCTTGACATTTATCCATCCTTATATTGAATATTAGGATGAAATGATTTCTATAGACCGAACTGAACTAGGGTCAACGTCTTTAGTGGAATTCCAATCACTTTCGGATTATCGGGTTATAGACAGCATACAGTATACTTTACGTCATAATGTTTGCCTAAGAGAAAGAACAGGGTTGTGTTCGGTTATTAGACTTTTGTTCCTGGATATTCATGCTCTTGAGTGACATTATTTCTTCATTGGTCATCTTTGGTCAAATAATTTTAGTAAAACAGATTACAGCCCATGCTGATAATATGTTTACTTGCCTTTTATGGTGCATACTATAACTATAGTATCAACAAATGGCACAGACATATAAAAGATGGTTAACCATGCTAGGGTATATTGATAGTTGCAGTTGGTATTTATTGGGCCATTGTGTAACGATTGATTGAAATAACTTTTCAGTAGACTCATTTTTGTGTCATGTATATAATATTTTTAGAGTCTTAATGGATTTTTCAAATGCGATGTGTCATTTTGGTCAAAGTGTTTCAGTTTGGGGCTGCGTGTTAATTGTTTTGAAATAGTGAATTATGTTTGGACAAATGTGCTCAAGCAATCAAAAAACTGTAATCAAAAATCAACCATTTTAATTTGTGATTCCGACACACTGTCGTCCCTGTCACTGCTTTGAGGCAATGGAGTAAATCAAGATTTGAAAAGGCAGTGGGTGGCCCAAATATCTGCCCTATTATAATCCACCCAGACATAGCCATGAGATATTCTCTGGTAGTCTAATTTCAACATTCAGACAACGTAAATGAAATACCCCATTATAGATAATTGGCTTCCTATCACCTCACCTTGGGTTTTGCTAACACCTTTGTAAGAAGTGAATTATCTTTAGGTTACCATGGCAGCCCTCGGTCGGGGTGTTAGTACCTGTGTGTGTGTGTGTGTGTGTGTGTGTGTGTGTGTGTGTGTGTGTGTGTGTGAAACACAATCTGGTGTGACTAGAGGTGTACCACGAAGTGTAAGTTAGGGGTGTGAGATCATAATAACAAACTGAAACTACGGTGCCCAGGAGATGGCATGCACCGTAGCTGTGCTGCAAGATCATGCAACCATTTTAGGCACAGTTTGACAAAATGGTGCTTTATACCAAACCCAGATCAAGACAAGATTAAATAACTTTTTCCGTAATTGGCCAAGGTTTGGGTCAATTCCATTCTCTAAACTCAATTCAAGAGCTAAAGTGATATTCAAATCATGATTCATAATTATTTCATATCAGGTCTTTTGAAATCTTTGTTTGAATTGAATTGCAAATTCAAATTTCAAATTGAAGGTAATGCTGCAATGGTAATGCTGCAATCATGCCATTTGAATTAATTTGCAAAATCTCTGCTGAAGTTCTCGTCTCATCCATGTGGCTGTGTTGATTTCTTATATTTTTTTGCAACAGTTGGCATGGCAAATATGAGACAAATAGAGGAGGAATGACAGAATTGAATGTTGCCAATTGGGGATTCAAACTCACAACACCAGGGGGGACATGCTTGGTTCAGAATCAGCAGCACTACCACTAGACCAGCCCCAAGCACTTTGGCTGTGTTGTTTTGATCACTTTACATGGCTTGATAATACATGACCATCTGGTGTTTTTTGATTCATCAACACACAAGTGGACTGCGTCCCAAATGACACCCTATTCCCTGCTGTGCTCTACTTTTCCCAGAGTCCTATGTGTCCTGGTCAAAAGTAGGGCAGTAAATAGGGAAAAGGGTGTCATTTAGGATGCAGACACGTTTTCTGAATTGCCGGATATTGAGTAGTGTGTGGTGGGTACTTGAAAACGTGCTGGTGCTCAGCCTGATATCTTAATCATTTCAATTGGATTGAGCTTCTGGTGAAAGACTGTAGTACCCTTGAGTGAAGAAGGCCTTTGGGGACTGTCGTGTGGTTCCCTACTCTGTGTGTGGGAATAAATTACATTTATATTCCATTCATTTTTATTGCACGAACAGAAAAGTGATGTGTTCCTCAGGTTTGACATTTTGTTGTATTACAGTGAAGTTACTTTGTCCTCAGACTAATAAAGAGATTTTGGCCTAAAGAGGCAGGGGGCCTAAGAAACGTAGACATGTGTGTGCTACCTCTGGGCAATTAATACATTTAATGTATCACTTAAAGGGCAATTCTGCCACTTTTCAACATCATATTCATCATCTCCAGCACCAAACCAGTGTTTACATATGATATGTGGTGTGGCAGACCACATATCACATATCCTCCTCCAGGAGACCTCCTCCGGGATACCATCTTCTGGGCTCCGGGGTCTTGCTGTATCCTGTGGAGAACAAAACCGAGCTCCTTCCGTCATCTCTGGTACTGAGCACGACTATACGAGAGTAACCTCTCTTCACCCAGTCCCCACACCCGTGTGCTGCCCTTCTGGCAGCTTTATGGGACTGGTCCAGCTGGTGAGCAATCAGCCCCTTGATCACTCACCAACCACAATTAGCCCCAATTAGTCCTGGCCAGAGAGTCCATCGAGACCTGGTATGTCCAGCAGAGGGAGCCATCACTGCGTATATGTATACTCCGTCTGTCACCAGGCATTGATGAGTCTACCCCTGGTGGCTAACCTGCTGTACCCCCCCCCCCCCCCCTTTAGCTCTGTCGGGGAGGGGGCTGTCGTCAGTGCTACATATGTCTCCCTTTTCGATAGGGCATCCGCGTTCCCATGCTTCACCCCTGACCTGTGCACAACAGGAAAAGAGAAGCCCTGAAGGGATAAGAACCCCCTGGTGACCCGGTCGTTTGTGTCCCTTCCCCTGACCATCCAGATCAGGGGAGCATGGTCTGTGACCAGGGTGAAGTGGGTACCCAACAGGTAATATTTGAATGTCTAGTTTCCACTAGGCACTCTTTTTCGACAATAGAGTACTTTTTTTCTTTGGGTATCAGCTTTTGGCATATGTACATGATGGGGTGCTCCTCCCAGTCGTGTACCTGGGACAGGACAGCCCCTAGTCCCATATCGCATGCATCCGTCTGGACCAATGTCGGTACCTGGAAATCGGATGTAAAGAGAATCGGATGGGAACACAGCGCTTCCTTCAGGCGCCTGAACGTCGCTGCGGTCTCGTCCTGTCCATTTCACTATTTTCGGGAGGCGGGCCCTGGTTAGATCGGTAAGGGGGAGGCTATAGCCGCAAAGTTCTGAATAAACCGCCTGTAGTATCCTGCCAGTCCCAAGAAGGACTTGACCTGTGTCTTGGTGAGTGGAACGGGCAAGTCACGTACCGTGTGGACCTTCCTCTCCTGGACGTTCCCCCGTCCAATCAAATACACCAGATACTCTACCTCCTCGAACCCTAGCTTGCATTTCTTCGGGTTTGCTGTCAACCCAGCTTGCCTGATCACATCCGGCACGTCAGGTGCTCTTCCCAACCTTGGCTGTGGATGATGATGTCACACAAATAGGCTGCTGCGTACTGTTGGTGGGGTCGGAGGACTCGGTCCATCAGGTGCTGGAATGTGGGTGGGGCTCCATGAAGACCGAATGGGAGCACTCGGTACTGATATAAGGCATCTGGTGTCAAGAACGCCATCATTACAGAAGCACAGGCTACCGTTCGGTTTGGGCACCCACACGATGGGGCTGCATCATGCGCTGTGGGAGTCTTCGATGACCCCCATCCTCAGCAGAGCCTCCACTTCCTGCTTCACAGCCTTCCTTTGGGCCTCGGGGATCCGATATGGCCGATATCCGATATGTGGTGTTCAATGAAGGACGTGTGGCCTGGCTTCTCTGAGAACACCGCCGCATTCCGATCGACATGCCCCCGGAGCATTTGCTTTGAGGTGCTTGAGGTCCTCATTGCTCGGGACCACCACTGGTACCGTTGGCATCCTGGGTCCCGACCGTAACATGGCCAAGGCTGTCCTGTCATGCCACCTCTTAAATAGGTTCACGTGGTAAATCTGTTGGGGTTTCCACCTCCCCGGCGTTCGTACGCGATACTTGACAGGTCCCAGCTTCTCTATCACCTCGTACAGCTCGTGCCATGTTTCCAGGAACTTACTTTCTGCTGTGGGGAT
Organism: Oncorhynchus mykiss; assembly: GCF_057628025.1. Taxonomy (NCBI): domain Eukaryota; kingdom Metazoa; phylum Chordata; class Actinopteri; order Salmoniformes; family Salmonidae; genus Oncorhynchus; species Oncorhynchus mykiss. The sequence continues at coordinate 14,791,520 of NC_143038.1, read as the reverse complement.
TAAGACCAACACATTGTCTCCCACCTGGAATTCTCAGTGCTGGGTTCCCCAATTGTAAACCTGAGTTTGGGCACATTGGGCCCTTCTTCTCCATATGTTCCTTTATCACTGGCCATATGGCTGTCATCCGCTCCCTCATCGTCTCCAAGTGTTCTACCACACTGAGTCAGCGGGCGGCTGGACTTCCCACACCTCCTTGGCGAAGTTAAGTAGACCGTGTGCCCTCCTGCCATGGAAGAGTTTGAAAGGGGAAAACCTGGTGGATGACTGGGGCACTTCTCGGATCGAGAACATTAAATGAGGTAGTAGATGGTCCCAGTTCTTCCTGTCGTGCTCGTTGACCTTCCGCAGCATTTGATTGAGCATTTTATTTAACCGCTCACCGAGCCCATCTGTCTGCGGGTGAAAGACAGAGGTCTGGATCTGCAGAAGAGCACACAAATATTTAATAAGACAGGACATAAGCTCAGTACCTTGGTCGGTCAGAATCTCGTTCGGGACGTCCACCCGGCTAAAGAGGTGTAACAGTTCTCTGGCAATTCCCTTGGAGACTGCCACCCTTAGGGAATGGCCTCGGGATACCGGGTGGCATAATCTACTATACTATTACCAGGATGTACCGGTGTCCTTGTGCCTTTTTTACCAGGGGTACTACTATGTCCATGGAGATGCATTCAAAGGGCACCCCGATCAGCAGGGGGACCAGCGGGTTCCTGGGCCAGTGGAAACAGGAACTGATACGTTCCCGGGTCTTCTCCATTCCCAGGTGCACCACCAACAGATGTGTGTGGGTTGACTAACTGTTCCTACGTACTGTCGGGGCAGCCACAGTACCTCTTGAAATTCCCCCTGTTGGTGCGACACCTGATAGAAAAGGTTATTCTTCATTTGGACATGGCCATCCACCGCCATCACTTGGACTGCAGCGGCTTTCAAGTTCGGATCCTCCCACTGGGCAGTCCTGAACTGTCCCCTCAGTTGGCCCATAACGGGTGTCTCGGCTGGTCCCTCGAAATCAATTAGGGGGAGGATGTGCTCCTCCTCCAGTTGTTCATCAGGGGGGGTTGGGTTCCGGCACACCCTCCACCTCCGACTCCGGACACGTATACAGTGCCTTGCGAAAGTATTCGGCCCCCTTGAACTTTGCGACCTTTTGCCACATTTCAGGCTTCAAACATAAAGATATAAAACTGTATTTTTTGTGAAGAATCAACAACAAGTGGGACACAATCATGAAGTGGAACGACATTTATTGGATATTTCAAACTTTTTTAACAAATCAAAAACTGTATTTGGCTCCATCCATCTTCCCATCAATTTTAACCATCTTCCCTGTCCCTGCTGAAGAAAAGCAGGCCCAAACCATGATGCTGCCACCACCATGTTTGACAGTGGGGATGGTGTGTTCAGCTGTGTTGATTTTACGCCAAACATAACGTTTTGCATTGTTGCCAAAAAGTTAAATTTTGGTTTCATCTGACCAGAGCACCTTCTTCCACATGTTTGGTGTGTCTCCCAGGTGGCTTGTGGCAAACTTTAAACAACACTTTTTATGGATATCTTTAAGAAATGGCTTTCTTCTTGCCACTCTTCCATAAAGTCCAGATTTGTGCAATATACGACTGATTGTTGTCCTACGGACAGAGTCTCCCACCTCAGCTGTAGATCTCTGCAGTTCATCCAGAGTGATCATGGGCCTCTTGGCTGCATCTCTGATCAGTCTTCTCCTTGTATGAGCTGAAAGTTTAGAGGGACGGCCAGGTCTTGGTAGATTTGCAGTGGTCTGATACTCCTTCAATTTCAATATTATCGCTTGCACAGTGCTCCTTGGGATGTTTAAAGCTTGGTAAATCTTTTTGTATCCAAATCCAGCTTTAAACTTCTTCACAACAGTATCTCGGACCTGCCTGGTGTGTTCCTTGTTCTTCATGATGCTCTCTGCGCTTTTAACGGACCTCTGAGGCTATCACAGTGCAGGTGCATTTATACGGAGACTTGATTACACACAGGTGGATTGTATTTATCATCATTAGTCATTTAGGTCAACATTGGATCATTCAGAGATCCTCACTGAACTTCTGGAGAGAGTTTGCTGCACTGAAAGTAAAGTGGCTGAATAATTTTGCTCGCCCAATTTTTCAGTTTTTGATTTGTTAAAAAAGTTTGAAATATCCAATAAATGTCGTTCCACTTCATGATTGTGTCCCACTTGTTGTTGATTCTTCACAAAAAAATACAGTTTTATATCTTTATGTTTGAAGCCTGAAATGTGGCAAAAGGTCGCAAAGTTCAAGGGGGCCGAATACTTTCGAAAGGCACTGTAGATGGGTTTGTCAACCGCTTGCTTCTGGGCTGCGCAGGTGATGGGTCATCCTCACTCTCGTCTCCCGCCGGCTCGTACCTTTTTCCTCAGCTCGTGCCTCCACAGTGCTGTGAACAGCGGACAATCTTGTCCCACAAGGAGGGGTACAGGCAACTCCTGTACGGCACCCACCATCATCTGGCAGCTCCCTTGAGGCGTCACGATGTTGGCTTGTATGGTCGGATACCGCTTGGTGTCACCTTGGATACAGGAAACGGACATCTCTCTGCCAAGTTCAGTCCTCTGGGCCAGTAGGCCCGTGTCTACAAGCATAACTACACTTCCGGAGTCTAATAGAACTTCAGTGTTGTGTCCATCTACTTTCACCCTAGGACCATGGCTACCGTTAGTTTGTGGTGTGCCCAACAGGAGGTGACATAGTTCACTGCGTGGCCCACCTCGTCTGGCCCACCGCACCTCCTGGCTTGCTGATTGCATCAACTCCTCTCGAACCGGGCAATTCCATGCACCTTTTTGGTCTCCATCTACCTGGGGCCGGCGGCGCCGGTATGCTCTCCTCGAGCTGTCTTTCTACGGGTCTGCGGTCCTTTGGCCCTGTTGACTGTCGGTTCGGGGTATACAGTGGTGGGGGTGACATTTCGTTCCCTTGGGGGGGAGGCATTGGCCACGAATCCAGTCGTGGACCAGTTGGGCCTGATGGGCCAGGCTGTACCCGTAGCGGCTGTGTATCTCTAGTTTGAGACCGTTGTAGTTAGCCGCATGTTCGTCGTTAAAACCTGTTCAGCATAGGGGGCGGTATTTCCCCTTTGGATGAATTGCGTGCCCATAGTGAACTGCATCAAAATCTGTCCTAAATTGATAATATATGCATATTATTATTATTATTATTGGATAGAAAACACTCTGAAGCTTCTAAAACCGTTTGAATTATGTCTGTGAGTAATGACAGAACTCACAGGGCAGGCAATCTTCCAAACTAGTTTTGGAATCCTGAAAGTTGGGGCAAATTTGACGTCATCGCCCCCTCCCTTCCCAACAAGTTATTGATCTGGAAACACTTCCTATGTCTTCCACTATATGTCATTATTCAGTAGAAAGTGGTATGGAGCATGTGCTGTGAACTTTGACCTAATGGGAAGAAAAGTAGGGAGTGTCGCAAAGATTTTCATGTGCGTGAAGGTGTGCATTGGAAAGAGTGCTTCCTTTGTTCCAATCAGCCTCAGATGAACACGGATGTCCCGTTTGGAATGATATTCGATCTGTATGATTATAACATCCTGAAGATTGTGTAGCATCAACAGGTTGTCTCATATGCCTTTTGGGCATTCCCGGACAGGAATGGGGCCAGCATACATGCCCACTTCGGCCTTGGACAGCTTTCCCATAGCGCTGTCCGTTCAAATGTGCAGAGGTATGTTTCGATGTGATTGTCCTCCTAAAACTGGCTTGGATGCGATTCAGTAGGCGCTCCTCCTTGTAGCTTCCTGATTTCCTCAAAAAGGTGGACATTTTGTAGCTGCTGTTCCTCCAGCATCCATTCCTGAACCGCCTGTTGTGCTTGTTGGGCCCGGACGAACTGAGCTATCAACTTGTCCATGCTGATGCTGTGTAAACGTCAACCCTGAACTGACCCTGTTATCAGAATTCCCGCATTCTCCACCACCTGTGGCAGACCAGGTGGTTTGGTCAAGACGTTTACACAGATCAGACACAGACGGAATTAGCAAGGTTTCAAGGGTGTTTATTTAAATAACAAAGAATAGGTCTCCTCCAGGAGACCACCTCTGGGATACCATCTTCGGGGGTCCGGGGTCTTTCTGTATCCTGTGGGTAACAAAACCGAGCTCCCTCTGTTATCTCTGGTACTGTTTGCGATTTTCAATGTACCGATACCATGGCATCGGTACATCGAAAATCTCTTCCCATTTATTTTAAAACCTGTATGACACAGCTGTCAACATTTTTGTCCTCAAATGAAACTGGTATATTTTTCTATTTATGCCAATTCCTTTCAGCCAATTTGTATCTTTAAAATATGGCAGGCAAACAAGTACCCTACATTTTCCCTTTTCCAGTTGCTGTTACGGTTTTCTTCTGGTGAAAGAGAGGCGGACCAAAACGCAGCGTGGTTATTTATAAACATCTTTAATAAAGATGATAACGTGAACAATATACTTATACAAAACAAGAAACCGTGGAAAACCGAAAACAGTCCTAACTGGTGCAAAACACAGAGACAGGAGCAATCACCCACAAGAGACCTAAAGAATATGGCTGCCTAAATATGGTTCCCAATCAGAGACAATGATAAACACCTGCCTCTGATTGAGAACCACTCCAGGCAACCATAGACTTACCTAGAATATTTAACTAAACACAATCCCATAACCTACAAAACCCCTAGACAAAACACACCACATAAATCACCCATGTCACACCCTGGCCTGACAAAATAATAAAGAAAACATAAAATACTAAGGCCAGGGCGTGACAGTACCCCCCCCCCCCAAAGGTGCGGACTCCCGGCCGCACACCTAAACCCATAGGGGAGGGTCTGGGTGGGCGTCTGTCCACGGTGGCGGCTCTGGCGCTGGACGTGGACCCCACTCCATCATAGTCTTTGTCCACCTCCTTAGCGTCCTTAGATTGGTGACCCTCGCCATCAAACTTGACCTACTAATCTTAACAAAGGGCCCCACTGGACTGAGGGGCAGCTCCGGACTGAGGGACAGCTCGGGACTGAGGTAGCTCGGGACTGAGGGGTAGCTCGGGACTGAGGGGTAGCTCAAAACTGAAGGGTAGCTCAGGACTGAGAGGAAGCTCAGGACTGAGAGGAAGCTCAGGACTGAGAGGAAGCTGAGGACTGAGAGGAAGCTCAGGACTGAGAGATAGCTCAGGCAGGGGGCCGTTTCTGGCAGATCCTGTCTGACTGGCGGCTCTGGCAGATCCTGGCTGACTGGCAGCTCTGGCAGATCCTGGCTGACTGGTGGCTCTGGCAGATCCTGGCTGACTGGCGGATCCTGGCTGAATGGCGGATCCTGGCTGAATGGCGGCTCTGGCTGCTCCCTGCTGACTGGCGGCTCTGGCTGCTCCATGCTGACTGGCGGCTCTGGCTGCTCCATGCTGACTGGCGGCTCTGGCTGCTCCATGCTGACTGGCGGCTCTGGCTGCTCCATGCTGACTGGCGGCTCTGGCTGCTCCATGCTGTCTGGCGGCTCTGGCTGCTCCATGCTGACTGGCGGCTCTGGCTGCTCCATGCTGACTGGCGGCTCTGGCTGCTCCATGCTGACTGGCGGCTCTGGCTGCTCCATACAGACGGGAGACTCCGGCGGCACATGACAGACGGGAGACTCTGGCGGCTCATGACAGATGGGAGACTCTGGCGGCTCATGACAGACGGGAGACTCTGGCGGCTCATGACAGACGGGAGACTCTGGCGGCTCATGACAGACGGGAGACTCTGGCGGCTCATGACAGACGGGAGACTCTGGCGGCTCATGACAAACGAGAGACTCTGGCGGATCATGACAGACGGGAGACTCCGGTGGTGCTGGACAGGCGGGAGACTCCGGCGGCGCTGGACAGATGGGAGACTCCGGCAGAGCTGGACAGACGGGAGACTCCGGCAGAGCTGGACAGGCGGGAGACTCCGGCAGCGCTGGAGAGGCGAGGCGCACTGTAGGCCTGGTGCGTGGTGCCGGCACTGGTGGTACTGGGCCGAGGACACGCACCTCAGGGCGAGTGCGGGGAGCTGCCACCGGAGGGCTGATGCGTGGAGGTGGTACCGGATAGACCAGACCGTGTAGGCACACTGGAGCACTTGAGCACCGAGCCTGCCCAACCTTACCTGGTTGAATGCTCCCAGTCGCCCTGCCAGGCGAGGTGGAATAGCCCGCACTGGGCTATGCAGGCGAACCGGGGACACCGTGCGCAAGGCTGGTGCCATGTAAGCCGGCCCAAGAAGACGCACTGGAGACCAGATGCGTAGAGCCGGCTTCATGGCACTTGGCTCGATGCCCACTCTAGCCCGGCCGATACGCGGAGCTGGTATGTACTGCACCGGGCTATGCACCCGCACTGGGGACACCGTGCACTCCACAGCATAACACAGTGCCTGCCCGGTCTCTCTACCCCCCCCCCCCCCCCCCGGTAAGCACAGGAAGTTGGCTCAGGTCTCCTACCTGGCTTTGCCATACATCCTGTGTGCGTCCCCCCCAATACATTTTTGGGGCTGACTCTCGGGCTTCCATCCGCGTCGCCGTGCTGCCTCCTCATACCAGCGCCTCTCCGCCTTTGCCGCCTCCAGCTCTTCTTTGGGGTGGCGATATTCTCCTGGCTGTGCCCAGGGTCCTTTTCCGTCCAAGATTTCCTCCCAAGTCCAGAAATCTTGATTTCGCTGCTCCTGCTGCCGCTGCCTGTCACCACGTCGCTTGGTCCTGTGGTGGTGGGTGATTCTGTTACGGTTTTCTTCTGGTGAAAGAGAGGCGGACCAAAACGCAGCGTGGTTATTTATAAACATCTTTAACCTCTTGAACCTATAGGGGCGCTGTGTCATTATTGGATAAAAAGACGTGCCCGTTTTAAGCGCAATATTTTGTCACGAAAAGATGCTCGACTATGCATGGAATTGACAGCCTTGGAAAGACACAACTCTGACGTCTCCAAAACTGCAAAGATATTATCTGTGCGTGCCCCAGAACTAATGCAACAGGCGAAACCAAGATGATGTTTCATACAGGAAATGCCCCGGATTCTGAAGGCGCTGTGTTCCAATGTCTCCTTATATGGCTGTGAATGCGCCAGGAATGAGCCTGTGCTTTCTGTATATTCCCCGAGGTGTCTGCAGCATTGTGACGTGTTTGTAGGCATATTATTGGAAGATTGGCCATAAGAGACTACATTTACCTGGTGTCCCGCCCGGTGTCCTGTGTGCGTAATCAGTAAGTCCATGCGCGTTCCATTTCTTCAGAATTGAAAGTAAACTGCCACGATGGATTTTATCGTCGATAGATATGTGAAAAACACCTTGAGGATTGATTCTAAACATCGTTTGCCATGTTTCTGTCGATATTATGGAGTTAATTTGGAAAAAAGTTTGCGTTTTAATGATTTTTTTTTTATTTATTTTTTTTCCTTACCCAAACGTGATGAACGAAACGGAGTGACACAAATAATATTTTTTGTAAAAACGGAACATTTGCTATCTAACAGAGTCTCCTCATTGAAAACATCTGAAGTTCTTCAAAGGTAAATTATTTTATTTGAATGCTTTTATGGTTTTTTGTGGAAAATGTTGCATGCTGAATGCTAGGCTTAATGCAATGCTAGGCTATCAATACTCTTACACAAATGCTTGTTTAGCTATGGTTCAAAAGCATATTTTGAAAATCTGAGATGACAGTGTTGTTAACAAAAGGCTAAGCTTGAGAGCAAATAGATTAATTTCATTTCATTAGCCATTTTCATGAATAGTTAACGTTGTGTTATGCTAATGAGCTTGCTGATAGATTTACACAATCCTGGATACAGGGGTTTTTTCATAGCTAAACGTGACGCAGAAAACGGAGCGATTTGTCCTAAACAAATAATCTTTCAGGAAAAACTGAACATTTTCTATCTGAGAGTCTCATTGAAAACATCTGAAGTTCTTCAAAGGTAAATGATTTTATTTGAATGCTTTTCTGTTTTTTTGTGTAAATGTTGCCAGCTGAATGCTAATGCTAAATGCTACGCTAAATGCTACGTTAGCCATCAATACTGTTACACAAATGCTTGCTTTGCAATGGTTGAGAAGCATATTTTGAAAATCTGAGATGACAGTGTTGTTAACAAAAGGCTAAGCTTGAGAGCTAGCATATTTATTTCATTTCATTTGCGATTTTCATGAATAGTTAATGTTGCGTTATGGTAATGAGCTTGAGTCTGTATTCACGATCCTGGATCCGGGATGGGGAGATCAGAAAGGTTAATAAAGATGATAACGTGAACAATATACTTATACAAAACAAGAAACCGTGGAAAACCGAAAACAGTCCTAACTGGTGCAAAACACAGAGACAGGAACAATCACCCACAAGAGACCTAAAGAATATGGCTGCCTAAATGTGGTTCCCAATCAGAGACAATGATAAACACCTGCCTCTGATTGAGAACCACTCCAGGCAACCATAGACTTACCTAGAATACTTAACTAAACACAATCACATAACCTACAAAACCCCTAGACAAAACACACCACATGAATCACCCATGTCACACCCTGGCCTGACAAAATAATAAAGAAAACACAAAATACTAAAGGCCAGGGCGTGACAGTTGCATCCTCCATTTTTGTGGAAATGCTGCAATCAGTTGGTTGTCAATTTGGATTGAGCAGATATTCTCATATATTTTCGTTAGCTGCATCCATTTCTATTCATAATATCCTTAATAAATATAATACCATATTATTTTTTCCATAAAGACATTTTTTTTACTCATCAGTATATTTGAGTTTAACCATCAAATTTGTTTTAATATTTGTTCTCTCTTTTCTGGAGGATAAAACTGAAATTGTAACTATCTTTGTTTGGCTCGTTTAAGAAAGGACGATACTTTAAACAATTTCATTTGAGTTAGGCAGAAATGTGAAGTTGTTATCTGTATAAAGGCAAAAAGACATGTTATAACAAAGGATGAGCCTTTCTTAATAACCTACTGGAGAACCATTTGGGGGTTAAGTATAACTTATGTATGAGTGAAGCTTTTAGTGAGACGTTTAAAGCTTGAAAATGTAATAATTTTAGCTCCCCAAACTCATACTCATTATAAAAATAGGCACATTTAATTGTGTCTGGTTTAGCATTCCAAATAAAACAAGACATCTGGAGTAGGCAGTGCCATTAGTAAGTACAGTTAAAGTTTACATACACTTAGGTTGGAGTCATTAAATCTTGTTTTTCAACCACGCCACAAATTTCTTGTTAACAAACGATAGTTTTTGTGCATGACACAAGTAATTTTTCCAACAATTGTTTACAGACAGATTATTTCACTTATTATTCACTGAATCACAATTCCAGTGGGCCAGAAGTTTACATACACTAAGTTGATTGTGCCTTAAACAGCTTGGAAAATTCCAGAAAATTATGTCATGGCCTTAGAAACTTCTGATAGGCCAAATGCCATAATTTGAGTCAATTGGAGGTGTACCTGTGGATGTATTTCAAGGCCTACCTTCACACTCAGTGCCTTTTTGCTTGACATCATGGGAAAATCAAAAGAAATCAGCCAAGACCTCAGAAAAAAATTGTAGACATCCACAAGTCTGGTTCATCCTTGGGAGCAATTTCCAAACACTCAAGTATAAACACCATGGGACCACGCAGCCGTCATACCGCTCAGGAAGGAGACGCGTTCTGTCTCCTAGAGATGAACGTACTTTGGTGTGAAAAGTGCAAATCAATCCCAGAACAACAGCAAAGGACCTTGTGAAGATGCTGGAGGAAACCGGTACAAAAGTATCTATAACCACAGTTAAATGAGTCCTATATCGACATAACCTGAAAGGCCGCTCAGCAAGGAAGAAGCCACTGCTCCAAAACCGCCATGTTGAGTCTATGGGGGCGCTATTTCATTATTGGATAAAAAGAAGTGCCCGTTTTAAGCGCAATATTTTGTCACGAAAAGATGCTTGACTATGCATATAATTGACAGCTTTGGAAAGAAAACAGTCTAACATTTCCAAAACTGCAAAGATATTATCTGTGAGTGCCACAGAACTCATGCTACAGGCGAAACCAAGATGAAACTTCAAACAGGAAATGAGCAGAATTTCTGAAGCTCTGTTTTCCAATGTCTCCTTATTTGGCTGTGAATGCACCAGGAACGAGCCTGCGCTTTCTGTCGTTTCTTAAAGATGTCTGCAGCATTGTGACGTATTTGTAGGCATATCACTTCATTTTCCAGGGGTCCGCCCGGTGTCCTTTGTCTAAATTGGTGCGTAATCTTCAGTTGCGGTCATTTTCTCCTGGGATTCAGGACAGAAAGCACACTTCCATTAACGATATATCATCAAAGAGATATGTGAAAAACACCTTGAGGATTGGTTCTAAACAACGTTTGCCATGTTTCAGTCGATATTATGGAGTTAATTTGGGAAAAAGTTTGGCGTTTTGATGACTGGATTTTCATTTTTTTTTGATAGCCAAACGTGATGCACCAAACGGAGCGATTTCTCCTAAACAAATAATCTTTCAGGAAAAACTGAACATTTGCTATCTAACAGAGTCTCCTCATTGAAAACATCTGAAGTTCTTCAAAGGTAAATGATTTTATTTGAATGCTTTTCTGGTTTTTGTGAAAATGTTGCCTGCTGAATGCTAATGCTAATGCTAACGTTAAATGCTACACTAGCTAGCTACTGTTACACAAATGATTGTTTTCCTATGGTTGAGAAGCATATTTTGAAAATCTGAGATGACAATGTTGTTAACAAAAGGCTAAGCTTGAGATCTAGCATATTTATTTCATTTCATTTGCGATTTTCATGAATAGTTAACGTTGCGTTATGGTAATGAGCTTGAGTCTGTATTCACGATCCTGGATCCGGGATGGCTAAGTGCAACTGGTTTAAAAAAAGCCAGACTGAGGTTTGCAACTGCACATGGGGACAAAGAATGTACTTTTTAGAGAAATGGCCTCTGGTCTGATGAAACAAAAATATAACTGTTTGGCCATAATGACCATCATTATGTTCGGAGGATAAAGGGGGAGGCTTGCAAGCCGAAGAACACCATCCCAATCCTGAAGCATGGGGGTGGCAGCATCATGTTGTGAGGGTGCTTTGCTGCAGGATGGACTGGCGCACTTCACAAAATCGATGGCATCATGAGGGAGGGGAAATTATGTGGGTATATTGAAGCAACATCTCAAGACATCAGTCAGGAAGTTAAAGCTTGGTCGCAAATGGGTCTTCCAAATGGACAATGACCCCAAGCATACTTCCAAAGTTGTGGCAAAATGGCTTAAGGACAACAAAGTCAAGGTATTGGAGTGGCCATCATGAAGCCCTGACCTCAATCCTACAGAATATGTGTGGGCAGAACTGAAAAAGCGTGTGTGAGCAAAGAGGCCTACAAATCTGACTCCGTTACACCAGCTCTGTCAGGAGGAATGGGCCAAAATCCACCCAACTTATTGTGGGAAGCTTGTGGAAGGCTACCCGAAACGTTTGGCTCAAGTTAAAGGCAATGCTACCAAATACTAATTGAGTGTATGTAAACTTCTGACCCACTGGGAATGTGATGAAAGAAATAAAAGCTGAAATAAATAATTCTCTGCTATTAGTCTGACATTTCACATTCTTAAATTGAAGTGGTGATCCTAACTGACCTAAGACAGGGGATTTGTATTAGGATTAAATGTCAGGAATTGTGAAAAACTGAGTATAAATGTATTTGGCTAAGGTGTATGTAAACTGTGATAGGACCAAAGAGTGAATCAATGTGATTTTTACATAAATAGACAAGT